>NW_027464461.1:941057-1307836 GCF_050947455.1 Rhinoderma darwinii
GCTTGGCTTAAATATGACGAGCAGTTTCGTCAGCGTATGGCGGTTCAGTCATCCCTGTGGTGGGATCATAAGGACATAAGCCTTTGGATGCGCCTTATGACTACACCAAAGGGGGCTGGTCAGGATGGGGCGTGTTGAAGTTGCGGGTTTGCATAACCCTTTCAGTCCTAACTCGGCGGGTCTAGATGAGCGGGTTAATTTGGGAGTTTTAAAAAAAAAGGGGTCTGCTGACTCTACAACGAGAGCACCTGTAAATCGGGAACTAATTGTGTCTATAGACACGAATGTGCCGGGTGTAGGGGTGGTAACCACCCCGTCTTCAAGTGTTTTAAGCGGGCTCGAGGAGGCACGACGAAGCCAGGGGATCGTCCTGCTAAAGGGGGTGAGTCCAGTGAACCTGGACGCTATGACGCCTTGGCTAAAGATGTACCCCAACAGGGAGAAGGCGCAGCTGTTATTGAACGGTTTTGGGGATGGATTTAGGATTCTGTTCTCCCCGGGGGTGGGGGTTTTGATGGCTAATAATCTGCATTCGGTGCGGGATCATCCAGAAGTGGTACAAGACAAGTTGTGGAAGGAAGTTTTGTTGGGTAGAATGTTAGGCCCCTTTTCTAATGTTCCTATTTCCAATTTGCGTGTCTCCACGCTGGGGGTTGTCCCCAAGAAGGAGGCGGGAAAATTTCGGCTTATACATCATTTATCTTATCCGAAGGGCTCTTCGGTGAATGATGATATTGATGAGTCTTTGACGCGGGTTTCCTATACGTCATTTGATGAGGTGGTTCGTTTGGTTAGGACGGCGGGGCAGGGGGCGCTGATGGCTAAGGTGGATGTGGAGTCTGCGTTTCGCCTTTTGCCAGTGCACCCAGAATCCATGCACTTGCTGGGGTGCTCGTTTGATGGCCTTTTTTATATTGATAGGTGCCTTCCTATGGGGTGCTCTATTTCTTGTGCCTATTTCGAAGCCTTCAGCACATTTTTGGAGTGGGTGGTCCATGAACGAGCCGGCTCTAAAGCAGTGATTCATTATTTGGATGACTTCTTTTGTGTCGGCCCTGCGGCTCGGCCGTCGTGTGCAATATTTACAGGCTGTGATTGATGTTTTTGATGACTTTGGGGTTTCGTTGGCGTTTGAAAAAACGGAGGGACCAACCACGACGCTCTTTTTTTTGGGAAATTAAATTGATTCCCAGGCAATGGAATGTAGGTTGCCGGAGGCAAAACTTGTTGATCTGTGGGCAACGGTGCAGGAGGCTCTGGTGAAAACAAAAATCACCCTGCGGCTCCTGCAATCTTTAATGGGGAAACTCAATTTTGCCTATAGAATTATGCCTATGGGCCGGTTTTTTTTTGTAGGCGCTTGGCGCAAGCAACTGCTGGTGTTAGAAGTCCCCACCATTTTATTTGCCTTGGCAAGGAGCATAAGGCGGATTTGAGGGTTTGGGTTTCCTTTTTGGAAGAATATAACGGCAGATGATTATGGATTGCAGCGGGACTTTCGAATGTGGAGATACAATTGTGTACTGATGCTTCTGGTTCTATCGGTTTCAGAGAGTACTTTCAGGGGAAATGGTGTGTTCGTACTTGGCCACTAGGGTGGAGGGAGTGTGGTTTGACAGGTAACCTTTGTTTTCTGGAGTTGTTTCCCATTCTAGTTGCGGTGGAAATTTGGGGACACCTTTTGTCCTATCGGTCAGTGGTTTTTCACTGTGATAACATGGCAGTCGTGTGCGCTATTAATAGTTTGTCCGCCAATTCCCCCCCGGTGATCACAGTGTTACGCCAGTTGGTCCTACTGTGCTTGAGGTGGAACATTCTATTTAGGGCTCATCATGTTCCCGGTGTTTCCAATGACATTGCAGATGCTTTATCTCGGTTGCAGTGGGATAATTTCCGTCGGCTAGCTCTAGAGGCGGAGAGGGATCCGGCTTCTTGCCCCGAACACCTTTGGAGGGTGGTGTCGCTCGTCTGATATGGTGGGCGAAATTTTCGCTGGCCCCTGCTACGTCGGATGCTTATAACAAGATCTGGGTGAGATGGTTCCAGCTGGAGGATTCGTGGTGTAGTCAAGGGAGTCCGTTTAGTGCCTTAGGGGGATGCTATGTTTTTGTTATCTCTTATGGAGAGTGGGTCTTCAGTTTCCTCTGTTGTTAAGTCAGTAGCGGCACTTTCCTTTAAGTTAATTGGTTGTATGGATGTTACTAAGCATTTATTTGACACGGCGTGCTCTGCAGGGTTTTCAGAAAGGACATGACGGGAAGGATAAGCGTGTCTTTTGCAATGTTGGAGGGACTTTTTTCTCAGTTGCGCAGGATATCCCATTCAGATTATGAGAGGTTGTGTAATGATGGGGGTAAGGAAACAGACAAGTGAGCCCTAATCTACCCGCCACTCAGTCCCTGCCTACTTGCAACGACCCGCCCTAGGCGACGGGGTACAACTGGGCGACTGACGGTCCCTACGCTCAATAAGTGCACGACAGACAAACAGACAAGGGTACACAGAAGCAAAGGAAAAGGGGCAGTTGCCCACGGCAAAACCGTGAGCAACAAGAGTGGTGAACGAGCCGAGTCAAACCAGGAGTGTACGAGGTACCAAACGCAGAGCAGGAGAGTAGTGAACAAGCCGAGTCAAACCAGGAGTGTACGAGGTACCAAACGCAGAGCAGGAGAGTAGTCTGTAAGCCAGGGTCAATATGAAGCAGGGTCAAATGGTGCAAGAAGCTGCAGCAGGGCCAGGAAACAAAATGAGAAGAATCACAAGCAAGGAGGAACAGGAAAGGCAGGTATAAATAGACAGAGGGTGGGAGCTAGCTCCGTCTGGCCAGGCTGTGGCCAGTCTCACAGACATAGAAGCAGGTGCAGACTGATTACCTATGGGCGTGGATACAGAAGCTGTGCCTGGCAGATCCTTAACAGGTTGTTGTTTCAATTGGCTTTTTCTTGGGCTTTCTATGGGGCTTTTCGGGTTGGCGAATTGGCTAGTCCCTCAAAAAGGGGGCAGGGCGGTATTCATTTAACCGATGTGGTTTTTCGGGATGGTGTGTTGAGAATAATGTTGTATCATTCCAAAACTGACAGGAAGGGAAAAGGTTTTGAGATTTGTTTGACTAAAATTCATGAGGGGGAATCGTGCCCAGTGGGGTGTTTTCTGCGTTTCATGGCTATGTGTCCTCAGGGTTTTTCCTCTTTGCTGGTGCATGCGGATGGGTCAGCATTGTCCAGATATCAATTTATTGCTGTCTTTAAGAAATGCGTACAAGGTTTGGGCCTTTCACATCTGGATTACAGCTCACATTCTTTTAGGATTGGAGCCGCTACTGAGGTTTCTTGTTTTGGGCTCGACACTGCTTCAGTTAAGAGGATTGGCCGCTGGGAGTCCAGCCGTTTTCGTTCCTATGTTAGGCCGCATTTGCTGGAATGTTGATTTCTTTATCTTGGGTTTATTTTGGGTGGGGATGTCATTCTTGTTCTGTGTGACTAATTTTCTGTTGCTTTCAGGTTCTGCGAAATGTGTGGTTTGGCTTCTTGGCCATTCCTATATTTACTGGGCTGAAAGGCGTGCCCGTGTGCGTCCGAATGGTAGGTATTTGGATTTAGATAAGGATGAGGTGGAGGTACACTGGTTCGGAGTTCGTGGCCTGACCTGGGATCAGGTAAGGCCTTTGTTTCAGGATGCGGTTAGGTCCTGGGGCCTACCTGATATTTTGATAATTCATGCTGGGGGTAATGACATCGGGAGTTATCCCATGCGGAACCTCATTAGGAACATTAAGAGGGACTTCTTATGTTTTTTAGACGCCCATCCTGGGCTTTTGATTATATGGTCCGAAATTGTACAGCGGGTAAAATGGCGCAATGCGCATTCATTGTCGGCGCTGAATAGAACCAGGGATAAGATTAATAAGACAGTGGCCAAGTTTGTTCGCCTCAATGGTGGGTTGGTAGTTCGTCACCCACTGTTGGAGGATCGGGGCGCGTACATTGGAAAGGATGGGGTTCACTTAACAGATGTGGGCCTGGATGTTTTACATTTTGGCCTCCAAGAAGGCCTGGAGTTGGGTTTTCAAGTGTGGCGGCACATGAAAATTTAAGGAGTCAAGTTTTCATGCTGTGGCGGGTCCTTGGCAACACTATTTATGTTTTTATATATTGCTGTCTTTGACACAATATATTGGTTTTATTTTAAAGCTATGGATTTGGGCTTCTCTAAGGGGCGGACCCTGGGAAGCGTGGTGCTTTAGCATACCCGTGGTGACGCCACTGTAGCTTATATGGTCACGGCTAGTGGTTTAAGGGTATTGCTTTATTTATGTTTTGGAGGTTGTCAAGGACTTAGCCACATAATCTTAATATGTTAATTATGTTTATACTTGTTTTTATATATTGTCAGGTTCTGTAAAAGAAAACATTCAATAAAGCTGTGACAAGCACCTTCCAATTTTAATTGTGTCTTTGTATATTTATTAGATAGGAGAGTGTTTGTGTGGCCCCTTGTCGCCCTTGTACCATCATGAGTACGCTCTTGCCAAGTGCACCTTTCCCTCAAGAAAGATGACTAGCTCTAGTAAGAGGCTGTGGAGCCAGGAAAGGCTGCATTTCAGTAGCTGTAATGCGCCACAAGGAAGCGTTCAAGAGGCGGGTAGAAAGGAGTCTCCCAGCAAGAGAAAGACAAGAGGCTGTGCATGAGACTGAGACAAAGAAGGGAGTCCTGGGACCTTGAGTATGAGACTGCAATTGTTAAGTATGTGCCTCACCTGTGAGAGACTGTAACTACTAAGCTTTGAGCCTGAGGCCCAAGTAACTTTGAAGAGGGCCTGAACTGAGTCTAAGAGGGCCTTCAGAGACTGTCGGAAGAAGGCCCAATTTGTGTGAAAGGAATCTGTGTTTTTGTTCAGTTATTTTAGTTGCTTATTTTTCCTGGTGCCGGGAATGACACCAAATAAGGCAAGGGGGCAATGAAAGGTATTGTAGGGAGTCTCCCCTATTCACGAGAGGAGCCGTATGGAGTAATGTAGAGATAGATTTTTCTGTCTCTTTCAATGCTTTTGTGTTATGCATTTTAACACTGTATTTCCTTTATAGGTCCAGGACTAGAGGAGATGAGCGGTCACTATATGCATATATACTTCCATTGCGATGCTGCCACCTAGTGGCCAGGAAGCATTTTTATGTGTTGTTTTAGTCACAGGACCTGTGCTTACATGTTCTGAGCTGTGCAGATGCTCACGTCAGTAAAGCTCACTGCTATGTAACACTGTTGAGACAATGGTGGCTGACCCTGTTTATTGCAGGCACCGGGAAAACCGGCTCGGGCACTGTCTTTATTATTTACTTTAGTGTGCAAAAACAGTGTAGTATGGGCATGTAATCAGTGTCGGAACATTGAATAACTCACAAAGGGGCTGTTTTTAAATTTGATAAAAGGCGACTGTTCCCACCTAATGGGTTCAGGTGCAAGGGCTGCGACCCATAAATCAGCAACTATTGTGCAAGCAGGGCTGAGTAGGCCCTGAAGCCAGAGAGGGCCCATTGCTGTGGCGGTGGAGTGCAGGAACTTCCCCACAGATGATTGCTGTGAAAGAGGCAGCATTGGATGTAACAAGTGGAAGTTGCGTGAAGCCTCCCTGTTATTTAGTTGCTGAGACGATGGGTTACCCCTGTATCAGGGAAGAGTCCGAGCTCTGTCCCAAGGAAACCAAGCTGGTAAAACCCCATTTCCTGCATTGCCTGAAATTGCCGCCATTTTGTGTAATATTTTAAGTGACTGTGCCTCTCTGCTAAGAACAGTTTTTTGTATTTCCTTTTAGTCGTTTTGCAAACATTACCGGCCTACTAAGGGTATGTTCACACGGCCAAATTTCAGACGTAAACGAGGCGTATTATGCCTCGTTTTACGTCTGAAAATAGGGCTACAATACGTCGGCAAACATCTGCCCATTCATTTGAATGGGTTTGCCGACGTACTGTGCAGACGACCTGTTATTTACGCATCGTCGTTTGACAGCTGTCAAACGACGACGCGTAAAAATACAGCCTCGGCAAAAGAAGTGCAGGACACTTCTTTGGACGTTTTTGGAGCTGTTTTCTCATAGACTCCAATGAAAACAGCTCCAAAAACGGACGTAAAAAACGCCGCGAAAACGGCGTGAAAACGCCGCGAAAAATGCGAGTTGGTAAAAAAACTTCTGAAAAGCAGGGTCTGTTTTCCCTTGAAAACAGCTCTGGATTTTCAGACGTTTTTGTTGACTACGTGTGAACATACCCTAAAAGAAACCTGCATCAAACATGGGTTTCTTTTCATCATACTGCCAGTAACAATGCAAGGTCAAATACATTACTCGCCCTCACTAGCCTCCCCTCATGCCAAATTTTATGGTCAAAAGGACCATAACAATTATATTCTATTGGAAATAAAAGGTGGATTTCTGACTTTAGAGAACAGAGGGTAAAATAATAGACATGTTCCTCACCTCTGTACCTGAGATATGGTACAATTTGTCCTTTAAAAATTAAGCCCTCATATGGCTGTGTCAACGAAAAAATAAAAGAGTTATGACTTTTGGAAGGCGGGAAGTAAGAAAACAAAAGCATAAAAATTAAACTTAGCCTGGTCCTGAAAGGGTTAATCGAAGACTGAATAGCTATTAAAAATGATATTAAAAATAAAAGGGGAGTCCTGACTACAAAACAGCGGGTAAAGAACAGAGATGTTCCTCCCCTCTGTACCTGAGATATGGTTGTGTTATACTAGATATTGTCTATAGAAGATATACATGTTAACCCTTTCAAGACCGAGCTCATTTTGGCCTTCAGGACCAGCCCCATTTTTTCAAATCTGACATGTGTTACTTTATGTGGTAATAACTCCGGAATGCTTTTTCGCTATCCAAGTGATTCTGAGATTGTTTTCTTGTGATATATTGTAATTTATATTAGTGGAAATTTTGGTCAATAAATTCATTGCTTATTTGTGAAAAACATCAAAATTTAGAGAAAATGTGCAAAAATTATGATTTTTCTAATTTTAAATGTATCTGCTTGTAAAACAGATAGTAATACCACACAAAATAGTTACTATTTCACATATTCCATATGTCTACTTTATACTTGCATAGTTTTTTGAACATTATTTTATTTTTCTAGGACGTTACAAGGCTTAGTACTTTACCAGCAATTTCTCACATTTTCAACAAAATTTCAAAAGGCGATTTTTACAGGGACCAGTTCCGTTCTAAAACGGCTTTGAGGGCCTTATGTACTAGATAGACCCCATAACCCATATTAAAAACTACACCCCTCAAAGTATTCAAAACAGCATTCAGAAAGTTTCTTAACCCTTTAGGCATTTCACAGGAATTAAAGCAATGTAGAGGGGAAATTGACAAATTGTTTTTTTTTTGCTGCAAATTATTTGTAATACATTTTTTTCTGTAACACAGAAGGTTTTACCAGAGAAACGCAACACAATATTTATTGCCCAGATTCTGCAGTTTTTAGAAATATCCCACATGTGGCCCTAGTGTGAATAGGGACTGAAATACCGGCCTCAGAAGCAAAGGAGCACCTAGTGGATTTTGGGGCCTCCTTTTTTTAGAATATATTTTAGGCACCATGTCGGGTTTGAAGAGGTCTTGTAGTGCCAAAACAGTGGAAATCCCCCAAAAGTGGGACACCTGCAGAATATGGCGCGGGCGCAGCGCATGAGCCCGCTCCATATATAACCCCCCGCACCACGACATGCTATTAAGTCGTGGTGCGCGAAGGCGTTAATGTGCAGCGGATGGTGCAAAGTGAAAATTTAAATTTTCCACTGATATGCCATTTTAACGCACAATATGTTGTGCCCAGTTTGTGCCACTGAAGACAAGTACCTCATACAATGTTGAGCAGGTTCTCCCAGATATAAAATATCATATATGTGGACGTAAGCTGGTGTTTGGGCACGCTGTGGGGCTTAGAAGGGAGGGAGCGCCATTTGGCTTTTGGAGCGCAGAGTTTGCTTGGTAACTGTTCTGTTTGGGGTTTTGCTTTTATTTCAGTTCATGAAGTGGGGGTATGTGTGAATTGGGCAGAGTACATCAGGACATAATAAGAGGGTATAATAATTTGGTAAATAAATAATAATCCGCAGATATGTGGCCAATGTCGCATTGATAAATGGCGCCTGATCTTATCAGCTTTTGGACACTGCATAATTTCTGTCGCTATATTCTGAGAGCCAGAACTTTTTTTTATTTTTTCTTCACCGGAGCCGTGCGAGGACTTATTTGTTGCGGGACAATCTGTAGTTTTCATTGGTACCATTTTAGGGTACATGTGATTTTTTTATCACTTTAAATTAGATTTTTTTTGGCAAGCAAAGTGACAAAAAAACAATTCTGACAATGTTTTTTGTCTTTTTTTTTTACACTTTTCACCGTGCGCTATAAATGAAATTTTACTTTATTCTGCGGGTCGATACGATTACGGCGATACTAGATGTATATAGTTTTTTTATGTTTTGTGGCATTTGCGCAATAAAATTACTCTTCGATTAAATTATTTATTTTTTGTGTCACCATATTCTGAGAGGCATAACTTTTTTATTTTTCAGTCAAAAAAGCTGTGTAAGGGCTTGTTTTTTGCGGGACGGGTTGTCGTTTTTATTGGTACTATTTTAGGGTACATGTGACTTTTTGATCACTTTTTATTCTATATTTTTGGAGGGTTGATGACCAAAAAAAATTGCGATTCTGACATAGTTTTTTAATTATTTTTTTTGCGCTGTTCACCGTTCGGGAAAAATAATATTATCGTTTTATCGTTTTGGTCGTTATGAACGCGGTGATAGCAAATATGTGTACTTTTTTTAACATTTTAATTTTTTCCCTATAATAAAAGACTTATTATAGGGAAAAAAAGCATTTTTTGTTTTTGTAACTTTTATAACTTGTTTTTACACTTTTATAAAACATTTTTATTACTTTTACCTTTTACTTGAAGACTGGCAGCACTGATCGCTGCTATAATACATTACACCACCTAGGTAGTGTAACGTATTATAAACTGTCAGTGTGACGCTGAGAGTCACACTGACAGGAAGCTTAGGAGGACCGGCCTCCGGCTGGTTCTCATAGGCTGCTGTGCATGGCAGACCCAGGGGCCGTTGTATGGCCTCCGGTTCTGCCTTATAACCGACTGAAGCACCCGCAATCGGTCCCCGGGAAAGTTTGTTGTAGCAACAAACTTTCCAGTTTGTTGTAGTAACAAACTTTCCAGTTCGTTGCTACAACAAGCTTTCCCTGCGATCACATGACTGGGACCTGAACCAATTAGGTCCCGGTCATGACTCCAGGACCAGAGGCAGGGGTTAACAGCGCGATCCGGGTGTCAGCGCTACTCTGAGACACCCGGATCGCGCTTTTAACACCCACCGTGAATTCACGTCGGCACTGCACAGAGCCCAGCAAATGCCAACGTGAATATACAGTGGGCGGTCGGGAAGCGGTTAAAAACACATATATTCTGATGTATCAGGAAGATACTATCACACCTCTGCAGGTCTAGAACTCATGTCTAGCCTGAGTGTTATCAGTAATTAATATAAATATTAATTACCTGTCTTGTGATTCCTTTCTTGCTGCTGACAGGATTATATGTCACGTTCCTTCTTCTCACTGGGATCAGTCATCTGTAAAGAATCAAAGGTGTGATAATATGTTCCTGATACATGTTATAGACACTAAGGGTATGTGCACACGTAGTGACCAAAAACGTCTGAAAATCCAGAGCTGTTTTCAAGGGAAAACAGACCCTGCTTTTCAGACGTTTTTTGACCAACTCGCATTTTTCGCGGCGTTTTTCGCTGCGTTTTTTTACGTCCATTTTTGGAGCTGTTTTCATTGGAGTCTATGAGAAAACAGCTCCAAAAACGTCCAAAGAAGTGTCCTGCACTTCTTTGGACGAGGCTGTATTTTTACGCGTCGTCGTTTGACAGCTGTCAAACGACGACGCGTAAATAACAGGTCGTCTGCACAGTACGTCGGCAAACCCATTCAAATGAATGGGCAGATGTTTGCTGACGTATTGTAGCCCTATTTTCAGACGTAAAACGAGGCATAATACGCCTCGTTTACGTCTGAAAATAGGTCGTGTGAACCCAGCCTAATATGTATAACACACTAGGGACATAGTTATTTATCTCAGGTATAATGTACAAATAGAAAATAAAGAAAAAGACGACACTAAGGACCTGTTCACATCACCGCTGCCCTTCCGTTGAGGGATTCCGTCTGAGGTTTCCGTCGGGTTAACCCCTCAAAAATGAAACAAAATAACATGCCCCCCCTTGCCTGTGCTGTATGGCAAACCCCCATTTTATGGTAAAAAGTAGCATAACAAGTGTATTCTATTGTAAGGCCCCTTGGGTGCCTAGAATTATGGAGCTTATGGGTATATTGCTTATATAGTTTAAATTAATGTTTATTATCAATGTAATCTTAAATGGTTAACACAATTATTTTTTCTGAGTCGTTATAAAGGGTTACCTGTGCCTAGTAGGCAACAGTTCTCCAAAAAGATTCAGGATTGTTACCACACAGGGTCCTCAGTGGTGGAGTGAATGCAACGGCGTGGAAATCCACTTATTAAGGGATGGCTGGAGTCTGGCAGTAACTATTTTCCCAAAGCAAAGGAGCTGAAGAGCCCTTTCCAAAAGCTTATGGACTGTTATTGTTGTCCCATGCTTTTTAGAGGGAAGTGTTATGCTCTAAAAATAGTTCCTCCACCCCCCCCCCTTCCCTGCATGTGGCATGGCCGGAAGTTCCCGGCTTGCAGTAAAGTGGTCCAGGGATGTGGGACAGCGCTGGTGTAGAGGAAGGAGGAGTCAGTCCTTGTACTGCACCCTCATCTAACAGGTCCATGAGGCAGGGTTCTGCTCTGTCCCTGAGGAAGCAGTAGAGGCATGGATGGCTCGAGATGTGGTGGGAGGAGCAGTCCTGTGATTATAATGTACAGGCAGACTATGGAGGGCAGTCGGTAGCATCAGTGGTGAGACAGGTGTAGACTCCAAAAGGAGTTTATTGCCCCCCTCCTTGCTGCTGGTGGGAGAGACCGTTGTCATAGGATACGGACGAAGA
The DNA here is from genome assembly GCF_050947455.1 of Rhinoderma darwinii. Classification (NCBI taxonomy): domain Eukaryota; kingdom Metazoa; phylum Chordata; class Amphibia; order Anura; family Rhinodermatidae; genus Rhinoderma; species Rhinoderma darwinii. The sequence continues at coordinate 952,177 of NW_027464461.1, forward strand.
CTGCCTCCTATTGCATCATTGGGATCTGCAGCTGACCACGGTCAAGAGACTGGTCGTCCAGCTGCTGGAACAATCTTGGAGGCACCCTTGGGTGATGCCAGGATTCCTGTGAGTGGTGAGTCACCTTCATGTTTGGCTGCGTACTCAAGCACAAATGTGTTGACGGATGAGGATTTGTTCTCTGTTTTAAAGGACAACTTGGGCTTGTTTGGGTGGCAAAGGGTGGAGTATAAGCTATGCCAGTAAAGCCAGTACGTTAATACCCCGCCTGACTAGATGGTTTGTACAGATTAACCTTTTGTGGCTTATTATTCTGTGGTGTGGCTCCTCTGGGAATTTACCTGTCCACCAATATAGGGGACAAGATCCACAGACGAGAATTTGTGATATTTGGTTTCAGTGGATCATGTAATGGTGGAGAAAGAGAGAGGGTCTTAGAAAAATTCCAAAGTGGTAAAGACCTGTACGATGTAACCTGTCATTTAAAACGAGATTACGCTTGCCTTGCTGTAAATATCACAGAGACGCTACATAAGGGTCAGGATTGTGAAAATAAAAAAAAGTTGTGATAAAAAAAGAATTAATGTTCCATTATTAGTGAAAGAATCTATGAAATTATCGGCAGAATTTAATATGGTCTAATAATTAATAATACCTGTCAATGCTCACGGCTTTTACAGATGACACCTAACTGTCCGTACCAACGGGTCCCTCCCCCATCACATTCCTTGTTAATCAAATGGCGGTTTAGTATACAAAGATTTTTTTCAACACCAATTACCTTTAAAAACCAGTATATAATTCCCTTTTTTCCAGTTCATGTATTGTCTTAAACTGTTTAAATGATGTATTTTTTAGCGTCTATTTATGTTTTAATATCTCGATGTGAGTATTGCAGAGGTTCATATCCGACAGCCTAATAAACAAAAATAAGCATTAATACTCTATCCACTACTCATGGATAAAATTGGATCATTGTTATCCCTCATCCTATCATTGATAACTATCTATCAAACAATGCTGTAAGTACACAACTTACTATTAGAGCAGTGGGGTACAGAAAAAAGACCACGGCGCCACATAGCGTAATTCAGTAGGGTAAACTGATGGAGGAATAAAATACCATGCTCACCAGATAGCTGTAGGTTAAAAGCGGGTAAACCACGAGTGCTGCTGCCAGATCCAATCCGGTTGCCGAGGGAAACCGCTGATTAGTAGTGGGTTAGTGGAGAGAAAAATGGATCTATCTCGGCGCTGCTTGGTGGTGCAAGACGATGGAGAAACGAGTAGTCTCTTATAATAATATTGATGAAAGTTTTATTGCAGTAGCAACGCGTTTCGACGCCGAACTGGCGTCTTCATCAGGCATAAAATTGTTTTAAAACAGGACAGTATAAATACATACCACTGAGTGGTGATTGGCCCAATTCAGATGGGGCAGAAATTGAAAAAACCGCCAAAAAACTTTGGGGGTCAAAGTTCAAATTAAAAGAAGCAGATAACACAGAAAACAATGTATACTGAGGTTTAGATGATAAACATAAAAAGTACTAAAAACTTACACAATTACAATGTATAACGGAGGATAAGCTGAAAACGGAGAGTGTGTCACATCTGGAATTCGGTACTAATGGGAGAGCGGCATTTTATTGAAACATGTGAATAAAGTACCCAAAGTAGTGTTAAAGGTGTTTGGACGCCAAGGGAGTGTATTTATTGTTTTGTATTTCTTATTTATTACTTTTTACTCCTCACGGAATAGTCTGTGAGTTTCAAATTTTTATTGTTTAAAACGTTGTCAAGGGGACCATGTAAACTACGGTGGCCGGTGGGGACCAAAATTGGAAGGTATGAGGTGGAACGCATGTGGTGGAGCGCATGGTGGCCCGCACAATGACCCGCATAATCCGACAGGTTCGTGTGGATTAGAATTGGTAGAGATACGGAAAACTTCTGCTGGGGGTACCCAGGTAAGGAGAATACAGTAAGACATTAATGTGTGGGTACATGTGAGGTATTAGTGGAGATGTTTTAGCTTAAATTGTCTTGGTTTTGAATATCGGGAGCAGGATCAATGATAGTGTATCATGCAAATTAGCTATAGAGACGTGAAAGCTAGATGCTGTTGGTATGTTTAATCTAAGGTCGATTCCGAAATGTCGTTCAAGCCCCTTGGATATAGTGTGTCCATTTTGAAAATCCAATAATTTTCCCGTTGTTTTAATTTGTTGAACCTATTAGGGACATCTGAATGAATGTGTTCTATAGGGGTGATACTGATTAGGTTGAATTGGCATTTATGTATCTGGGCAAAATGGCGAGAAACACTATGTTTCACGAAACCGGTGTTAACATTGAAACGGTGGTTGTTGACCCGTGTTCTCAGGCATTGAGTAGTTCTGCCAATGTATTGTAGTTGGCATGGGCATTCGATAAGGTAGATAACGTAGGAACTCCCGCAGTTAAGGAATGTTTTGATAGGGAAAGATTCATTGGTTACTGTGGATGTGTATGTGTGTTTTTTATTACAGATGATGTTGCAACATAGGCAACGGGAATGACCACATTTATAGGAACCTTTTAGATCGGACAAGAAATGTGTATTTGATGACAATTGTTTTTTTATTCTACTGGGGGCTAGAATATTTTTGAGATTTAGGGACCGCCTAAAGGTGATGTTGGGTTTAGCCGGGATCAGGTCTTTTAGAAAGGGGTCACTCTTGATGATGTGCCAATGTTTGCCCAGAATTGTCCTGATAATTCTGTTTCCTTTATTAAACGTGGTAATGAAGTTGGTTTTGAAATTATTTGCAGGTACTGATTTTTTAAGGGACGGATTTAGACAGGAGTATTGTGTTAGTCCAGTGGCCTTAGTTCTTGCGCCTTCTATTAATTTTGCGGGGAAGTGTTTGTCGATAAACCGTTTTTCTAGAACATTACATTCCTTTTGATAAAGGTTATCTGTACTACAGTTTTTCCTAATCCTCCTAAACTGACCAAAAGGTATGTTTAGGAGCCACGGGCGATAGTGGGCGCTTCTGAAATCAATGTAGCTGTTAACATCAACCTGTTTGAAATGGGTTTGTGTAATGAATTGGTTGTTAACTTTATCATGGCTGATAGTGAGGTCAAGGAAGTCAATGGAAACAGGGGAAAATGTATGTGTAAAGGTTAGTTCGAAGGTGTTACTGTTGAGGTTCTCAATGAACTGGGAAGCTTCTTCGTTGCTTCCTTTCCAGACTATGAATAAGTCGTCTATATAACGCCTGTAAAGTAATATATTATTCTTGAATTGATGGGGGCTATGGATATATGTATTTTCGAAAGCACCCATGTAGAGGTTTGCATAGGCTGGTGCAAACCGAGTGCCCATAGCACAACCTTTAACTTGATTGTAAAATTTATTATTAAAACTAAACGTGTTATGGTGGAGAATGAATCTGATGCAGTTGATAATGAATTGGACTTGTGATTCAGGGATTGCAATGTTGGATGATAGGAAGGATTCTGTTACTTCAATGCCTTTATTATGTGGTATGTTACTGTACAGTGAGGTGACGTCGGCTGTCAAAAAGCTAATTTGGGATGTGAGGGGGTCAAAGTTTAAGTTGTCAGAGACCTGGGTGCTTTCGAAAATACATATATCCATAGCCCCCATCAATTCAAGAATAATATATTACTTTACAGGCGTTATATAGACGACTTATTCATAGTCTGGAAAGGAAGCAACGAAGAAGCTTCCCAGTTCATTGAGAACCTCAACAGTAACACCTTCGAACTAACCTTTACACATACATTTTCCCCTGTTTCCATTGACTTCCTTGACCTCACTATCAGCCATGATAAAGTTAACAACCAATTCATTACACAAACCCATTTCAAACAGGTTGATGTTAACAGCTACATTGATTTCAGAAGCGCCCACTATCGCCCGTGGCTCCTAAACATACCTTTTGGTCAGTTTAGGAGGATTAGGAAAAACTGTAGTACAGATAACCTTTATCAAAAGGAATGTAATGTTCTAGAAAAACGGTTTATCGACAAACACTTCCCCGCAAAATTAATAGAAGGCGCAAGAACTAAGGCCACTGGACTAACACAATACTCCTGTCTAAATCCGTCCCTTAAAAAATCAGTACCTGCAAATAATTTCAAAACCAACTTCATTACCACGTTTAATAAAGGAAACAGAATTATCAGGACAATTCTGGGCAAACATTGGCACATCATCAAGAGTGACCCCTTTCTAAAAGACCTGATCCCGGCTAAACCCAACATCACCTTTAGGCGGTCCCTAAATCTCAAAAATATTCTAGCCCCCAGTAGAATAAAAAAACAATTGTCATCAAATACACATTTCTTTTTTTTTTATCAAATCTGTTTTTATTAGTATAAAAGTACAAATTACAATACAAAACTGACACTACAGTTACCTGTGTCATACAAAAAACATTGAATTATTGTCATTCAGTTGGACTTATTTAACCTGTGCTAGCTGAAAGGAAAAGGTAAATAAAAAGAGGAAAGAAAAAGTACATTTCCAATGTGAGCAGTGACATCCACTTGTATCTAACACATGGCTAAACATGAATTTCTAAGAAACATCAACGATGTGTTTCGATTTACTCAATGTATTAACACCTTTCACCAATCTTTAATGATAAATCCTTACGACTGCAGTAATTTCGATTAAGACCACATAACATGTGATTTTTGGGTAACATGAGGTAAGACAAAATGGAACGGTGGGGAAGGGTAATACAAGGGGATAGTTATGGGTAAGGATGTGAATAGGATTACAGCAATACCTCACAATAAAAAATCAGAAACTTAGGAAATTGTTCTCATTAGATCATCTCTATGTTGCAACCAAGGAGACCATATTTTCACGAACTTCTCGTAAGTATCTTCCACTCTGTTAGAAAGTTCTTCCATGCGACATATCTGACTAACCTTGTCTATCCATTGACTTACGGAAGGAGTAGTAGGTTGTAGCCAGTACAAAGGAATTAACATTTTTGCTGCCGCTAACAGATGCGTATGTAAGTACTTTTTGGACATAGTCATAGAATTTGAAGGGAGTCCCAACGCTATGTTCTCTAACGACAGAACTACATCTGTATTACATATCAAGTTAATGTTCCTTTCTATTTGTGACCAAAAGGGTCTAACCTGAAGGCAAGTCCACCAGATATGTGACAAAGAACCCTCCTGTGACTTACATCTCCAGCATAGAGCATTTGGGGCAAAACCCATACGATAAAGATTTTGCGGAGTTTTGTACCATCTGGTGAGCAATTTATAATGGTTCTCCTGTAGTTTTACACACCTAGAGAATCCATGTGAGTTGCACATTACCATATTCCTCTCCTGATCCGACAGCCGCAGTCCGAGCTCCGCTTCCCACGACGCTATGAAGGATGGCAAATCCCTCCCTTCCATTGCTGCAAGTTGGTGATAGATCTTAGACATTTTATGTTTATTCCCTCTATGAGTAGCTAGAAGCTTCTCAAACCATGTGAGCTCTCTAGTTGTCTTGTAATCTTTTAAAAATTTAGTACATGCTATTTGTATGTGATGGATCTGAAGAAAATTAAGCTTCAAAGCCTCACCATGCATCATAGACTGGATCTCCTCTGCTGTAGGTACTCTATTGTCTAACATAAAGTCTCTAATCTGAATTCCTGCAAAACATTTCCATAGGTCTGAGCTATATCCGCTCCCCAATTTAATAAGTTTAGGTAATGCCGCTACTGGAAGTATTGGTGACGGTTGAGGTAACACCTTCTCTGTCAAGCCCACCCTAGCCCAGACCGCTAAAGTGCCTTTCATCAAAGGATTTCTCATAGCTCCTATGTCTTGTTGGCTCGGCACCCAAAGAACTCCTAATGGATTATCTAATCCGCCTACTGCGTCCCTAGATAGCCCTCCCTGCTCCTCCGACTCTGCTGCCAAATCTAACCATCTTTGTAGATGTATAGCTTTGTAGTAACCCTCTATATCTGGAAGTCCCATTCCTCCTTGACGTTTGCTCCTTGTGAGATTGCGGTATGATATCCTCGGCCTTCTTTGTTTCCACAAATATTTTGAGAACATTTGTTGTACTGTCCTGAAGAAAGTTCTTGGTAAGAGAATTGGAACCATATTCATAATGTAAAGCACCACAGGTAGGATATAGGTCTGTAGCAGATTCCTTCTGCCCATCCACGATATGTATGGAATATTATAGGCAGAAAGAAGTTCTTTTATCTTCCGAAGGAGCGGTTGATAATTTAATTTGTATAGTGCATTTAGGTCTGCGGGTAGTTGAATACCTAAGTATTTCACAGATTCCGAGGGCCATTGGAATTCAGAAGCTGAAGCCAATCCCTTCACCTGTCTCTGCGGTAGGGTTACATTAAGAATTTCCGACTTAGTATAGTTTACCTTGAAATTAGACACCATTCCATAACTGTGAAAGGTTTCTAAAATAACTGGGATAGCGCTCTCTGGATTTGTGATGGTAAGTAGCATATCATCAGCAAATGCGTGAACCAAGTGTATTTTTGAGTTTATATTTAAGCCTTCAATTCGTGTATCCTGCCTCAAGGCCTGCAAGAGAGTCTCCAGAGTCAGAATGAATAAAGACGGTGAGAGGGGGCATCCCTGTCTTGTGCCATTCCCAATTGAGAAGGAGGGAGACAAAACCCCATTCACCCGTATCTTCGCCGATGGCTTGCTATATAGCGTAAGGATCGCTTTGATAAATGGTTCTGGGAATCCAAATTTAGCTAACGTAGCTGTCATAAAGTCCCATGCCACTCTATCAAATGCCTTCTCTGCATCTGTACCTATGAGCACCAGGGATGTTTTTGAATCATGCGCTTTCTGTATGCAATTCATCAGGCGAATGGAGTTATGTCTACCCTCCCTCCCTGGCACAAAACCTTTCTGATCCAAATGCACTAAAGTATTTAGGAACTTTCTTACTCGCGTGGAGAGTAATTTAGCCCATATTTTAAGGTCCAGGTTTAAAAGAGATATAGGCCTATAACTCGAACATAAGAGGGGATCTTTTCCTTCCTTAGGCAGTATCGTGATATACGCTTCAAGTGACTGTGCCGTTAATTTATTTCCTCTTAGCAACTCATTATAAACTTTGACCAAAGGAGGTAATAATATATCTTTAAATTTTTTATAATATTTGATAGTTAGCCCGTCTGGCCCTGGGCTCTTCCCTGAGGGAAATGAATATAACACTTTTGACACCTCCGCCAAAGTAACCGGAGTCATAAGTTCCTCCGCATCTGCAGCCGAGATTGTAGGTAATGTTAATGGCCTCAAAAAATCTTCAATCTGCATAGATCTGGAGATATCTGAGTTCAAGGAAGGGACCGGGATATTGTATAAACTCGAGTAGTATTCACTAAAAACTCCTGCAATGTCCTCAGTATTCGTGTATGTATTTCCTTCTGATGTTTTAATCCTATGAATAAAGGCCTTTTCTTTTTTCTTTTTGATCAGTGCCGTCATTAACTTTCCCCCCTTATCCCCGTGCGCGTATAACTTCTGGTGATAGTGCACCATATTAGCTGCCAGCTTTTTGTTCAAGGAATCTTTTAAATTATTCCGAAGAATTTGCAATTCCGATTGTAGCTTTTTGGTTGGGGTATTTTTGTGTATCTTTTCCGTCTCTGCAATTTGCGATAGCAACAATAATATTCCTTTCTCCCTCTCTCTCTTTACTTTAGTTCCTAGTGATATTAATATGCCCCTGATATATGTCTTATGCGCTTCCCATACTATAGTGCCCGACACGTCGTCTGTGGTATTGATTTCAAAGTATGTTTGTAATGACTCGGTCAATGTCCTGGACAAATCCGGTAAATCCAATAGGGCTTCATTTAGCCTCCATGTCCACTCTCTAGGAGACAGCTCAGCTACCTTCAACGTAATAAATGTTGGTGCATGATCTGAGACCGTAATTTGTCCAATACTGGCCGACTCCAGTGATGATATAAAATGTGCATGTATAAGCAGGTAATCCAGTCTCTGATGGGAACGGTGAGGGTGAGAAAAAAAAGTATAATCTTTTTGTGTAGTATGCAGAATTCTCCATGAGTCATGTAAGTTAAATTCTTGTAACTTATTTAAAAGCTTCCGTCTACCAATCTGTGGAATGGTTGACTTTTGTGTTGAAGAGTCTAGCTCTGGATTAATAGTTAAATTTAGATCTCCCCCAATAATAATAGGGCCTTCTGCAAAAGCTCTCAATTCTTCCAAAGTGTGAAGTAACCATGGAACCTGAGATTTGTTGGGAACATACACATTCGCTAAGGTGCATGTGAGTGCCCCCAATTTACCTTTGATAAATAAAGCTCTGCCATCCTTCGCATCATGCCTCGCCAGGAGTACAAACGGTAGGTCTCTATGTAGCGCTATGGAGACTCCTCGAACTGCAGAGCCCGAACTGCAGCTATGGAACCACGAAGAAAAATAGTTAGTAGGTAATTTAGGTATTTTTTCAGCCTTAAAATGTGTTTCCTGTATAAAGGCTACAGATACTTGCTCCCTTTTTAACAGCGTTATTATCTGGTTCCTTTTCTGAGGCGAGTTCAGCCCATTTGTGTTGTAAGTCGCTAGCTTTATTGTCGCCATTTTTGTAGAGTATGTATTAAGCTATTCATTTTTCTAAGGTATTGTTTGGCATGTATTTGGGTAGATAAAAACAATCGACAGGGTAGGAGCAGGACAAGAGGAAAGAGGGGGAGGAAAACATACAACAAAACAGACATACAGACAAGCAATAAGTGTCCAGGCACTATGTAACTTCCGCTCATATATGGCCAACTGGGCTGCATATACAAAACACCACCTAACAGGTGTAGTAGAAATCCCACTACCCACCTAATTCTATCACCATAGCATCGTTGCATACGGAGATAGGGGAGGGAAGAATTCCTGAGCCGAGGCCAGGCTCAGATCCATAGTTTATTCTCACTTTAGGAGAGATCAAATAGTAAAAAATAACATATTATCTATAACAATAGCATTGGAAGGAAATAACCTTCCCTTACAGGCACTTATCATAGAATGTCTGTCTTATGTGAATAACTGCCGGTCACTACCCACATTACTTCTGAGATGATATATTAACCATTAACATACTTGGCCCTTTTGTCCAAGTAGTATTATCTCAGAACATACGTACTAAACCACATACCTAACTATATTCCATTAGCTGGAGTTGCATATCGTACGTATCAGGTGGCCTAGCTGCTTCAAGTTGTTATTCTGGGTAGCTCCTTATCATAGTACATATATAGAGGTCTACATATCCTCTTCACCCATCTAGTACCGTAAAACATGTAGGCCTCTATCCACATAGCCAAAAACCTCAAATTATCATATTATCTATTAGTCACAATAATGTACCCTATAAAACATTCCAAACAGTAGAATTTTAAGATTAGCAGTTAGAGACATCAATAATTGAAACAAAAACAGCATAGCTCACGAACAAGACTGGACAGTTCAAGGTACATCCTCCTCCATGACTTCTGCCCTTTGCTTCTTTCCGCGTGGCGTTCTGTGTTTGGAGTACACAGACCAAGGTTCCATCTTTGGCAGATCTGGTAGCGTGATGTCGGTCTGAGCTGGTAACCAGTTCTGTATCGGAATCGGGCGTATACCCAATCTTTCCCATGCTTCTTCCAGATCGTTCGGAGTATGGATCAAGATCCTCTTCCCCTCCTTAATGATCGCCAACCCGAAGGGAAAAAGCCATGTGTAAGGTAAATTAATTTCCCGGAGTTTCGCCAGCAATGGTCTCATAATGCGCCTCTTTGCGAGTGTAGATGCCGCTATATCTTGATATAGCTGTAGTGTAGAGCCTTCAAATGTAACCCTTTGCTGTTCTCTGTTAGCCGTTAATATAGCTGCCGTATCCACGTAGCTTAGCAGACCACAGATGACATCTCTTGGTGTTTCTGTCGGCTTAGGCTTAGGTCTAAGGGCCCTATGGATCCGTTCGATCACCACCTTTTCCGCCCTCTCTTCTCCCAGCAAGACTGCAAATATTTGCCGCGCAATTACAGGTAATGCCTCAGCTGCGTACGATTCAGCCAGGCCTTTCAGCCTGATATTTTTCCTACGGCTTCTATTCTCCATGTCCTCAATCATAGTCAGTGCCCTGTTCATTTGCGACTCCTGAACTTGCAGCTTGTGCCCCACTGAGTCCGCATGGTTTACTGTGTCTGATAATGCCGATTCAAGCACTTCTAATCTGTGCCCCATACGCTTAAAATCTGACCTGAATTCTGTGATCTCCTTCATAACCGGCATTATGGCTTGTTGTAGGGTTTTCTTCAGGAACGATTTAGTTATTCCTCCTGTGTCTGAGATCGCTGCAGCAGCACCGCACATGCTGTCAGCATCTGAGTCCTCAGATGCAGGGTACGGCGCCATTTTGGAAACTCCAGCCGCCGTTTGCAAATCCCGTTTCTGCAGGAATTTATCCAGGTCAGCCTGCTGTTTTTGCGCTCCCGGGGTGCTCAATGTGTCCCTGAGTTTGTCCTTTCCCGTCTTCACCATTTTTAGTATAAATGTGCCTCTTATTCGTTCTGGATCTGAGCCGGCTTGTGAGGAGCACTGTCTTATGCTTCCATCACGTTCAGCGGTCAGGCTCCGCCCCTCTCAAATACACATTTCTTGTCCGATCTAAAAGGTTCCTATAAATGTGGTCATTCCCGTTGCCTATGTTGCAACATCATCTGTAATAAAAAACACACATACACATCCACAGTAACCAATGAATCTTTCCCTATCAAAACATTCCTTAACTGCGGGAGTTCCTACGTTATCTACCTTATCGAATGCCCATGCCAACTACAATACATTGGCAGAACTACTCAATGCCTGAGAACACGGGTCAACAACCACCGTTTCAATGTTAACACCGGTTTCGTGAAACATAGTGTTTCTCGCCATTTTGCCCAGATACATAAATGCCAATTCAACCTAATCAGTATCACCCCTATAGAACACATTCATTCAGATGTCCCTAATAGGTTCAACAAATTAAAACAACGGGAAAATTATTGGATTTTCAAAATGGACACACTATATCCAAGGGGCTTGAACGACATTTCGGAATCGACCTTAGATTAAACATACCAACAGCATCTAGCTTTCACGTCTCTATAGCTAATTTGCATGATACACTATCATTGATCCTGCTACCGATATTCAAAACCAAGACAATTTAAGCTAAAACATCTCCACTAATACCTCACATGTACCCACACATTAATGTCTTACTGTATTCTCCTTACCTGGGTACCCCCAGCAGAAGTTTTCCGTATCTCTACCAATTCTAATCCACACGAACCTGTCGGATTATGCGGGTCATTGTGCGGGCCACCATGCGCTCCACCACATGCGTTCCACCTCATACCTTCCAATTTTGGTCCCCACCGGCCACCGTAGTTTACATGGTCCCCTTGACAACGTTTTAAACAATAAAAATTTGAAACTCACAGACTATTCCGTGAGGAGTAAAAAGTAATAAATAAGAAATACAAAACAATAAATACACTCCCTTGGCGTCCAAACACCTTTAACACTACTTTGGGTACTTTATTCACATGTTTCAATAAAATGCCGCTCTCCCATTAGTACCGAATTCCAGATGTGACACACTCTCCGTTTTCAGCTTATCCTCCGTTATACATTGTAATTGTGTAAGTTTTTAGTACTTTTTATGTTTATCATCTAAACCTCAGTATACATTGTTTTCTGTGTTATCTGCTTCTTTTAATTTGAACTTTGACCCCCAAAGTTTTTTGGCGGTTTTTTCAATTTCTGCCCCATCTGAATTGGGCCAATCACCACTCAGTGGTATGTATTTATACTGTCCTGTTTTAAAACAATTTTATGCCTGATGAAGACGCCAGTTCGGCGTCGAAACGCGTTGCTACTGCAATAAAACTTTCATCAATATTATTATAAGAGACTACTCGTTTCTCCATCGTCTTGCACCACCAAGCAGCGCCGAGATAGATCCATTTTTCTCTCCACTAACCCACTACTATTAGAGCAGTGATGTTCTATCACCGGCTCTCTGTTTCAGCACCACTTTTGATGGACAGCTCCACTGTGCTGGATAGCTTTTATTTATAGACTGCCGATGTTCCTAAGGCGTCTCCTTAGTTCAACACTACTCTGCTGGACAGCACCACCTTGCTGTGACAGCACTAATTTTCACCTGTTGGCAACGGATATAAACCTCGTTCTGACAAATAGTTGTTAGCATTAAAGCCATGAGGAAGAACGTGGTATACATCTGAAACGCGTAGGCACTTTACCTACATTTTCACCCTTGCATTCGGGAATGATCTTGTTTTAACCATCCAAATAAAATTGGAACTACGTTCTGTTTTAAACTTGACTGCGCTGGACCATCTACTTTTGCCCATTTTTCTTCTGTCTAAAACTTGCATCAAGGTGAGCTGGAGGATCCCTCCCACTGTTTGTTTGTATAGCTATACGGCTGCATCCATCCGTGCACACCTACTGCCCGTTATATAGGGTTCACAATACAAAAGCACAATTGTATTTTGACCATATCCCGAATGTTAAAGAGTTCTATAACATACTAATATACTCACAGAGTTATTAAAGTACAACAATTTTTCTTTATATATATATTTTTTCTTCTGGCTTTAAAATACAAATTTTTAAAACTTAACTGGAATTTCGGTTATATATATATATATATATACAGTGAAGGAAATAAGTATTTGATCCCTTGCTGATTTTGTAAGTTTGCCCACTGTCAAAGACATGAACAGTCTAGAATTTTTAGGCTAGGTTAATTTTACCAGTGAGAGATAGATTATATAAAAAAAAACAGAAAATCTCATTGTCAAAATTATATATATTTATTTGCATTGTGCACAGAGAAATAAGTATTTGATCCCTTTGGCAAACAAGACTTAATACTTGGTGGCAAAACCCTTGTTGGCAAGCAAAGCAGTCAGACGTTTTTTGTAGTTGATGATGAGGTTTGCACACATGTTAGATGGAATTTTGGCCGACTCCTCTTTGCAGATCATCTGTAAATCATTAAGATTTCGAGGCTGTCGCTTGGCAACTCGGATCTTCAGCTCCCTCCATACGTTTTTGATGGGATTAAAGTCTGGAGACTGGCTAGGCCACTCCATGACCTTAATGTGCTTCTTTTTGAGCCATTCCTTTGTTGCCTTGGCTGTATGTTTCGGGTCATTGTCGTGCTGGAAGACCCAGCCACGAGCCATTTTTAATGTCCTGGTGGAGGGAAGGAGGTTGTCACTCAGGATTTGACGGTACATGGCTCCATCCATTCTCCCATTGATGCGGTGAAGTAGTCCTGTGCCCTAAGCAGAGAAACATCCCCAAAACATAATGTTTCCACCTCCATGCTTGACAGTGGGGACGGTGTTCTTTGGGTCATAGACAGCATTTCTCTTCCTCCAAACACGGCGAGTTGAGTTAATGCCAAAGAGCTCAATTTTAGTCTCATCTGACCACAGCACCTTCTCCCAATCACTCTCAGAATCATCCAGATGTTCATTTGCAAACTTCAGACGGGCCTGTACATGTGCCTTCTTGAGCAGGGGGACCTTGCGGGCACTGCAGGATTTTAATCCATTACGGCGTAATGTGTTACCAATGGTTTTCTTGGTGACTGTGGTCCCAGCTGCCTTGAGATCATTAACAAGTTCCCCCAGTGTAGTTTTCGGCTGAGCTCTCACCTTCCTCAGGATCAAGGATACCCCACGAGGTGAGATTTTGCATGTTGCCCCAGATCGATGTCGATTGAAAGTCATTTTGAATGTCTTCCATTTTCTTACTATTGCACCAACAGTTGTCTCCTTCTCACCCAGCGTCTTATTTATGGTTTTGTAGCCCATTCCAGCCTTGTGCAGGTCTATGATCTTGTCCCTGACATCCTTAGAAAGCTCTTTGGTCTTGCCCATGTTGTAGAGGTTAGAGTCAGACTGTTTAATTGAGTCTTTTATACAGGTGACCATTTAAGACAGCTGTCTTAATGCAGGCACCAAGTTGATTTGGAGCATGTAACTGGTCTGGAGGAGGCTGAACTCTTAATGGTTGGTAGGGGATCAAATACTTATTTCTCTGTGCACAATGCAAATAAATATATCTAATTTTGACAATGTGATTTTCTGTTTTTTTGTTTTAAGTATAATCTATCTCTCACTGATAAAATTAACCTAGCCTAAAAATTCTAGACTGTTCATGTCTTTGACAGTGGGCAAACTTACAAAATCAGCAAGGGATCAAATACTTATTTCCTTCACTGTATATATATATATATACAAAAAGTAATAACCATGTCTCAAGATACACGATGTTCCAGAGTGGAAATGGCCGCCCAAGTGTTTGGCAATTATGATACTCCAGAAGGAGGTGATTGTGCATTACAGGAAATGTTCCATGATCTAGAGAAACTATCAGTACAGGAGGCTAAGATATGGTGGGACCTGACGACTTTACGTAATTATATTACAAAACAAATGATCCCAATGGGTCTACGTTTAAGAAAAAGTTCTACTTTTACCTACTCTGAAGAATTCAGCACACACTGGAATTTTATATTAACAGAATGTTCTATAAAACTAATGGAACTAATTACCAGACAAGAGGAGGCCAAATTGACAGAAATTGGAAACTGACATTTCCGCTCTAAAAGAACAAATTAATGCTTCCTCCAGCTCACCCGACTTTACTATACTGGAACAACGTACTTCTCTACACTTGGAAAAATTAAATAAATCCATAGCTGAAACTGAGAAAAATAAATTCCAACGAGACCTCAGGGACTATGCAAACAAGGAGGTGTATGATTGGAATAAAAGAGACAAAGTACACAACAAAATCAGACACATCTTAAAAAATCGCAGACAAGAGAGAAGATCCGGCAGCAGTCTGAACAGAGTCAGTTTTAGCTCCTCTGAACCTGATTCAATCGAAGGAATAAATGAAGCCTCAGATAGTGATAACTCTAGGATCCTATATTCCCAAGGATACCAATCAGTCAGCAAGTCAAGGAAGTAAAAAAACGGGGAAGGAGAGGCGGTAGGAAACATCACCCAAACAGACCAGGAACAAAACCGTCGCCTACGGAACCGCAGGAACCCACACCCAGCATTAATGTGATCAACCTTTCCTCATCCGAACTAACTCCACACAAGTCAAGGTTCTTTCGTTGGGCCTCAATTTTGCCCCTAATCGTACGTTCAATACTTTCAACACACTTCTGGACATTAATCGATTTGTAAGGAATTTAACAGTAAAGAGGCATTTCTACAACACGCTCCCAAATGACAACAGACTCCGAAGATTATAATCTCAAAGAACCCAATACAAATATCCACGACCATAGATTACTATCGTTTGAGGAACATAGGGCAATCCAATGCTTAGAGAGTCTGAAACCAGAACTTCCTACAAGAAATATTCATTTTTCCCCGGACTTTGTCACAAAAAATCCAAGCTTCCATCCTCTGGCATCCAGGATAGACTCTATGGACAGATTTCAATGGGCAATTGAAAAGGATCTCCAGCAACTATCCAAAAATTCGTAGTGTTGTAATAAGAATTGTAATATTTTTAAAGAGCTGAATATGGCAAATAAAATCGTTAAAAAATAATAAGGATATCATTATTAAGATGTCGGGAAAAGGGGGCAGTATCACTGTGTTAGATAGGGAAATGTATAAGACCCAAATTTTGAAACTCATAGCAGATACAGACACATATAAAAAACTAACGTGCAATCCAACATCTATGTTCCAAAAAAAGCTCAACAAACTGATAAACGATGGTTTAGGTAGTGGCGTATTAACAAGTAAGCAAGCAGAATATATTATGGTCCAATGTCCCTCAATTCCAATCATGCACGCATTGACCAAGACACATAAAGGCATAAACCCCCCCCCACCTATGCGCCCCATAGTGTCAGGGATAGGATCATTCACAGAAAAACTATCTGAATGGCTAGACTCCTTGTTACAACCCCTTGCATTAAGAACCCTGGGCCATTTACGTGACACCAGAGATGTTTTATGCTCATTTCACAAAAAAAGATGGGAAAATAAATTTGCATGGCTGAGCTGTGATGTGACCTCACTTTATACCAGCATTCCACACGAAATAGCCCATAGGGCACTAGAATATCATCTTTTTAAACACAGCACTTACAGCTATGAGCTACAATCATATACACTTGAGGTCCTTGTCTTCCTGATGACACACAATTTCTTCCAGTTCGATGGGTTGTTTTACCTACAACTTAAGTGAGTATCAATGGGAGCTAAATTCTCCCCTTCTCTGGCAAATCTTGTGATGGCGTTGTGGGAGGAACTTTTCATTTTTTCTAGTGATAATCCTTTTGGCAGATCTATTAACTGGTATGCAAGGTATATAGACGACCTGCTATTTATATGGGAAGGCAATATGTCAGATATCCCAAATTTCATCAATTATCTTAATAACCAACTCAACTTGAAATTTACCTATTCTTCACAAAAAGATACTATCCAGTTTCTGGACCTAGAACTCAAAGGACATGCAGGGGAAATAATCAACACTAAAACATATCATAAGCCGATTTCAGGGAACACTATCTTGCATGCAACAAGCGGTCACCCTTGACAAACCATCTCATCAATCCCAGTGGGAGAAATGTACAGAGCAAAAAGAAATTGTAGTAATGACCCCAATTACCGGGTGGAACAACAGCAAATTTGTAGGAGACTACGCAAAAGAGGGTATGCAGAATGGACCCTCAAAAGAGCAACCTCCATTGTAGAAACAAAGCCCCGATATATACTTCTAGAGCCAAAACATAATAATAAAGATACTGGTCTAAACGTACCTACTTTGGTGTTACAACACAGTAGTCAGTTTAATGAAATCAAGAAAATCGTCCATAAAAATGTAGCCATTCTAATGTAAGACGAGGCTCTGTCAGATATTTTGAAAGATGGTTGCCGTGTTGTATACAGAAAAGCTCCTTCCTTAGGTGATCTATTGTCTCCTTCTATATTTTCCTCAAACATTCCCAAACTGACATGGCTTCAATATACGGGTTTCTTTAAATGCGGATCGCATCCATGTAAAATCTGTTCATATGCTAAGCCTACTAAGAACTTCAGAGATTCAGATAACAATACAAATTTTTCAATTCAAACTTACATTAATTGCAACAGTGAGGCAGTAATATACATTGTGGAGTGTTTGGAATGCAACCTAATGTATGTAGGTTGCACCAGCCGCAAATGTAAAACTAGGATACTAGAACATTTGGGCTATATAAGAAATCCTAACCTCACCAATATCTCCAATGTTGTAAAACATTTCATAACCTTCCATAATAGATCAATTACAAGTCTGAGATGTTATGCCAGAAAAAAAGTCAAAACTCCAACCAGAGGGGGGAACATCAAACATAAAATCTTATCACGTGAAACATACTGGATATTTACACTAAAAACAAGGTTTCCTAAAGGTTTGAACTTAAAAAAAGAATTAATGTTCCACTAATAGTAAAAGAATCTATGAAATGATCGGTAGAATCTAATATGGCCTAATAATCAATAATACCTGTTAATGTTCATGGCTTTTACAGATGACACCTAATTATCCATATTAACGGGTCCTTCCCCCATCAGATTTCCCGTTTGACGGTCTAGTATACAAAGGAAAACAAATTTTCCAATACTAATTATCCTTGTAGACCAATACATAATTCCCCTTCTTTCTTTCTAGTTCATGTATTGTTTTAAACTGTTTAAATGATGTATTTTTTAGCGTCTATTCATGTTTTAATTTTTCGATGTGAGTATTTCAGAGGATTATATCCGACAGCCTAATAAACAGAAATTAGCATTAATACTCTATCCACTACTCTAGGATAGATTTGGGTCATTGTTATCCCTCATTTTATTATTTATAAATATTCATCAATCAATGCTATAAGCACACAACTTACTAGTCAAGCAGTGATGTTCTATCACCGACTCTCTGTTTCAGCACCACATCTGCTGGACAGCTCCACCATGCTGGATAGATTTTATTCATAGAATACTGATGCTTTATAGGCGTCTCCCTAGTTCAGCACTACTATGCTGGACAGCACCACTTTTCTGTGACATCACTAATTTTCACCTGTTGGCAACCGGATATAAACCTCGTTCTGACATTTAGTTGTTAGCATTAAAGCCATGAGGAAGGACGTGGTATACGTCTGAAACGCGTAGGCACCTTACCTAATTTTCACCCTTGGATTCGGAAATGATCTTGTTTTAACCATCCAAATAAAATTGGAACTACGTTCTGTTTTAAACCTGACTGCGCTGGACCATCGACTTTTGTCTACTTAGGTCTACTTAGATACAACGGCTTAGCAGACAGTATCACACATGCTAGGCCCAATTAGAAGGTTAATTGTGAAAAAATGTCTTATGGTGTTTTTCGATAAAAGTCACTTGAACTGGTATCATTTAAACAGTTAACCGATGAATGGCGCTGTTTATGTGGAATTTACCCTGTGGCCTTATGTACCATATAATGTATTTTAAAAAATGTAAAAAAACCTACATTTTGTGGGTTGAATTGAAAAAAAACCTGTAATTCCGCCATTTCTGTTTTGATTTTACAATGTTCATCGGGTGGCATGAATTGCATGATAACTTGATTCTGCGGGTCGTTACGATTATGGCGATACCAAATTTATATAGTTTTATTTTTTACAAAATAATTTGTTTTTGTGACGCTGCATTCGAAGATGAACTGCATAGTTTTTCAATGCAACAGCACTTCATAGGGCTATAAGGGGTTAAAACCCACTCTCTGAAGCCCCCCTTCAAGATACATTTCAACTAATCTGGTCCCCATGGCAGAAATATGTCTTTCCATCTGGCACCTCCAGCAGACTCCTTTCAGTTTAGTTTGATTTATTTTACCTCAGAGTTCCTCTTTTTACCATTTTTTAATTTATTTCCCCCCCCCCTTTTTTTTAACTATTTCTAACAGGGGCTGTGCAGGATTAGAAAAATATGGCTGCTTTCTTTCAAAAACAGCACCACACCTATCCACAGGTTGTATCTGGTATTGCAGGTTTGCTCCATTGAAGTGAATGGTAATGAGCTGTAATACCACACACAACCTATGGACAGGTGTGGTGCTGGTTTTTGGAGAAAGCAGACAAGTTATCTTATCCTGGACAACCCTTTGTCATGGATTGTTCTTGTGCGGAGATGCTCCCTGCATTATCCCTTTTCCTTTATGGCCGCTGATATGTTCTATTCAGCTTTATGGCCTCTGTGGTAAGTACACTGCCAGTCAGTAAAGGGTTAACACTTCAGACCACTGTGGCTGACGTCACAATGAATGAGGCGGCAGTGTTAATAAACTTCTGCAGTAATGATGATGAATGCGCTGATGTCATAAATACAAATGTTTATGACATAAAGAAGATTCCATATTAGAAGGTTTTACTGCCACATTCAGCGCCATATTGGATGGTACTGAGGACCTTGAGCTTGACTTCCCCACCAATGCCGACCTGATGTAATTTGGAGATTCTAGCAGGGAAACCCTTCACCCAAGACCACTTCTTCATCACAGTGATGCCATCCTCTTCATATGGGTTGTCTGTAATAGAGGGGGGTTTCCAGCAGGAGATCCCCCTCTATTAGCCAGAGCGGAGACAGATGCTACAAGGAGGCATCTGGAGGACACGTCTCAACCGAGCATCGCCCATTCATTTTAATGGGTGCCCAGGAAGAGAGACTTCCGCCTAACCAACCAGATCAGCCGATTTATGTGTTTTATGTCGTTCGTTCATTGTAATGTCTTTCCTTGAAAATCTGAGAAAATGTACAAATTCTGTTACAAATTCTATTTTGGCACATTCTAAGCCCAGAGGAAGGGCAATCCTCCAGCCATGGTTTCCCTAGAGGTTTTCCCCACAGAGGGTTTTTCCTTTCCTGCGTGCTGGAGGGTGACTCTTCGTGAGTCGGAGGTTTGCCATTTTGGGTTTGGTCATATAATATAATAAAAGTTTTGACCATTTAACACCCAATTATAATGTTTTGTGTCTTTATTTTGCTTGACTTGGGGTAAGTTGAGTGATGTATGTGTATGCAAATTACACTTACCTATATATCTGTTCCCCATTCATAACCCACACCTTTCTCTCAAGAAGACTCGACACTGAGGGTTTGGATAAAGTGGCCACAGCAGCCATTTTATTAAGACATAAATATAAAAGTTAATTAACTCAATTAACCATAAATAAATAATATCCATATTATTTATTAACAAAAAACAATAATAAATCAATAATGCACGAACCATAAATTATAACCCAAACACGTCAGACACCACTGACAAACAAACATTAACACATAGACTAGGAGAAGTCCTTGGAGCTATCATTAACTTTTTATGTTACCGGCTATCTGCCCCACCATTTTACCCCCAGCCGTAAAAACCCGGCTCAGAGGCACCAATATTCCTGGCAGATGCCGTAAGGTAATTTCCACCTCTCCCAAGGGATAACACCCTAAGGAAACAACACTATCCAACCGCCAGACACTGTCCTTTCATCTTTAAAACCCTGGGAGATCCATACCCACGATGCATCCCCCCCCCCCATAATTATTTGTCTAACTCCAAGGACACCCCAGCAGCTGCCATGACAAAACGAAAATACCCACCGAAAGACCCCACCTGTCCTCATACTTCCCTGACCATATGATCAAATACTAACAAAAAAGGGGGAGGGCGGGCGGGGATGTCTTACTCCGTGCGCTGCTCCCGACCAAAAGACCGGGAAGTCAGCGCACTTCCGGCTAACCCTTACCGGATCCCGTCCCTCTCCTAGACCCACCCCCTCCACCAACCCTCCCCTTTGGCTGTAACACGATCCTCCCTCCTATCCTCGTCATGTCTGGCCTACCCTCCACTGTGGTATGGTCCGTCCGGCCTGTGCTTGACTTGGTGTAAGTCGAGTGATGTATGTGTATGCAAATTACACTTACCTATATATCTGTTCCCCATTCATAACACACACCTTTCTCTCAAGAAGACTCGACACCGAGGGTTTGGATAAAGTGGCCACAGCAGCCATTTTATTAAGAAATAAATATAAAAGTTAGTTAACTCAATTAACCATAAATAAATAATATCCATATTATTTATTAACAAAAACAATAATAAATCAATAATGCACGAACCATAAATTATAACCCAAACACGTCAGACACCACTGACAAACAAACATTAACACATAGACTAGGAGAAGTCCTTGGAGCTATCATTAACTTTTTATGTTACCGGCTATCTGCCCCACCATTTTACCCCCAGCCGTAAAATCCCGGCTCAGAGGCACCAATATTCCTGGCAGATGCCGTAAGGTAACTTCCACCTCTCCCAAGGGATAACACCCTAAGGAAACGACACTATCCAACCGCCAGACACTGTCCTTTCATCTTTAAAACCCGGGGAGATGAATACCCACAATGCATCCCCCCCCATAATTATTTGTCTAACTCCAAGGACTCCCCAGCAGCTGCCATGACAAAACGAAAATACCCACCGAAAGACCCCACCTGTCCTCATACTTCCCTGACCATATGATCAAATACTAGCAAAAAAGGGGGAGGGCGGGCGGGGATGTCTTACTCCGTGCGCTGCTCCCGACCAAAAGACCGGGAAGTCAGCGCACTTCCGGCTAACCCTCACCGGATCCCATCCCTCTCCTAGACCCACCCCTTCCACTAACCCTCCCCTTTGGCTGTGACACGATCCTCCCTCCTATCCTCGTCATGTCTGGCCTACCCTCCACTGTGGTATGGTCCGTCCGGCCTGTGCTTGACTTGGTGTAAGTCGAGTGATGTATGTGTATGCAAATTACACTTACCTATATATCTGTTCCCCATTCATAACACACACCTTTCTCTCAAGAAGACTCGACACCGAGGGTTTGGATAAAGTGGCCACAGCAGCCATTTTATTAAGAAATAAATATAAAAGTTAGTTAACTCAATTAACCATAAATAAATAATATCCATATTATTTATTAACAAAAACAATAATAAATCAATAATGCACGAACCATAAATTATAACCCAAACACGTCAGACACCACTGACAAACAAACATTAACACATAGACTAGGAGAAGTCCTTGGAGCTATCATTAACTTTTTATGTTACCGGCTATCTGCCCCACCATTTTACCCCCAGCCGTAAAAACCCGGCTCAGAGGCACCAATATTCCTGGCAGATGCCGTAAGGTAACTGCCACCTCTCCCAAGGGATAACACCTTAAGGAAACCACACTATCCAACCGCCAGACAGTGTCCTTTCATCTTTAAAACCCAGGGGGATCCATACCCACGATGCATCCCCCGCATAATTATTTGTCTAACGCCAAGGACTCCCCAGCCACAGCGAACAGGCCTTGACCACCTCAAGCCTGAGAGTCCCGCCCCAACAAAATAGCCCTCGCAAAGCCATCCTGCAATCCCAAGCACCACAAATCTGTTCTCACATCATTCAGGTGAACACCATCTGCACTCCAATACGCTCAAACTCCAGCGTCCAAGTGCCGAACACATATGCCACCATTCCGCGCAACAAATGCAGACACCGCCCTGTTAACTTTTATGCTGGCTTTGTTGATCCGCTCCACCGACCATGCCAAACGCCAGGATTTTCTAGGCACAATATCCGACCACACTGTGATCAAGTTCGGGTACAACGACCACAGGTGCGACAGATCGTGTTTTATGTCCCAAACCAACTCACGGAACGGGCGGGCCCCAAGATCGTTGCGCACAAGAAATCGTCTAAATAATGAATGATCGAATCCACCCCCGCCACAGATTTGACCACCCATTCCAAAAATAAGCTAAACGCCTCAAAGTACGCACAAGAAATGGACCAACCCATGGGGAGACACCGATCCACATAAAAACCGCTCCCCCAAAAACACCCCAGTAAACGCTGACTATCAGCATGCACCGGCAACAGCCGAAAAGCCGCAGCGACATCCGTCTTGGCCATTAACGCCCCCCTACCATGGAAACGCACCCACTGCACCGCCGCGTCGAATAACGTATACACGACCGAGCAAAGATCCCGATCTATCCCGTCATTAACCGACAAGCCCTTAGGATAAGACAAATGGTGAATCAAACGGTATTTGTTCGCCTCCTTCTTCGGGACAACCCCCAGCGGGGAGATGACCAAACCCGGGATGGGGAGAGAACTAAAGGGCCCCGCCATGCACCCCAATTCCACCTCTTTTGCCAACTTCTCCCTAACCACGTCAGGATGCTGGTAAGCTGACTTCAGATTTTTTATGGAAAAGGGGACCCTGTGAGGAGGGGAGGGGGATACAAAAACCCACATTAAAACCATCAAACAACAACTGCGCGCTGGCCCTGTCCAGATAACTATTTAGAAACCTGACCATCCTTTCCAGCTTCACTGGCCCCGTGGGATGCCCCATTGCATTGAGAACAAAGGTGCTTGAACTTGCAACCTGCACCGAATTTAGACTGTCCCTCATTGTATTGCCAGCACAGCCCGAGCTTTGCGTTGCCCCCCCGCTCCCGGGAAAGGACTGGCCCAGTCGAACCGGAGCCGTTACCCGTAACCACAGGGCAATATCCTTGTGGTCCCACCTAATATTGACCTGAACCGCCTTCCGTTGTCTAAACTGCTCATCATAACGTAGCCAAGCTACCCCCCCCCCCCATATACCCTATGGGCTTCCCTGATGACATCCATATAGCAAAACAGGGGGGAGCAATGTTCCAGAGCCTTTTCACCAATAACACTGGCCAAAATGGCGAACGCTTGCAACCAGTTGACAAATGTCTTAGGGATAAGGCGGTAACGATGCTTTTCCTCCTCCTCCTTCTTACTCTCATCTCGCTACCCCTTCTACAGATTAAATTTTTCCAGGGGCAACAATGAAAAAATTTCCATGTACTCGTCGTTCCAAATTTTTTCCCGAACTTCCTGCTTCAAGTTTGCCCCCAAAGGTCCTTCAAAATACACATAAACCTCCCCTTGGCTTTATCGTCCAACCGAACACCATCAACCGCCGCCGCCGCCGCCGAGTCGGTCTGAACAGACACAGCCACTGATTCCGTATTTGCTCCTACACTCGCAGCAACCGCCGCCGAGGCATTAAACCCTACCCCACAAGGCCCCACCCACGCCGCCACAGGAGACCGCGAGACCTAACAATTCCTTGACGCAACCGACCAACTCTCACAGACTATACCCCCCACCCCAAACATTCACAAACTCAGGCCCCACATCACATACCCGCTCCCCAACCGCGGAACCCTCCCCTGAAACAGGAGACATAAGTATAGCAGGAAAAGGTAAAGACGGTGAAAACGACTCACCGAGCTGCACAGGCGCTGTGGACCCATCAGCTGGACCGTCCTGTCCACGAAACTCCCCATCCTCAAGGTCTTCGGCAGATCTGGTCCCCCATCCATGGCAGCATGCACAGGTGTGCTCAACGGCCGGAACTGAGGTGGGGGAGGGGCGGGCTCCCAAGCTCTCTCTCTGGCAGCTCGCCGCCCGGAAGTCACCCTCGAAACGGACGACCCAAGCCTGCGGCCCAATGCAGGTCCCTTGCTTCCTCCGGATCGCCGTGGGGCTCCACCCCCAGCTAGCACATCACCTGGGGCAGCCGTCCGAACCATGGAACCCGGCGTAGAACTGGCGAGTGGAGGGGTGACCGGAAGTAGAGGCCGCAGCCCCCCCACCTCCGATGGACTCCGCCGCGAAGTGGGATTCCTCCCGACCCTGGCACCGGCTGCAGTATCAGTGCTGCCAGACGCCCGAGGCGGAGGCTCCCTCACAGGGCTCCCTCTGCGGCGCCGAGTCCGAGGAGCCACGTTGGGGCTCAGCCTTTCTGGAGGACACGAGTGCCGGGCCCGGCGCGGGGGAGAGACGGCCGAAGGTACCGGAGCGTTGGCCACCGCTGCAGCTTGTTCCTCCAACCAGGCGGGGCTGAATGCAGCAGCCGCCGCCCGCATCTGCTCAATGAACTGAAGCGCTGACATGAGGTAAGATGGCCGCCGGAAGGGAGATGCGTGGATGGATGTCTTACTCCGTGCGCTGCTCCCGACCAAAAGATCGGGAATTCAGCGCACTTCCGACTAAACCTCACCGGATCCCCTCCCTCTCCTAGACCCAACCCCTCCACTAACCCTCACCTTTGGCTGTGACACGATCCTCCCTCCTATCCCCGTCATGTCTGGCCTACCCTCCACTGTGGCAGGGTCCGTCCGGTCTGTGTTTTCTTTGGTTTGGTGATTGGAATTTTGGGTCTATCATATATTACAAAATCATAAGGCCGGACATCTACTTCCCACACTGACATAGAATGGAGACAACAAGTGTTGCTGCACACATCCTTACATTAATATATTGTATTACGGTCTGTAGCCTTTGGGGGGAATATATTAACCTTTCTACAACAGTTTACTAGCGTAGAAAATTCACAAAATGCGCAAATGTCAAAATTTTTGGGGGCAAAAAATGGGCAGGGCTTAGCAGAAATGGCCAACAATTTTACTACAATTTACGCCAGTAACTGATATAAATTCGAGCAGAAATCTATATGTACAGTGCGGCCGAGATTTATCTCTGGGGGGCATATCAAATCAAAGGTCCGTGACAGACCCATACCTCCCACCCAATCAGACTGTTTGCCCCCCCAATCAGACAATAAAATACATTTTAAAAATATACTTACCTCACCACTCCGATTCTCCCTCCCGGATTCCCTCAGGCTCTTACAGCAGGCCACAGCAGGTAGAAAGTACTGATAACAGGCCGCGTTGCAGCTAAAAGATGCGACACATTTATTAAGAGTTGTTCGCCTGTTAATAAATTTGTTGCATCTTACTCCAGCAAACTGTTTAATAGGACTGGTGTATGAAACGCCAGTATTAAAGGGAATGTGTCGCTATAATTTTTTATTTTTTTTCATTTAAACAGTTAGTATATAAATGATTACACATTGTTTTAATTTTATAAATTTTTTCACAAGTCAGGAAATATTATAAATTAGATTCTAATTTATAACATTTCCATGTGCTGGTCACTAGAGGGAGCAATTCCCACAATTGCAGCATTGGCATGTGGTAAAGCAACCTCATTGCCTTATGCTGCAAATTTGTAGTAGACACACTCACTCTAGTGTCCTCACAGAATCCCCCCTTCATTATCCTGGCTAGTGCCAGGAGAAAGGAGGGGGTTGAATGTTCAAACCTCCTACACTGTGTGCCGCCATTTTCTGAGCGAATGCACAGTGTAGGAGGATTAGATACAGTACTCAGCAGACAGTATAACACTAACATACACACACATCACATACACAAACATAACTTACCTGCTCCTGCCGATGCTGCCGCCTCCGCCCTGCCGCTACTAGTCTTTGCTCTGCGCCGCCTCGCCTTCAACATATGGCCGGAAGCCGCGACCGGAACTCGTCATCTTACTGTCCGGCCGTGGCTTCCGGTCCACATGAAAATGGCGCCGGATGTCGCTCTACCAAAGACCTTCCTTTTGGTCTGTGTGGGAGTGGCGCATGCGCCGTTCCCACACAGACGGCGTACGCTATAGTGAATGGAACAGCTCCTGTTTGCATTCTCTATGGGGATATATGTGCCGTATTCCATCTCTGTATGTGTCATTAATGGACATCAGTATATGATCGGTGCGTGTCCGACACCTGGACCCCGCACCGATCTGCCACTCCAGCTCCCTCCGGGCACCGGACAACACTGCCGGAAGCAGATGGCTCCGGTCAAAGAATAGAGGCCGAGCTGCAGTTCTGCCGAACGGCCGCTATGCAGTGATCGGAGCCATCTGCTTCCGGCAGTGTTGTCCAGTGCCCGGAGGCAGCTCGACTGGCAGATCGGTGCGGGGTCTGGTGTAGTAACGATTGTTTGCCCCCATACATTACCGATGATTGCTCCTTGTGATACGCTGTATCGTCGATTGGCGCTGGTTTTCATGGTCAGTATCGGGACGTCTAAAAGGACCTTTATTTCCTCAGACACCACCATTACCAGGCATTGGAACCAACCCTTCCACCTTAGCGGGTAAAGATTAACCTTCTAAAAGGTTCACTATATACACATAAGGGCTAAAGGTGAAACACAGAGGTGCTCTCCATATATCCAGCGTATAACTGTGTCCTCCAAATCTTACGGAGCAGGAGTTGTTCTAGATTCCTGTTTATATCCCAGACACGTTCATACCATTTTAGACAATGAATCGACATATCGCAAACTTGTGGCGAAACCAAGCACCGCATGTAAAGAATCTTTAAAAAATCTGCTGGAAGAAGGAATTTGATTAGGAGTATTAGCCAAGAAACAGGCAGAATACTTACTGATAGAATTCCCTATTGTTCCCATATTCCATGGGATGCCAAAAATCCATAACTTTGCATGGTCTTGAAACTTGGGTTATCTGTGACGTAGTTGGCTAGTACCCCTACAAACAGGCCTGCCATCAGGGTAGTACCGCTGGTACTACTGTCAGGGGCCAGGCCACAAAAGTAAAATAAAGTGGGCAGCCGCCGCTCATCAAGGTTATGATCAACGGTAATTGGTTTGTAGAAAGGAATGGGACCCATGCAGGGGCCAGAAGCAGCGGCCAGCTCTGCAACTTGGTGAGTGACTGTTTTAAAGCAGTAGATTCAGTTTAATAATTTTTTTAATGTTGCGCCTCTGCTCCCACCTTCCCACATGTCTCTCTCCCCTTCCCCTCCCCAGACCCCAGTCAAGCATCATATTCACTCTGGCCAAACTCCCGCCTCGGCCCCTTTCCATTCTCTTAGCCTGGTCCTCCGCCTACATCTTGCTATAATAGCTAAAGAAAATTACCTTATGAGGTTAAGAGTTAGTTAGTTATATGTCGAAATTTAGATCTAAGGTTTGCACACCATGACGGTCGGTAGTCATGTAGACCGGACGCTTCCATGATTTGAATATGCTGTGACGTGGCACATTGGGTCATGGGAATCTGGTGAAAAGGATCTGCCAGACACAGATTCTGTGTCGACGCCCGTGATTAATCAGTCTGCACCTGCTCCTTGGTCTGATAGAGTGACTCGATCTGCTACCACTCAGGCTGGTAGGCTCAGGAGTGGGAGAACCTATCACAGCCTGGCCAGACAGTTCTAGCTCTCGCCCTCGGTCTATTTATACCTTCATTTCCTGCTTGTCATTGCCTGTGATTCTTTCCTGTTTCCTGGCTCTGCTGCTCCTTCTATTATTATTGACCTTGCTTCATTTTGTCCCTGGCTTTACTGACTACGCTCCTGCTCTGCGTTTGGTACCTCGTACACTCCTAGTTTGACTCGGCTCGTTCACTACGCCTGTTGCTCACGGTGTTGCCTTGGGCAACTGCCCCATTTCCCTTAGCTTCTGTGTACCCTTGTCTGTTTGTCTGTTGTGCACATATTGAGCGTAGGGACCGTCGCCCAGTTGTACGCTGTCGCCTAGGATGGGCCGTGCAAGTAGGCAGGGACTGAGTGGCGGGTAGATTAGGGCTTACCTGTCTGTCTACCTACCCCATCATTACATAATCACAGGCCCATATATCTTTTCTACCCTGGTCCCTGACACAACTATGGACCCCCTTGAGACCCTGGCTCAGCAAATGCAGGGCCTCTCCCTACAGGTCCAAGCCCTGACTCAGAGGGGCAACCAGCGTGATGCTACCCTGGTAGTGCCCCCCACCTCACCTCTTGAACCCCACCTCAAGTTGCCTGACCAGTTAGCAGGAGACCAGAAGACTTTTCTCTCTTTTCGGGAGAGTTGTAGGCTCTATTTCCATCTAAGGCCCCACTCCTCAGGTTCTGAGAGCCAGCGAGTGGGTATAATTATGTCCCGGCTCCAGGACGGGCCCCATGAATGGGCCTTCTCCTTGGCTCCTGACGCCCCTGAACTTTCCTCTGTTGATCTTTTTTTTCTGCTCTCGGGCTCATATATGACGAGACTGACAAGACTGCCTTTGCCAAGAGTCAGCTGGTGACCTTACGTCAGGGTAAGAAACCCGTTGAGGAGTACTGTTCTGATTTTAGGAAGTGGTGTGTAGCTTCTCGGTGGAATGATCCTGCCTTGAGGTGCCAGTTTAGATTGGGTCTGTCGAACGCCCTGAAAGACCTGCTAGTTAGCTATCCCTCCCTAGATCAGGTTATGGCTTTAGCGGTACGACTCTTGACGAACGACGACTTGAACGTTTTTGTGCTTTCTCCTTTGGCTCCTCCATTATGGCTCCCGAGGTTCCGTTGCTTCGTTCTTCCACGGGAAAACTCGGATAAACCAATGCAACTCGGGGCCTCCGTGTCTCCCCAACAACGTAGAGAGCTCCGCAGGAAGAATGGTCTCTGCTTCTACTGTGGGGATGACAAGCATCAAGTGAACAACTGTCCTAGGCGTAAGAATAAGCAGCCGGAAGAACTTCCGCACCTAAGTGACCATCGGGGAAGTCACTTGGGCGCACAGGTATTTCCCGTAAATATGAAACCTAATAAGATATTGCTTCCCTTTCAGGTCTCTTTTGAGCGTAGGTCTGCTACCGGCAGTGCCTTCATGGATTCAGGGTCTTCTGCTAATATTATGTCTGTGGAATTTGCTATGTCTCTAGCTATGCCATTGATTGATTTGCCTAAACCTGTCCCAGTAGTGGGTATTGACTCCCCTCCACTTGCTAATGGTTATTTTACGCAGCATACCCCTGTTTTTGAACTCATTGTTGGCTCCATGCATTTGGAGCAGTGCTCTGTACTGGTGATGCAGGGATTATCATCCGATTTGGTTTTAGGCCTTCCCTGGTTGCAGATGCATAATCCCACGTTTAACTGGAATACTGGGGATCTTACCAAATGGGGTAATGAATGCATGACGTCATGTTTTTCTGTTAATTTTATTTCTCTCCCTGAGGAGGTGAACACTCTACCTGAGTTTATTCAGGACTTCACTGATGTTTTTTCTAAAAAGGCCTCCGAAGTGTTATCTCCTCATAGAGAATATGATTGCGCAGTCGATTTGGTACCAGGAGCTAAGCTCCCTAAGGGTAGGATATTTAATCTCTCTTGTCCCGAAAGTGAAGCCATGAGAGAGTATATCCAGGAATGCCTGGCCAAGGGTTACATTCGCCCCTCTACTTCTCTGGTAGGTGCTGGCTTCTTCTTCGTAGGGAAGAAGGATGGTGGTCTTAGGCCATGCATCGATTACCGAAACTTGAATAAGGTCACTGTAAGGAACCAGTATTCCCTTCCTTTTATTCCTGATCTCTTCAATCAGGTTCAGGGGGCCCAATGTGTAATGGCAGGAAGGAGGTGAAGGGAAAGTGAGCCCTAATCTACCCACCGCCCTGTCCCTGCCTACTTGCAACGACCCGCCCTAGGCGACGGGGTACAACTGGGCGGCGGTCCCTACGCTGTCTAAGTGCACGGGAGAACAAACAGGGTACACGCAAGGGAAGGGGCAGTAGCCCACGGAACGCCGCGAGGAAACAGAGCGGTGAATGAGTTGTCAGGACCAGGATGAAGTGGAGTATACCAGCGTGAGCACAGAGAAGGAAGCAAGCCAGGGGCAAAGCGAAGCAGGTTAAGCGGAACTGCAGCAAGGCAGAAGCAGGCTGGAGCAAGCAGCAGTGGGGCCAGGAATCCAGAAGAATTACAAGCACTGAGGAAGAGAACACGGCAGGTAATAAAGGACAGGGGGCGGAGCTAACTCCGACTGACCAGGCCGCGATAGGCTCTCCCACTCCTGAGCCTGCCACCCTGATTGGTGGGAGACGGTGTCAGTCTAACAGGTCTGGCCTCATTTGTGGATTGATTAATCCCAGGAGTATACCTAGACGTAGTACCTGGCAGATCCCTAACACAATGGTTCTTTAAGTTTGATCTTCGGGGGGCTTATAACCTTATCCGCATCAGAGTGGGGGATGAGTGGAAGACTGCGTTTAACATGCCCTATGGTCATTTAGAATACCTCGTCATGCCCTTTGGGTTGTGTAATGCTCCCGCGGTCTTCCAGAATTTCATAAATGAGATTTTAAGAGACTACCTGGGGGTATTTCTTGTAGTGTACCTTGATGACATACTTGTGTTTTCCAAGGACTGGTCCTCCCACATTGAGCATGTCAGGAAGGTGCTCCAGGCCCTTCGGGAAAACAAACTCTTTGCTAAAACCGAAAAATGTGTGTTTGGGGTGCAGGAGATACCATTTTTGGGTCAAATCCTCACTCCTCATGAATTCCGCATGGACCCTGCCAAGGTACAGGCTGTGGCTCAATGGGTCCAACCTGCCTCCCTGAAGGCGTTACAGTGCTTCCTGGGGTTTGCTAATTATTACATGAGATTTATTGCTTACTTCTCGGTCATCGCTAAGCCTCTTACAGATCTTACTCGCAAAGGTGCTGATCTCCTTCACTGGCCTCCTGAGGCTGTCCAGGCTTTTGAGGTCCTTAAGAAGTGCTTTATCTCGGCCCCAGTGCTAATTCAGCCTAACCAAATGGAGCCATTCATCGTGGAGGTTGACGCCTCCGAGGTGGGAGTGGGTGCTATGTTGTCCCAGGGTACTAGGTCTCTCACCCATCTCTGTCCCTGTGCCTACTTCTCCAGGAAGTTCTCATCCACTGAGAGTAACTATGACGTTGGCAACCGCAAACTCTTAGCCATTAAATGGGCATTTGAAGAGTGGCGCCACTTCCTGGAGGGGGCTAGGCACCAGGTAACGGTCCTTACCAACCACAAGAATCTGGTTTTCCTAGAATCTGCCTGGAGGCTAAACCCGAGACAAGCTCGATGGGCGTTGTTTTTCACTAGATTTAACTTTTTGGTCACCTATAGGGCTGGGTCTAAAAATATTAAAGCTGATGCACTGTCGCGTAGCTTCATGGCCAGCCCTCCTTCGGAGGAAGATCCTGCTTGTGTTTTGCTCCCAGGTATAATCATTTCCTCTGTTGATTCCGACTTAGTCTCCGAAATTGCGGCTGATCAATGTTCAGCTCCCGGGAAACTTCCTGAGAACAAGCTGTTTGCTCCCCTGCAATTCCGGCTAAGGGTACTCAGGGAAAATCATGACTCTGCACTATCTGGTCATCCAGGCATCCTGGGTACCAAGCACCTCATTGCCAGAAACTATTGGTGGGCTAGGTTGTCTAAAGACGTTAAGGCCTACGTCGCCGCTTGTGAAATTTGTAATTTTGTGCTAGGTCCAAGACTCCCAGGTCCCGACCAGCGGGCTTACTATGTTCTTTGCCCATTCCCCAGAGACCCTGGACCCATATCTCCATGGATTTTATCACCGATCTGCCTCCATCTCAAGGCAAGTCGGTGGTGTGGGTTGTAGTAGACCGCTTCAGTAAGATGTGCCACTTTGTGCTCCTCATGAAACTACCCAATGCTAAGACGTTAGCTACCTTGTTTGTCAAACACATCCTGCGTCTCCATGGGGTTCCTGTCAATATTGTTTCTGACAGAGGGGTACAATATGTTTCATTGTTTTGGAGAGCTTTCTGTAAAAAGTTGGAGATTGATCTGACCTTCTCCTCGGCCTTCCATCCTGAAACTAATGGCCATACCGAGAGGTCTAATCAGTCTCTAGAACAATATTTAAGGTGTTTTATCTCTGACTGTCAATATGATTGGGTCTCCTTCATTTCCCTCGCCAAATTTTCTCTTAATAACCGGGTCAGTAACTTGTCAGGGGTCTCCCCCTTTTTCTGTAATTTTGGGTTTAATTCACGGTTCTCCCCTGTTTCACCTGGTGTTTCCAACAATCCCGAGGTAGATGTCGTTCATCGGGAACTGTGCACAGTCTGGGCCTAGGTTCAGAAGAACCTTGAGGCATCCAAGAGCATACAAAAGACTCAGGCAGATAGAAGACGTTCTGCTAACCCCTTGTTTGTGGTCGGAGATCTGGTGTGGCTGTCTTCAAAAAATTTGCACCTTAAAGTTCCGTCCAAAAAATGTGCTCCTCGATATATAGGGCCACACAAGGTCATTGAGGCCCTTAACCCTGTCTCCTTCCGACTGGAGTTACCCCCGTCTTTTCGAATACATGACGTGTTTCATGCCTCCCTCCTGAAACGCTGCTCCCCGTCCTTGGCTACCTCGAGGAAACATCCGGTTCCTGTTCTCACCCCTGAAGGGGTAGAATTCGAGGTGGCCAAGATTGTGGATGGTCCAAGGCTCCCTCCAGTACCTGGCCCATTGGAGAGCATACAGGCATGAGGAGACGACTTGGGTACCCGCCAGGAATGTTCACGCTGGGGTATTGCTCAGGCGGTTCTATCTTCGGTTCCCCAATAAGCCAGGTCCACCTAGAAAGGGTCCAGTGGCCCCTCATAAGAGGGGGGTACTGTAAAGGATCTGCCA
Organism: Rhinoderma darwinii; assembly: GCF_050947455.1. Taxonomy (NCBI): domain Eukaryota; kingdom Metazoa; phylum Chordata; class Amphibia; order Anura; family Rhinodermatidae; genus Rhinoderma; species Rhinoderma darwinii. The sequence continues at coordinate 985,669 of NW_027464461.1, forward strand.
GACACAGCTTCTGTATCGACGCCCGTGGTTAATCAGTCTGCACCTGCTCCTAGGTCTGATAGAGTGACTCAATCTGCTACCACTCAGGCTGGTAGGCTCAGGAGTGGGAGAACCTATCACAGCCTGGCCAGACGGTTCTAGCTCCCGCCCTCGGTCTATTTATACCTTCATTTCCTGCTTGTCTTTGCCTGTTATTCTTTCCTGTTTCCTGGCTCTGCTGCTCCTTCTATTATTATTGACCTTGCTTCATTTTGACCCTGGATTTACTGACTACGTTCCTGCTCTTCGTTTTGGTACCTCGTACACTCCTAGTTTGACTCGGCTCGTTCACTACGCCTGTTGCTCACGGTGTAGATTAGGGCTCACCTGTCTGTCTCCCTACCCCGTCATTACACGTGGTATTTAGGTTACATGAACACTTTCATGACGTATCTTGTGGTTCGCGCTTGGGCATTGGAGATGAAGAAGACTGGAAGAAGTCATCATGGCGTTCTGGGCCGGATGAAGAAGAAAAGAGAACATGAACGACTCCAATCAGAGAAGATGTCACGTGTGAGTCACTGAATTTCACTGCACTGTATTCACTTATATGGTCTGCAGAATGCCTGTGTAGGACTGATATCTGTCACAATATGGTGGGAATATTGGTCTTTGTTTTACTACACACGTTTTTAGTACACAATTAAGAGTGTTCAAATTATTTCTATATAGTTTGAAGTTTAGACCCAAAATAATTATTTCCTTTGGTGGGTCCAAGGTACCTCAGTCAGACACTGAGAGTACAGATCCTTGCAGTAAGATATTGTATTACTGTCTGTAGCCTTAGAGGAGAATTTATTAACCTTGCTAAGCCTCTTATCTGGCATAGAAAAGTCCCAAAAGTGCGGGAAAGTGTTTGGGCAGTTTATGCTGCGCTTGGCACTTTTTGAAAAGTGTGTGGTGCTTTGCGGAAAGGGACGACAATTTTACTTTCATTTACGCCAGTAACGGGCGTAATGTAAAGCAGAAATCAACGCCAGCTCCGAGCTAGTGTACAATTTTACATTGAGTGTGTAACAAAAGGCCTAAGCCAGACCCTGTATCTCCCCCACTAATCAGACTGTCTTGTGCCACAAGACATGTGTTTTGCCCACACCACTAAAAAAAAAGAAAAATATATATATATATCTGAGACAGCGTATCTATAAGGGTATATTCACACGCTGTGTTTTCAGGCGTATTTCGGGGGTGTAAACGCCTTCGAATACGCCTGAAAAATTGTTAGCCCAATGCCTACAAACATCTGCCTATTGTATTTTAAAACGGCACGTAAAAAGAAGGAGCATGTCACTTCTTGAGCCGTTTTTGGAGATGTTTTTCATTGTGTCAATGGAGAAACAGCTCCAAAAACATCTAGAAAAAAACACCTCAAAAAACGTTTCCAGCTTTAAAAACGGCTGTAAATCAAAGGCTGTGTTCTCTGAAAACAGCTCTGTAATTTTCAGCCATTTTTGACTTTGCGTGTGAACCCTAAGTCTATGACACCTGATAGCTCTGCTACTTGATAGGAGACAGCGGCTCAGCAGACAGTATCACATATAATATGCTGAGATACAACGGCCAGTGGCGGATTAAGTAGACCATGGGCCCTGGGCTGTTATCCAAACTTGGGCCCCCCTTCCTCACCGCCGCCCTACCGCACCGTAACTATTTTTAACACTACCTTTTTGGGCAAGCATTAACAGTGTTACGATTTCCCTTGTCACAGCGCGGTGTCCCTACATACTGACAGTATCACACTGTGCAGGGACACAACCTCCTGACAAGGGGAATTGTCTATCAGTCCTGGACTGCAGAAAGACTTTTTGCGAAATACAAGGATTTCCTATAATAAACATGTCAGGAGAGGTGACAGATTCTCTATAAATCTAGTGACTCACAGGTGACGACGTCTCAGATTCTAGTAGTTTTTTTCCTCTTTTCTTCTCCATCCGGTCCAGCGCTCATGACGACTTCTCCCGGCCATGACTCATTTCTGCAGAATTTGCCACTCAGACGTCTCCTCACTTTTCCAACATTTCCACACCTATAAACGAAAATAAAGTTATTATGGTGCCACATACTGTACCCCTAAATATAATAGCACCAAACACTGCACGCCAGAATATAATACCACACACTGTAAAACGCCACATACACACAGCCCCCTGTACATAGTGCCACACACAGCCCCTGTAGATATTACACACCCCCATAGATATCGCCATACACAGCCCCCTCTATATATTACACATCCCCGTCGTAGAGAGCATTACACACAGCCCCCTATAGATAGTGCCATACAGCCCCCTGGTAGAGAGCACCACACAGCCCTCCCCCTCTTGTAAATAGCACCAAAAAGCCCCCCCTATAAAGAGCGCCACACACATACCACTGTGGATAGCACTACACAGCCCCCCCCCTTGTATATAGTGCCACACAGCGCTCCCCCTTGTATATAGTGCCACACAACGCTCCCCCTTGTATATAGTGCCCCACAGCGCTCCCCCTTGTATATAGTGCCTCACAGCGCTCCCCCTTGTATATAGTACCTCACAGCGCTCACTCTTGTATATAGTGCCACACAGCGCTCCTCCTTGTATATAGTGCCTCACAGCGCTCCCCCTTGTATATAGTGCCACAAGGTTATGTACACATTTAAAAACTTTATATTATAATTATATATATATATATATATATATATATATATATATATATATATATATATAAAATGTATGTGTGTGTATCAGTGTGATTGATTGATTTTATTAAAAAATATTTTTACTTTTTGAGATACGGCTGCTTTGTATCCTGTATCCGTCAGGTCAGCAGGACTGACAGGATCAGTGACACGCAGGATCCACCTCAAATCTATCACATCTAAGATTATAATTTAGCGCAGGGCCCGTTTCACTGATCCCGTCAGTCCTGCTGACCTGACGGATACAGGATACAAGCAGCTGTATCTCAAAAAGCGAAAATATTTTTTAATAAAACGTAATTACAAAGTTGCACCAAACACACATTTTTATTAAAAAAAAATAAAACTGACGTGATTTTTGCGTCGTTTTTTCCGTAGACAATGCAGGTTTCGTTTTTATACACACCTTTTTTCCTATTTTAGAATTTTTATTCATAAAGTTTGAAAATAATAGTAAAAAAATAAGCTTTGTTACGTTTCAGCAATTTTTTTTGGTAATAACATAGTTTTACCCTAAAATAACCTTTTATTTGTGATCGTCATTGTCTACCGTAAATTTTAATATATTACATGTCTATATTAGGGTAATTGGGTCAGCGTTAGCGTTACAACAATGATTTGCGGGGAGAACGGTTTTTATTGGGGTGGGTATTTTATGGGTATTTATTATTTCATTTTTTTTTGCACTTTACTTTATTATTTTTTAATTACTATGGTCTGTTCCTCAAAGGTCAAAAAAGACCTTTGGGGAACTTTATATATATTTTTTCTTTCTTTTACACCATGTTTTTCCACTGTAACTGGAGCTGCACAGCAGCCCCAGTTACAGGAGAAATCAGCCCTCTCATAGTGACGATTGTCACTAATAGGGCTGTGCTGGGTCTAGCAAGACCCAGCAGCAGTCTGCCACTAACGGCACCCGGTGATCATGTGACCAGTCACATGATCACCGGGAGGAGAAGAGGCAGCGCCGCTGCTGCTGTCTCTATTCCTTTACACAGCGTTCATTGAGCGCTGTGTAAAAAGACATCAGAGAAGACAGAAGCAGCGAAAGCTGCTTCTATCTTCTCCTCAGGGTCCCCGGCAGTCACTGACAGCCGGAGACCCGACATTAAGCTGACCGTTCGCGCGGGCAGCAAGTTAAAACCCGAGCCGTAGAAAGTCTATGGCTCGGGTTTTAAGAACCCGTCCCTGACCGCTGGCCGTAAAAATACAGCCAGCGGTCGGGAACCAATTGGGCAGGATAAGTCAACTAACCTAAGCGCCGGTGACCGACCGTCGCTGTTCTGTTATTCAATGGCGCCCGCACTGTCAGGGAGGCGTGTCCTACCCCTGGATCCCGGCCAATTCCCTGCTCCTCCCCATCTTCGGCAGTTAGCAGCGCTAGCGCGCTGAATAGGTTTGCAGGACGATGTGCGGTTCGGGCTGCTATGGGCCCCCTGGGAGCCTCGGGCCCCGGGCGGCCGCCCGAATCGCCCATATGATAATCCGCCACTGGCAACGGCTTAGCAGACAGTATCACACATGCTAGGCCCAATTAAAAGGTTAATTGGGAAAAAATGTCATATAGTGTTTTTCGATACAGGTCACTTGAACTGGTATCATTTAATCCCTTAGTGACCAGCCCATTTTAGGCCCTAATGACCAAGCTATTTTATTCGTTTTTCTATAGTCGGATTCAAAGAGCTATAACTTTTTTATTTTTTCGTCTACATAGCTGTATGAGGACTTGTTTTTTGCGGGATTAGTTGTACTTTTTAATAGCACCATTTTTGGGTACATATAATTTTTTTATTAACTTTTATTAACTTTTTTTGGGGGGGATTATAAAAAAAAACTGAAATTCGGCCATTGTTCTAAGCGTTTTTAAATTGACGCCGTTCACTATGCGACATAAATAACACATTACCTTTATTCTATGGGTCGGTACGATTACGGCGATACCACATATGTAGGGGTTTTTTATGTTTTACGTCTTTTGCACAATAAAAACACTTTTGAACTAAAATTATTTGTTTTTGCATCGTTGCTTTCCAAGAGCCGTAACTTTTTTATTTTTCCATCAATGTAGTGATTTTTTGGGCTTGTTTTCTGCGGGACGAGACGTAGTTTTGATTGGTACTGTTTTGGGGTGCATGGCACTTATTGATTCATTTTTATTATGATTTTTTTGCGGGGCAATGGAAAAAATTGCAATTTCGCCATAGTTTTTTGCGTTTTTTTTTTTACGGTGTTCACCTTGCGGTTTAAATTACATATTATCTTTATTAATGGAGTCATTACGGTCACGGCGATACCATATATGTGTACTTTTATTTATTTTTTACACTTTTACTAAATGAAACCACTTTTTATGGAAAAAAATGGTTTTATTTATTTTTTTACTGTAATTTTTATTATTAATCTTTATTTCATATTTATAACTTATTTCACTAGTCCCACTAGGGGACTTTACTGTGCGATCTTCAGATCGCTGCTATAATGCTTTGGTATACTTCGTATACCAGAACATTATTGCCTGTCAGTGTAAATCTGACAGGCAATCTATTAGGACGTGCCTCCGGTGCGTCCTAACAGGCATATGTCCAGGGCAGACCTGGGGGCATTTATCAAGCCCCCGGCTGCCATGACAACCCATCGGAGACCCGCGATTGCATTTGCGGGCCGCCGATGGGTGACAGAGGGAGCTCACTCCCTCTGTAAACAAAGATAAATGCCGCGGTCGCTATTGACGGCGGAATTTAACGAGTTAAATGGCCGCGATCGAAGTAAACTTCGATCGCGGGTGTTGGAGCAGGAGCTCAGCTGTCATCAGACAGCTGAGCCCCGGCTCCAGCCTGTACGGGGGACCCGTGCAGGACTTAGACTAGGCTCACGTGAAAAGGCGTCAGCCTAGCCTAAGGCCCCTTAGTGACTCACGTGAAAAGGCGTATGGGTGGTCACTAAGGGGTTAAACAGTTAACCAATGAATGGCGCTGTTTACGTGGAATTTACCCTGTGGCCTAATGTACCATATAATGTATTAAAAAAAAAATGTAAAAAAACCCTACATTTTGTGGGGTGAATTAAAAAAAAAACCTGTACTTCCGCCATTTCTGTTTTTATTTTACAGTGTTCATCGGGCGGCATTGATTGCATGATAACTTGATTCTGCGGGTCATTACAATTATGGTGCTAAAACCCACTCTCTGAAGCCCCACTTCAAGATACATTTCATCTGGTCCCCATGGCAGAAATATGTCTTTCCATCTGGCACCTCCAGCAGACTACTTTCAGTCTAGTTTGATTTCTTTTACCTCAGAGTTCCTCTTTTTCCCTTTTTTTAATTTCTTCTTTCCCTCTCCCCTTCTTCTCCTTCTCCCGCCACTTTTTTTGAACTATTTCTAACAAGAGCTGTGCAGGATTAGAAAAATATGGCTGCTTTCTTCCAAAAACAGCACCACACCTATCCACAGGTTGTATCTGGTATTGCAGGTTAGCTCCATTGAAGTGAATGGTAATGAGCTGTAATACCACACACAACCTATGGACAGGTGTGGTGCTGGTTTTTGGAGAAAGCAGATACGTTCTTGTGCCGATTGTATCCTGGACAACCCTTTGTCATGGATTGTTCTTGTGCCGAGATGCTCCCTGCATTATCCCTTTTCCTTTATGGCCGCTGATATGTTCTATTCAGCTTTATGGCATCTGTACTAAGTACATTGCCAGTCATTAAAGGGTTAACACTTCAGACCACTGTGGGTAACGTCACAATGTATGAGTTGTGCAGTGGTAATACATTCCTGTAGTAATGATGATGAAGGTGCTGATGTCATAAATACAAATGTTTATGACATAAAGAAGATTCCATATTAGAAGGTTTTACTGCCACATTCAGCACCATATTGGATGGGACTGAGGACCTTGAGCTTGACTTCCTCACCAATGCCGACCTGATGTAAGTTGTAGGTTCTAGCAGGGAAATCCTTCACCCAAGACCACTTCTTCATCACAGTGATGCCATCCTCTTCATACGGGTTGTCTGTAATAGAGGGGGGTTTCCAGCAGGAGATCCCCCTCTATTAGACAGAGCGGAGACAGGTGCAACAAGGAGGCATCTGGAGGACCCGTCTCATCCGTGGATCACCCATTAATTTTAATGGGTGCCCAGGAAGAGAGACATCCGCCTAGCCAACCAGATCAGCCGATTTATGTGTTTTATGTCGTTCGTTCATTGTATTGTTTTTCCTTGAAAATCTGAGAAAATGTAAAAATTCTGTTACAAATTCTATTTTGGCACCTTCTAAGCCCAGAGGAAGGGCAATCCTCCAGCCATGGTTTCCCTAGGGGTTTCCCCCACAGGAGGTTTTTCCTTTCCTGCGTGCTGGAGGGTGACTCTTCGTGAGTCGGAGGTTTGCCATTTTGGGTTTGGTCATATAATATAATAAAAGTTTTGACCATTTAACACCCAATTATAATGTTTTGTGTCTTTATTTTGCATTCTTTGGTTTGGTGATTGGGATTCTGGGTCTATCACATATCACAAAATCATAAGGCCGGACATCTACTTCCCACACTGACATAGAATGGAGACAACAAGCGTTGCAGCACAATTAAGTGTACACATCCTTACATTAAGATATTGTATTTTGGTTGGTAGCCTTTGGGGGGAATATATTAACCTTTCTACAACAGTTTACTAGCGTAGAAAATTCACAAAATGCGCAAATGTTGAAATTTTAGGGGGCAAAAAATGAGCGGGGCTTAGCAGAAATGGCCAACAATTTTACTATAATTTACGCCAGTAACTGATGTAAATTATAGCAGAAATCTATATGTATAATTTATCTCTGGGGGGCGTAACAAGGCAAAGGTTCGTGCCAGACCCATACCTCCCCCCCAATCAGACTTTTTGCCCCCCCAATCAGACAATAAAATACATTTTAAAAATGTACTTTAACTGTACAGCAGGCCGCAGCACGTAGAAAGTACTGATGACAGGCCGCGTTGCAGCTAAAAGATGCTGTGATGGATGGTCAAATTGCTTATGTTCTCTGTATTAAATTACACTATGAATTATCAAGCAGGATGCCGGATTATGAAGACATGTATTCTCCATTTTGTAATGATCTCCTTCTGGTTCTGTTTGAATCACAAGGGAATAAGTTATTACTTTGTGTTCTTTTTCGTGGCCTTCAATACTGGTAGATAGGAGTCTGGCAGAACGCATAGACCTGAAATAATCATTATATTTCCAATTAATTCTTTATCTCAGTATTTCACACACATATATGAAATCACCACATACACTTATGAAAACCTCCTACATTTCTATTGTTTGTAGGCCAGGATTTGCAGGTGTTAGAAAGATCACGTGACCTCAGTGAGAAGGTACTCTATGACGTATTTTCAGTCTACGTGTAAAATGTTATGATTGGTTGTTCCATGAGAGGTAACACCCTGGTTAGAGGGTACGCCCTGAGGGTATATTAACCTATGTATCTTGATAATAAATGAGAATATTGATTGAGACAACAGATTGCTATTGTCTTTATTGATCTCCCGGTGCACTGCTGATACTTCAATTACCATATTTGAATACCACCTGACAAAGCAGATTGAGCCCATTAGAGCACCCATCCCAAAAGGTGCTACCTGGAAGGGGTTTCTTCGACAGTTACATGGTGCCGAACAGCCCGGGATCTCCTAATGAATATTGTGCAAAGTCCACTAATCTGGAAAAACCTGGGGAGTCACTGAAACCAAAACCGCGCGGTAAGTAACAGACTTTATGTTACACCATTTGTTTCAACCACTCTGTTAAGTCCCTGGAAACGTACTTTGTATATGTAAGTCTCTACAAAGGGGTCCCGTAATAATCAGGTCCTTTGTCAGGATGGTAGTGTGGTTAAATGGATTTACATGGGGGCGTATGTGACAAGTGTGATAAATGTGTGTGTAGTGTGATGTTGAATACATCTGTGAGAAGACATACATATCAAATTGTTGAAACTGTATGGCTCCCAGCCCAGAAGTAATATCCACTTCATAGAAGACGATATCCACTCAGTGCAAGGAGGAGCAATTGTGTCTATATTGAATTTGCACTCAATACCATTACCCAGTGCAATAGGGAAAACTTTGAATACTGTATTAGAAAATCATTTATATTTTCCTAATTCACTGCCAGACAGTGATATTATGTGTAAGGGTCCATAAACCAGTTGTATGCATTGCCAGACTGGCATAAGGTGGGAATCAGTACAGACTGATTTCTAGCACATGTGATAATCCGGCATATACACTTTGATGTAAAATAACATCCAAGTAATTAAGTCTGTAGTAGTATAACATCAGACCGCTGGATTGAATACCGTTGTAATATAACATCCTGTATTCAATGAATGACCCTGACACTTATCCCAGGTGCCACCTGTGTCGGAGTAGTATAACTACCCAGACTAATTACAGTGAAGGACATTGGTATTGGCTCAGACCCAGAGCCCCTAAAGAAATCATCACCAACATACGTAACAGGCCCCTAAACTACAACCCACAGAGTGAACGGCTGAGCGGGGAGGATAACATATATGTTACCAAATATAATTTGCATGTGAAACCATTGCAAAGTGCTAGAGGAAAGAGTTTGGGATATATGCTACATCACAGGCTGTATGAACCGAAAGACAACCCCCCCCGGCAGCAAGTGTTCTGCATAAGTGAAAGAGACGAAGGGTTTGTAGAAGTTTGAAATGAATGTGACCAACTCCTGCTTGAATCAATGGAAGTTCATGAATGTAGATTGTGTTGAAGGATTTGCTCTTGTAATTTGTGGTTTGGCAGCATTTTGTCTGTTCTTGATGTTCAAAACAGTGAGGGATCAGAGAAAAAGATATCCCACTGCTAGAATAGTCTGAAGGAACGACTTTTGATATTGATACTCTTTCTGAAACTGTAAGATAGATTGTCTGAGATATCTGTCAACAGACTAAGGCCTGTCTGTTTGTAGCTGGGGAGTTTTCCGGAGACTACCCTACGCCCTCTGACCATGGGGTCAGAAAATAGTAAGACAAAAATGCGGGACAGCCCTGAGACGTGGGTCTCTGCCATCAAAATAGTAGAAAGAGCAAAAGGATCTGAGGCTGTGAAGGATTGTAAAAGAATGTTTAAAATGATGGGAGTTGGGTCCTATGGAACATTAGCAGAATGTGAATGGAAAAGATTTATGACAAATTGTGTTGGATGGTTGAAAGACAATAACATGGTGGAAAAAGCCCAAATGTGGTATGAGGTAGCACAGAGAGTGAGTAACACAGAACATAAGAGTATGGAAGCAAATCATGGAATAATGTATGATTTATATGACCCTTTAAGTGAAAAGCTCCTCACTAATGTGTTAACCCCTTTACAACTGGCCAACAGCCCCACAGCAGCAACTGCGCCACCTCCTTATCCTGAAAATAGCAAGAAAGGCAGCTGCTGGACATGTCCACACTGTGGGCAGCAGAACCCCCTCACTGCAGGATATTGTGTCAGTTGTGGTACGCAGCGCCCCACTAGATTGTTTCCGTTAGTATCAAGTGTCCATACACACAGGGTACCAAAACCAGTAGATGTAGACGGGCAACCAGTACCTGGGGCAGTAGGGGAAATCCAGTCACATGAAGCCACTGTGTATCGCCCCTGGAGCCCGGCTGATTTACTAGCTGTATGTGGCACACTCCCAGACCCACGGAAAACACCCAGCGCTTTCCATAGAAATCTGCGAGCAGTACATCTAGCTTACCGTGCTACATGGTCAGATATGGAGAAACAAAGGGAGGGGAAGTGCTCAAAAATCAAATACAAGCTGCTATTATGTCATTTGCCCAAGATGTTAAACAGTCAGTCCCTGATTATGCCACAACTTTACAGCAGCAGTGGTTAGATCCCGGGTATGAAGAAGGTGATGCAAAAGACTTGCGCCTACTAAAAATAACTTTTATGTCCGGTCTTAAGCCGGCAGTAGAAGAAGCTGTTAAAAGATCCTGCCCCGACTGGCGTACATGCCAGTTTAATGATTTAGTAAGCATTGCAAAAGGTGCAGAGTTAGATTTAGCTCCTAAAAGAACCCGTCTCGCCCCGATGCAACAAAAGGGGGGCTATAGACGAAGAGGCAGGGAACAAAAAGACACTTTGAGAACCCAGAGAAGGGATCTTAGCCAGATTACATGCTGGAATTGTGATAAGAAGGGTCATTATTCAGCCCGATGTCCCTCCCGTCCAGTTGAGCCTCCCAATTCTTTGATTGCTGTTTAGGAAACTGGCAACCCTGATGTCTCCCTCTGCCCAGTGCTCCCCCCGACAGGTCCATCATTGATGGTGCCTGTTACTTTACCCACAGGGGAAAATACCTCTTTTCTAGTAGACACAGGGGCAGCCAGAACTGTATTACAAACCAAATATGTACCGGCAGAGTTGCTATCACCAGACTATATAGATTGTGAAGGGGTGGAGGGAACATCATTTCAGTTACAGTTAACAAAACCAATGCGACTGAATATACATGACACACAATCAATTGTCTCCCGTGTGTTAGTGTCACCACACACTCCCTACAATTTATTGGGGACAGATGTACTCAGTGCACTGGGAGCAGCATTGGACTTTTCTTCTGGCACACCTACATTAACCTCTGCCATTCCAGAGTCCCTGCTATGCAAACTCCTTAGTATGGCAAGTATGCCGGACACTGAAAAAGCCCCCAGTACCCCTCCCCTTTGGTTGGCAGACATCCCAGAAAAACTATGGGCACAAGATAAGATGGATGTAGGAGTTTTTAAATGTGCCGCCTGTACAAGTAAATTTAAAAACAGACATGCAGAACCGTCCTGTATGTATAAAGCAATATCCTCTGAGTCCACAGCAAGATGCTGCTATAGAAAAGGATATTAACTCCTTACTGGAAAACAATCTTATAGTGCCCATAATCTCGCCTTTCAACACTCCTCTTTACCCAGTAAAGAAAAAGACATTGCCCGGTCAACCTGTACAGTACCGGATGGTACATGACCTACGGGCTGTGAATGCTGTGACAATAGCCTAACCCACATCCCCCGCTCAACCAGGTCCCCGGCACTGCAGTCTATTTCACAGTTATAGACTTAGCCAATGCTTTCTTCTCCATCCCGCTGGATAAAGAGTGCCAGCAGTATTTTGCATTTACACATAGGGGAAGATAGTATGCTTGGGTAGTGCTGCCACAGGGTGCCGCAAATTCCCCTGATATCTTCTCACGTACCATGAAAGATATTCTGGACACCTGGCAGCCCCCCAATCAGTCCTCAGTTCTACTACAATATGTAGATGATTTGTTACTTTGTAGTGAGAGTCTGGAGAACAGTGAAACAGATTCTAAATCACTATTAATGTTCCTAGAAGAAGTAGGCTGTAAAGCGAGAAAGCACAAGCTGCAATTATGTGCCAAAACAGTTGTTTTCCTTGGTCACTGTATTTCCCAAGGTATGAAACACTTAACCCCTGACAGGCTGGAAATCATACAAAAACACCCAATCCCTAGAAACCCTAAACAATTGAGGACTTTTCTGGGTTTAATAGGGTACTGCAGAGCCTGGATCAGGGATGCCTCTGCTATGATGCAACCATTATATGACTGTCTCACCTCTGACCCATTTGTACTGTCACCTGAGGCAATTGACAATTTTCACTCCCTGAAACTGTCCCTGACTACAAGGCCAGCACTGGGACTTCCTGACTACAATAAGCCGTTTACTCTGTTCTGCCATGAACAGGCAGGCCATGCCAATGGAGTATTAGCCCAAGATCATGGAGGCAAAATGTGACCTCTTGCTTATTACTCCCTTGCTCTGGATCCCATTGTACTAGGATCCCCGACCTGCATACGCGCTGTCTCAGCAGCAGCAGCTTTAGTTGATAAAGCAACAGACATTGTACTCCAACACAGGGGCGTAGCTAAAGGCTCATGGGCCCCGATGCAAAAGTTCTTATTGCCCCCCCCCCCCGCAAACTTCTCATGGCGGACGGTCCGCAGCCTTTAGCTGCATCGCTGGGTCACCTAAGTGACCCAACAATGCAGCACTAGCAGCCAGGGGCGTCACTAAGGGCTTAAAATGTCAGGGGATATAGCCCCAATACATATGTGTTCCCACCCCAAAGAAAATGTGTGTATAGGAGACAGCATATCTATAGCACTACGACCCTATAAACTATGGATAGGATTAGATACATTGGCTCAGCAGACAGTATCACACATGATAGGATTAGATACAGTGGCTGAGCAGACAGTATCACACATGATAGGATTAGATACAGTGGCTCAGCAGACAGTATCACACATGATAGGATTAGATACACAGCTCAGCAGGCAGTATCACACATGATAGGATTAGATACAGTCGCTCAGCAGACAGTATCACACATGATAGGATTAGATACAGTGGCTGAGCAGACAGTATCACACATGATAGGATTAGCTATAGGGCCCAGCAGACAGTATCACACATGATAGGATTAGATACAGTAGCTCAGCAGACAGTATCACACATGATAGGATTAGATACAGTAGCTCAGCAGACAGTATCACACATGATTGGATTAGATATAAGGCCCAGCAGACAGTATCACACATGATCGGATTAGAGTTATAGTTCCCCATGCAGGGGAAGGGCATAACAGACAGTAGTTTCTTGGCAAAGTACTGGGGACACACTTTTTTCTTATAAGCTGCTGCAGTGCTGCCTGGCTCTTACCTTTGAGTCTGACTATGTCTCTGCTCAGCTCTGTGAGCCATGATGTAGCCGGCACTCTGTCCCCCGAGGATGAATGTGGGCGGGTGGCTGGACATACCTACTTATGCAGAGCAGGTACAAGATGTAATATGATGGGGCCGGGGGAGGGGGAGTGGAAGTGGAAAAGGTCAGTCGACGACTCATGAGGCACCTCCTGCTGCTAGGACCACGACAATTCCCCCCTATGCAGTGCACAGTCTACATGCTGGCTGCTGTAGTACACAGTCTAGTGCAGCCCAGCCAATCAGTATGACCCACACTAATTGGCTGGACTGCAGCAGGCTGCGTAGTATAGCGTCCAGCAAGTGGGCTGTGCGCTGCTCAGGGAGGGGAAATGTGTCAGACTACAGAGCAGGGCCCGCCGCTGGGGATAAAGAGGTGGGCGGGCAGCAGCAGCACACTACTGACACCGGCATCTGGCATTTGCCAGATAGGCTGCCCGGCCCTGCAGTCAGCGTTAGTGTGGGGAGGGGGGCCTACGGGCCCCCCTGGCTTACGGGCCCGGTCGCAACTGCGACCGCTGCGACCCCTATAGCTACGCCACTGCTCCATCATGACATTATTGTGCAAGTCCCACACGCAGTGCAAGAAATGATGAACACAATAAAGACAAAACACTTATCAGTTGCAAGACTTACTAAAATTGAACTTACTCTTCTGTCCCCTAATGTGACTATCAAACGTTGTGTTGTCCTGAATCCAGCTACACTCCTGCCCCTAGATTCTGAACAAAAGGAGGGAGGAGTGGGGGGACAGGGACATGGACACCCCCTTATTTTTCAACTATCCACTGATGATTAACTATTTAATTTTGAACATGAACATGACTGTCAAAGCCTAGTGGATATGGAATCAAACGGCATAAACAGTATATTTGATGTTGCTCTGATTAACCCTGATGCTGAGTATTTTGTAGATGGATCTCGATATTGGAGCGAAGACAATGGACATTTTCTCACTGGGTATGCAGTGGTCCACAATGGTAAGGCCGTCATACAACAGTCCCTGCCCTCCAGCAGCTCAGCTCAGGAGGCAGAACTAAAAGCACTCGCTGAGGCGTGTAAATTGGGTAAGGGACAGCGTGTCAACATATACACTGACTCCAGATATGCCTTTGGAGTGGCACATGACTTTGGGACAATATGGAGAGCCAGAGGGTTCTTGACCTCGGCAGGTAAACCTATAAAGAATGCAAAAGCAGTAGAAGAACTTTTAGAATCACTGCACATGCCAGACCAAGCAGCTATAGTCAAAGTACAGGCACACACTAATAACAGTGATCTCCTATCAAAAGGGAATGAGGCTGCGGATGCAGCGGCAAAGGACGCTGCTGCTCTCCCTCTGATGATTGTGAAGCCTGTTTTACAACCCATCACAGAGACCCTGTTGTGTGCTTTCCAGGACCAAGCACCCCCTCAAGAGCAAGCAGAATGGGAGGAGAGAGGTGCAGCAATAGGTCTGGGACAGTTGAGGCATCTTAATTCTAAGGTTTGCCTACCAAGAGCACTGTATCCAATGATGTGTGCCCTAGCCCATGGGAAAACACACTGTTCAAAGGGAGCTATGAGCCAGCTAGTGTTACAGACATTGCATGCTCCAGCCGCCAAATATACAGAGGGCTGCATGACATGTGCACAACACAACCCTGGTAAAACCACCAAAACACCAGCTAAACACACTCCTAAGTCCTACTACCCCTTTCAGCGATTACAGGTGGACTACATACAACTGCCTAAGGTGGGAATTTATCAATATGTACTTGTTGCACTGATTTATTTTCAGGATGGCCAGAAGCTTTTCCAGTGGCTAAAGCAAATGCAGATACCACAGCAAAGAAACTGATAGCTGAGGTCGTGTGCCGCTATGGAGTACCAGAGACAATTGAAAGTGACAGAGGTACTCACTTTACCCAAGAACTATTGAGGAACATATTAAAAAGCCTTGGGATAGAACAAGCATTTCACACTCCCTATCACCCACAAAGCAGTGGTAAGGTAGAAAGACTAAATGGAACTTTGAAATTAAAAATCCAGAAGGCCATGAATGAAACTTCTTTACCGTGGACACAATGTCTACCCCTGGCTTTATACTCTGTAAGAACCACGCCAAGAGGGAAGGTTAAACTTTCTCCCTATGAAATATTGTTTGGAAATATGCCAAAGACAGGACTGTATTTTCCTCAGCAGTTACAAAAGCATTATGACAATATGACCACATACTTGGCTGCCCTACACAAACAACTGGAGAGGACACATAAACTAATCCTTTCTTCTATTCCAGATCCAAACTTTCTTTCAGGTACCCACTCACTACAACCTGGAGACTTGGTGGTAACAAAGATACACAACAGGAGCAGTCTGGAGCCAAGGTACAGCCAACCAGTAGAAGTACAGCTGGTCACCGCCACATCAGTGAAGCTCCAAGGACGAGCCAATTGGATACATGCAAGCCATTGTAAAAAGTTTATCAGCCCAGATGACATCGCCTCGATCGATGATGTTGCCCTTGGCAGGTTTGGTGTTGATGTTGCCCCTCGTGGGGACGATGACTCAAGTTCTCAAGGAGGAAGTGGACAATAAATTAATAAAACATCATCAAATTATAACAGCATTAACAAACTTATCTGATTGTTGGATATGTACACACAGTCCTATAAGTTCAAAATCCATGCCATACATGGCTGTGCCCCTTAGTGAGAAAGAACTTCTTAACACTACATGTTGGGATCCCTCAAAGGTAAAGGATAACACAAAAAGTTATACATGGTCTAACACCAGTGTGCCCTTACCCATAGCAGGATGGATGGAGGATCCCTGGTGGCAGGTAAATCTAACCCTGAAACCTGGTAAGGCACTGATTCTCACACAAAAGGAAAATGGAAAATGGGTCCCTAAAAATGTCACTAAAACACTGACACTAGGTGAGATCCCCATAAAAGGCATAAAGATAAGTTTCAATTAAACCCAACAGACCTCAGATGTATTTAGACCAAGTCTGGTAGAACGGTACATACATAATGGTAGTTGGGAATATGGCCATTTCTTCCCTTCAGGAAGTAAGACTGATTGTAAACGTTATCCAGGGTATATGCAAGAAACAAACTTACAAGGGAATGAAACTATGTATTGTGGATGCACAGGAGTATACCATGGGTCTTTGGGAACAAATTGTCCTTGGTGTGTATTACAGCAGTCTTTTCCCTTAGTTCATTTTGCTCACATGTTAACCCTAGGAAGTATGCAATGGTTTGACCTTCCCCATGATATATATATCGTGTGCGGACATAATGCATATAAATGGATCCCGCAGACTACCACAGGTACCTGTACCCTAGCTAGGTTACAGTCTGCTACCTGGACATGGGACAAGGATGGACTTTCTTATGATAATGTACCAAAACATATGCTGTACAAAAGGGAGGGAAAGCAAAAAGCCCACCCATTGGTACACTTACCTTGGTACACCAAGTTAGGATATGCTCTATCCATCTTTGGAGGACCAATTAGAAACGCACATAACATAGAAAAACTAGCAGAGTTGTTTGACAATATTACCGAATTAATATTTGATGCTTTAAATGTTTCTTCAGTATTTACCCGACAGCTTATTACTGTTACTAACCAACATACACTTGTACTAGATTACTTAACTGCAAGTCAAGGGGGTATGTGCCAGATAGTGTGTCCTGCATGCTGTCATTATATAGATCCCCAAGGGACAGTACAGATTAAACATGATATTGAACAAGCAAAGCAATTAAAGGAGGAATTTAGGAAAGCCAATTCTGAAGAAGATTGGAACCTAGATTGGCCAGACTGGTTGTCATGGCTGAACCCGGCTTCATGGTTCAGAGGCATTGGAGGATGGGCTGCAGGACTCATGCAAGGCGCTTTACATATATTACTCATAATATTGATTATATACGTTTTTGTTAAATTAGTAGCATGTCTGATACCTATGCTATGTAAGAAGGCTAAGAAAATTGTCTATCATAAGCCGAAACCTTTTAATCAACAATACCCTATGTCACAGGGATTTTATGCACAAGGCCAGAACCTGGTGAATGGGTGAACACCCCACCATGTAACAATAAGTGTGTTCATTTATTAAAGCTTTGCCATTTATATCTTATATACATGTTAGAACTTTTATACAGGGCATGCTGTTATTGTTATCACCATATAAATTTATATTTGAGGAAAAAAAATTAACAAAGGTAGAGTCCAACAAATCCAAGCAGCCGTGCAGACAAGCAACTACGGGACTTGTCAACGCACTGACGGGACCCTATACCCAAACCTGAACTTGGTGATAGCATTATATTATTAGTAGTGGCCCTATTCATTATTTTGTTTGAAGTTTATAATCAGATAATTCTTAATCTCTGTATTTTAATATGAGAAAAAGGGGGGTTTGTGATGGATGGTCAAATTGCTTATGTTCTCTGTATTAAATTACACTATGAATTATCAAGCAGGATGCCGGATTATGAAGATATGTATTCTCCATTTTGTAATGATCTCCTTCTGGTTCTGTTTGAATCACAAGGGAATAAGTTATTTCTTCGTGTGGCCTTCAATACTGGTAGATAGGAGTGTGGCAGAACGCCTAGGCCTGAAATAATCATCATATTTGTAATTAATTCTCTTCATCTCAGTATTTCACACACATATATGAAATCACCACATAGACTTATAAAAACCTCCTACATTTCTATTGTTTGTAGGCCAGGATTTGCAGGTGTTAGAAAGATCACGTGACCTCAGTGGGAAGGTACCCTATGACGTATTTTCAGTCTACGTGTAAAATGTTATGATTGGTTGTTCCATGAGAGGTAACACCCTGGTTAGAGGGTACGCCCTGAGGGTATATTAACCTATGTATCGTGATAATAAATGAGAATATTGATTGAGACAACAGATTGCTATTGTCTTTATTGATCTCCCGGTGCACTGCTGATACTTCACTTACCATATTTGAATACCACCTGACAAAGCAGAGGGAGCCCATTAGAGCACCCATTCCAAAAGGTGCTACCTGGAAGGGGTTTCTTCGACAAGGGTGTGTTCACACGGCCTATTTTCATCCGTTTTTCGTCCGTAAACGGCCAAAAAATCGGAAGTAGAACGCCTCCAAACATCTGCCCATTGATTGCAATGGGAAGAACGGCATTCTGTTCCGACGGGCCTTTTTTTTCTACACGGTTGTGAAAATGAAGTGCAGGTCACTTCTCGGGACATTTTTGGAGCCGTTTTTCATAGACTCTATTGAAAACCGTGAGTGGCTCAAAAAACGCCTGAAAATCAGGAGCTGTTTTCCCTTGAAAACAGCTCCGTATTTTCAGACGTTTTTGAGTTTGCATGTGAACGTACCCTAAGGGTCATCATGTACATTGAGCAGAACATCTAAAGCTTTTTAACCATTACTAGCATGTTTGGGTCTTCCGGATCATGGTGCGTCTTTAATTGAACCACTTGTTTCGAAATGATGAACAGTTCTTTTAACAGTTGACAATGAAATTGGATCACGGATAGGATAAGTGGCATTGAATAAAGCCGCTACTTCTTGATAGAATCTTATTTTTTCTTCGCCATACCCTCTCATCAATAAAGTGATCCTTTCCGTTTCGGTCAAATGCATTTTGTGATATGACAATAGAAATGTACAAGAATGAAAATTACTCTCCGAATTAGCGCTCTCTGAAATTCATAGACTAGGTCCATTTTGTATCGCCGAGACCGATTGTAATAATACGTAATTTAAAGTCACCTTGATGTGACATTCCTAAGCTCGCACATGCACACGTGCCCACACACATTTAGGATTATACCCGTGCGGTACATTCTGGGTAATGCAAACACTGGCGGTAGCCGATAATGACTATGATAACTTTAAAGTTAAATATCTCAGCGGCATTGTTTTCATATTGAAAAGCGCTTTCAAATGAGCCCCCACTCGACCCCCGTGCCATTTAAGATTTTGCTAACCCCGACCACCCCATCGCCCCCAAGGGTGTTTTTTTTTCTTTTCAATAAACTGGTAGATTTTATGAGCCCATTAAATCCCACCAAATTTCAACCATCTACCTCGAGCCGTTCAAAAGTTATGAGGGTGTTTCGGAACTTTTGGTGGGCACTGTATAGACTCATTACACAGAGTGATCTATTTCCAGCATTTTTGGCTTTTAATGTTGATGATTATGGCTAACAGTTAATGAAAACCCAAAATTTAGTCTATCAGAAAATTTGAATATTGGGCAAAAGTTGAAGATTGTAGACTCATGATGTCACACTCTAATAAGCTAATCAACACAAAACACCTGCAAAGGTTTCCTAAGCTTTTAAATGGTCCAACAGTCTGGTTCAGTAGGCGACACAATCATGGGGAAGATTGCTGACTTGACAGTTGTCCAGAACACAGTCATTGACACCCTCCACAAGGAGGGTAAGCCACAAAAGGACATTGCTCAAGAAGCTGGCTGTTCACAGTGCTGTATCCAATCACATTAACGGAAAGTTGAGAGGAAGGGAAAAGTGTGGTACAAAAAGGTTAACAAGCAACAGGGATATCAGCAGCCTTGAAGGGATTGTCAAGAAAAGGCCATTCAAGAATCTGGTGGAAATTCACAAGGAGTGGACTGTGGCTGGAGTCATTCCTTGTCAAGCCACTCATGACCCAGAGACAATGTCAGAAGCGTCTTACCTGGGCTAAGGAGAGAAAGGACTGGTCTGTTGCCCAGTGATCCAAAGTCCTGTTTTCAGATTAAAAGTAAAATTTGCATTTCATTTGGAAATCAAGGTCCCAGAGTTTGGAGGAAGTGTGGAGAGGCACTCAATCCAAGTTGCTCTCAGTCCAGTGTGGAGTTTCCACTGTCAGAGATGGTTTGGGGAGACATGTCATCTGCTGGTGTTGGTCCACTGTGTTATATCAAGTCCAAAGTCATCGCATCCATCTACCAGGAAATTTTAGAGTACTTCATGCTTCCCTCTGCTGACAAGCTTTATGGCAATGCTGATTTATTTTTCAAGCAGGACTTGGCACCTGCCCAGACTGCCAAAAGTACCAATACCTGGTTTAATAACCACAGTATCACTGTGCTTGATTGGCCAGAGCAAACTCGCCTGGCCTAAACCCCATAGAGAATCTATGGGGTATTGTCAAGAGGAAGATGAGCTGAAGGCCGCTATCAAAGCAACCTGGGCTTCCATAATACCTCAGCAGTGCCACAGGCTGATCGCCTCCATGCCACACCGCATTGATAACACCTCAGCAGTGCCACAGGCTGATCGCCTCCATGCCACGCCGCATTGATGCAGTAATTCATGCAAAAGGAGCCCCGACCAAGTATTGAGTGCATATACATTTTCAGTAGGCCAACATTTCGGTATTAAAAATAATTTTTGAAATTGGGCTTATTTAATATTCAAATTTTCTGAGACTCTAAATTTTGGGTTTTCATTAACTGTTACCATAATCATCAACATTAAAAGGAAAAAATGCTGTAAATAGATCACTCTGTGTGTAATGAATCTATATAATATGAGTTTTACTTTTTGAATTGAATTACTGAAATAAATTAACTTTAAGACGATGATATTCTAATTCATTGAGAAGGACTAGTATACTATAGTGAAGTCAGAGAGCTATTTTGACCGCCGTTTGATTCAAACAGTGGACACGGATCCCTTGTTTTCGTGTTCAGTGAGGCCCCCAAAGGGATCATACATTTATTGCTTATCCTGCAGATAGGTGATAAATGGTTTTCATGGGCCAACCCCTCTAATTCAGACCTCAGACACCATCTTTTACTTTCAGCTGCTCGCTGTTTCCTCTTTACCTACAGACGCTGCCGCACTAAGTCCTGATGCTGTTCAGCACAAGGACCGTGTGTTTGCAGTTGGATGTGTAAGGACCTACTACGGTGGCGCACGAAGGTGGAGAGGTGTGAAGAGAGGTAAGTGATGGTGGTCTTTTTTCACTAAAGACTATTATTTTTTGTCGTGTTGTTACCAGGTTACCTGTATACTTAGACAAATGTCTGAAATAGGTCATCTTTATTACTGGTTCCTGTTCTGAATTAGTTACTATATTGGTACTGAGTGTGTTTAAACTACTTACTACTATAAACAAACCACTACCTCTGTATTCCCGATTATTGTTCACAGAGACGTAGTATACTGGGAATTTGCAGAAAATATGTTTGGACACAAGTGTTCCGTTAGAGTTATTACATGGTTCTAGGGACTTGTTTTCAAAGTATATTATATCTTTTTGGTAACTTTTTTTGGGAAACCTTCCCGATTAAATGTGACATATACAAACTGTACTAATTTAAGTAGCTTTGTGGCTCCATACTGTCTCCTATTTCGGAGATATATCAGTTATTGGGTTTGTAGTCTGTTTTTAATTATGTATTTCTGTATGTTTCAATAAAAATTTTATTTTTTGATATTTTGTGCTTCTTACTTAAATAGTTCCGACTCCTTCTTCTCGTGTATTTAGTAAGTGATGGCGGCCGTCATCTATTGAAATTGGTTTACAGAATTTCTGTAAATCAAATCCAAAAATCCAATTAATAGTGGCCAGTGTCGGGTACTATTGGCATCGGTACTGCTGTGGCTGATACAGCGGTAGTGAGCAGGTATAATTCTGTCAGCTGCGGATTCCCAGCCCACTGAGCACTGGCCCATCTGGTATTTGCTAGTATACACACAAACACACACACAAAACAATGTATACACTAAACGCACTACATACACTATACACACACTACATACATTGCATCAACTACACTTATCCTATAAACACTACATACACACACCTCTACACTACACATCACTTTTGGTAACCGCACTGCCTTGGCTGCTACAGCAGTAGTGAGCCGGGATTATTGTATCAGCAGCGGACTCCCAGTCCACTGAGCACTGGCCCATCTTTCATTTGTTAGTACTATACACAGTACACGCACACACACACACACGCACGCACGCACGCACGCACGCACACACACACACACACACACACACAGACACATACACTATACACACCACACTATATACCACACACTATATATACTATTTATTAATGAATTGAACATCTAAATAATACTGATGTACATATCTGAGTTACCTTTTAATACTCTATGAAATATTGATGTTCATTTATGTATTGTATTGGTGTTTACATATATGAAATATGTGGCTGTGGATTGTGCCTACCTGCCCGTGTGTGACATTTTCTCTAATGCAGGATCACCTTACAAATTTTGCTGAAATATTTATATTTAATCAAAATATTTTTTATTCTTTATTCCTCTAACCGAGTGCCATTTTTTCCCTCTTTACTGGCCATTCTTCCCCTTTTATTCCAATTTAATCCGGAGGCACCGTACCCATTGTACTGTGTTATAAGGGTCTTTCTGTGATGTATGCTTTTGTGTTTGCACATCACACACTATATACAAATCACATTAACACCACACACTATTTATTCAAACCACACACTACACGCACACACTATACACAAACTTACACTATAGGCATATCTGCCAACCGGATTCCGGGCGGTGTCCCACTGTCCCGGGCAGCCTTGGGGATGTCCCACTGTCAACTCTTTCTGCGTCCTCAGAATGCAGATTCAGTTGAACCCAATACTGAAGCAGGGAATCATCAGCTCCCTACTTCAGAATTAGTTCAGAGCGGAGGAGCAGAGGGAGCTCCTCCACTCGCCGAAGACTCCCCAGACACAACGCTTCTTTAAGCGCTGTGCTCGGGGAAGCCCTTGGCGTCACTGTCCAAATATGGACAGTGATGTTAGTGGCTATTGAATGAGGGGAATCCCCGTTGCCGATGATCTGGCTGGGGGTTCCGCTCCTAGAGGAAACCCCTGAGGTCACTGTCCATATATGGAGGGATAAAAGCAAAAATGCAAAAAACGGGCGTTTTCCATGCGCTACTGATCAGTATGGTTACCCATACACGTAAAACCAAAATCCTCAAAGATACCAATGTGGTCGGTATTATAGGGATTTTATTGGTACAATGGTAAATATAAAACACAACTGTTTAACAGTGAACAGTTTCGAAACCGAACCGGTTTCTTCCTCAGGTAGTATATAAATAGATGGGTGGGGTGCCAGTTAAATAACCTAGTGAAAGGTCAGTTAGAGGCAAGAACTACCGGGTCGGTTCAGAGATAAAAGACCAACCCAAATTACATAACATACATATAATCACAACTGATAAAACAAAGATAAAAAATATATATATATGAAACATATATGTATATATATGTCCAATGAAAAACAATTATTTATAATAGTTAAAAGTTGTCTGGTTGGTAAAGACATACTATATTAACGTAATTGAACATATATATATACAAAATATATACAAAATTCTGCACATATATAATTACATTGTCTAAAAATATAATTTAATAGTGGATTAAAAACGAATTATTTAAAAAGGAAAATATGTAATAAAATATTTTTAAAATATATTGATTAAAAATGAGGAAAAAAGTAAAAAATGCACTACCATTTCATTCTATTTTTCAATTTTGCTATATAATTTCGTAAATATTCAGCCAAAGTCATTTTTATACAAGTTCTATGTGTGTACATATATATATATACCTTTTTATATATTCTTTAAATTATGATCTCTGTGATTTCATTTAAACCTTCAGGTTTTAGGGTCTTTAATTTATATATCCAATAGATTTCCCTCTTGCACAGTAAATCGTATCTATCCGCTCGACTTTCATTTATCTGTTCAATCGGTGTAATATTAAAACATCTAAAATCATTATTATGAAACAGAGTACAGTGTTTAGAGATACTGTGCAAAAGGAATTTTTTCTTGCAGTTGGAACGATGTTTATTTAGTCGACAGTGTAGAAATTGGATGGTTCTTCCCACATATTGGAGACCGCAAATACAGTCAATCAGGTATATAACATAGTTAGACTGGCAATTTAGCTGTATTTCAATTTGAAACTCATTTTTTGTTTGGTTTGATCTAAAAATGTCTGTGGTACGTATACTAGAACAGCATAAACAGTTCTTTTTTTTGCATTTAGAACTACCCTTTGTGTGTGAATTAGGGCACATAGTATTTTGTTGTTGCGTCTGTTGTCTTCCATGAAAATTAATCCTACTCGGTGCTAAAATATTTTTCATAGTTCTAGCTCTCTTAAAAGTTATCATAGGTTTCGTAGGTAAACTATTTTTTAAAAAAGGATCAATCTGTAAAATGTGCCAATGTTTATTCATGATGTTTTTGATATTTTTATGTGCAGCATTATATTTAGTAATGAAATTGAAGGAGAAAAATTTTTTTGTTGGTTGTTCATCCTTCTCTTTTTTTGTGTCTATTGTATCACTCAATTCGATACCATTTGATGGTTTGTCCTTAGTGGGTAGGCAATCCTTTTGGCTTAAAATCACTGTTTTTTTGTATGCATCAGAGAGGAGTTTTTTTGGATAATTTTTCTCCTTAAATCTCCTTAATAAAATACGGCTTTGATCATTAAAATCTTTATTCAGTGTACAGTTTTTCCTAATTCTTTTATACTGACTGTATGGGATGTTTTTTAGCCACTTATGATAGTGACTACTCTTGTAGTCCAAATAGCTATTGCTATCAACTTTTTTGAAGTGTGTACGGGTAATAATTTTACTCGTGGTCTTGACTATTGTTAAATCCAAAAAATCGATTTCAATTGGTTGTATGTTGAAAGTGAAATTCATCCCCCAGGTGTTATTATTTAATGTCTGACAGAACTCTGTCGCTGTAATAAAATCACCTTCCCAGACTAGGAACAGATCATCAATGAATCTTCTAAATAATAAAATATTACTATTTGCCCATGGATGTTGCCAGATATATTCTTCCTCAAACATTCCCATGAAGATGTTCGCATAACTAGGAGCTACCCTTGTCCCCATTGCTGTGCCTCTTACTTGATGGTACAATTTCTGATCAAATGAAAAAACATTATTCTTTAGGATAAATTCCATGCTATTGCAAAGAAAGTTAGTTTGTATAGGTAATAATTCAGTATCCCTCTCCAGTCTTGTTTTCAATTTTTCCAGACCTAATGTGTGTTCGATATTACTATAGAGTGCAATCTCCCACTTGTCATCTTTCACACTACTTAGATGTATTCTTACAAAAATATGTGTTAGAATTCCCAAGTTTTTTAAAAGACTCTACGCAATTAATTGGGGATCTCAACAAAGTTCCAATGAGAGAAAACCTATTATTTATTACTTTAGATGTGACCGCACTCTATAGTAATATCGAACACAAATTATTACCCGTACACACTTCAAAAAAGTTGATAGCAATAGCTATTTGGACTACAAGAGTAGTCACTATCATAAGTGGCTAAAAAACATCCCATACAGTCAGTATAAAAGAATTAGGAAAAACTGTACACTGAATAAAGATTTTAATGATCAAAGCCGTATTTTATTAAGGAGATTTAAGGAGAAAAATTATCCAAAAAAACTCCTCTCTGATGCATACAAAAAAACAGTGATTTTAAGCCAAAAGGATTGCCTACCCACTAAGGACAAACCATCAAATGGTATCGAATTGAGTGATACAATAGACACAAAAAAAGAGAAGGATGAACAACCAACAAAAAAATTTTTCTCCTTCAATTTCATTACTAAATATAATGCTGCACATAAAAATATCAAAAACATCATGAATAAACATTGGCACATTTTACAGATTGATCCTTTTTTAAAAAATAGTTTACCTACGAAACCTATGATAACTTTTAAGAGAGCTAGAACTATGAAAAATATTTTAGCACCGAGTAGGATTAATTTTCATGGAAGACAACAGACGCAACAACAAAATACTATGTGCCCTAATTCACACACAAAGGGTAGTTCTAAATGCAAAAAAAAAGAACTGTTTATGCTGTTCTAGTATACGTACCACAGACATTTTTAGATCAAACCAAACAAAAAATGAGTTTCAAATTGAAATACAGCTAAATTGCCAGTCTAACTATGTTATATACCTGATTGACTGTATTTGCGGTCTCCAATATGTGGGAAGAACCATCCAATTTCTACACTGTCGACTAAATAAACATCGTTCCAACTGCAAGAAAAAATTCCTTTTGCACAGTATCTCTAAACACTGTACTCTGTTTCATAATAATGATTTTAGATGTTTTAATATTACACCGATTGAACAGATAAATGAAAGTCGAGCGGATAGATACGATTTACTGTGCAAGAGGGAAATCTATTGGATATATAAATTAAAGACCCTAAAACCTGAAGGTTTAAATGAAATCACAGAGATCATAATTTAAAGAATATATAAAAAGGTATATATATATATGTACACACATAGAACTTGTATAAAAATGACTTTGGCTGAATATTTACGAAATTATATAGCAAAATTGAAAAATAGAATGAAATGGTAGTGCATTTTTTACTTTTTTCCTCATTTTTAATCAATATATTTTAAAAATATTTTATTACATATTTTCCTTTTTAAATAATTCGTTTTTAATCCACTATTAAATTATATTTTTAGACAATGTAATTATATATGTGCAGAATTTTGTATATATTTTGTATATATATATGTTCAATTACGTTAATATAGTATGTCTTTACCAACCAGACAACTTTTAACTATTATAAATAATTGTTTTTCATTGGACATATATATACATATATGTTTCATATATATATATTTTTTATCTTTGTTTTATCAGTTGTGATTATATGTATGTTATGTAATTTGGGTTGGTCTTTTATCTCTGAACCGACCCGGTAGTTCTTGCCTCTAACTGACCTTTCACTAGGTTATTTAACTGGCACCCCACCCATCTATTTATATACTACCTGAGGAAGAAACCGGTTCGGTTTCGAAACTGTTCACTGTTAAACAGTTGTGTTTTATATTTACCATTGTACCAATAAAATCCCTATAATACCGACCACATTGGTATCTTTGAGGATTTTGGTTTTACGTGTATGGGTAACCATACTGATCAGTAGCGCATGGAAAACGCCCGTTTTTTGCATTTTTGCTTTTATCCCTCCATTCATTATTGAGACTTTGCTTTCCAAGTTCTCAAATCGGGTTCTATGCTGCAATTGGATCCTGCCACCAATACATCGTGGAGGCTACCTGTCTGGAATCTACTACACTGGATGTTATGCTCCCAGCATAACTGCACCAGGTGAGCACTATCTAACACCTTGTTCACACGTGTACCATCACAGTGTCATGCACTATTGTGCGCTTTGTGTTTTTTCTACCTTTCTCTAACTGTCCATATATGGACATTGACGTTAGGGGCTCTTCCTGGAGCGGAATCCCCGGCCAGAGTTGGCAACGGGGATTCCGCTCAAAGAGTAGCTATTGACGTCACTGTCCATAAATGGACAGTGACATCAGGGCTTCCCTCTAGGAGCGGAATCCGCGGCCTATGCTTTGTCTGGGGATTCTGCTCCTAGAGGGAGTCCCAATGGCGCTTTCTACAAGGGGGGAGTAACGCTATCTTCAAGGGGGGAGTGGCACTATCACTATGGACACTGTGGCACTATATATGTGCACTATTTACATGGGCACTGTGGCACTATCTACAAGGGCACTGGCACTAGGGGCAGCTTTGGGGGCATTATACTGTATGTGGGCATTAAGCTATAGGGGGCAGCTATGAGGGCATTATACTGTATGGGGTAAACTGTATGGGCATTATACTTTATGGGGGCATTATACTGTATAGGACAGCTATTGAACGCGGCTTCTAAGGGGTTAATCGGCGGGGACCCCTTGGAAGCTTTGGGCCCTGGGCGGCCGCCTGAACCGCCAATAAGAGGATCCGCCACTGTCTCTTAAGCCCTGCCTAACAGGAGACTGTAAAAATGACAAAACAAAATGCAAAACATTAGTATTGCTGGTTATTGTACCAGCGAACAGTAGATCAAGTCCCCTAGGGGGACTAATGAAATATGTAAAAAAAAAGTTTCACACATTTTTAGTAGTGTAAAAAAATACAAATTTACATTTACAAAAAAAAAAACCTTTACCCATTTTTCCTATAAAGTAATGTAAAAAATAAACAAAACTGGTATCGCCGCAGCCGTAAAAGTCCGAAGTATTACAATATACCATTATTTAACCCGCACGGTGAACACCATAAAAATTAAACTGCCAGAATCGCTGTTTTTGGTCACTTTATATCCCACAAAAAAAGAAATAAAAAGTGATCAAAACGTCTCATGTAGCCCAAAATGGTACCAATAGAAACAACAGAAAATAAGCGCTCATACCGCTCAATTCACAGAAAAATGTAAAAAGTTATGGCTCTCAGAATGTGGTGACATAACACACATTTTATGTTTAACAATTAGTTTTTTCCTTGTAAAACATGAAAAAAAATATATAAATTTGGTATCGCTGTAATCGTAAAGTTAACATGCCATTTTTACCATGCGGTGAAAGCCGTAAAAGTGAAAAACCTCAAAAGTTTGAGGAATCACAGTTTTTTTCCTATTCCACCCCACAAATAATTTTTTTCCTGTTTCCCAATACATTATATGGTACAATAAATGGTGTAGTGAAAAACGACAACTTGTCCCACTAAAAAACAAGCCCTCATATGGCTTTATCGATGGAAAAAATGAAAACGAAAATTCAAATAATGGCTGTGTACTGAAAGGCTTAAAGTAATAGTCCAGGATAAAAAGAACCCATAACTGCTTTATTCCTAAACAGTGCCACACCTATCCTTGGGTAGTGTCTGGTATCGCAGCTCAGCTCCATTGAAGTAAATGGGGCCAAGCTGCAATACCACATACAACCTGTGCTGTTTTTAGAAAAAGTAGCCATTCTTTCCTAATCCTGGACAACCCCTTTAACCCCTTCCCCCTGCTGGCATTCTGGGCCCTAATGTCCAAGCCATTTTTTAGATTTTTCCATTGTCACATTCGAAGAGCTGTAACTTTTTTATTTTTGCGTCGGCATAGCTGTATAAGGTCTTGTTTTTTGCGGGACGACTTGCAGTTTTTATAAGTACCATTTGAGAGTAGATGCGACTTTTTGATCACTTTCTATCACATTTTTTTTAAGTCAGGATTAACAGAAAACAGCAATTTTTCCATTGTTTTTTATTTTATTTTTTACGGCGTTCACAGTGCGGGTTAAATAATGTAACAGCTTTATAGTCGGGGTCGTTACGGACGCGGCGATACCAAATATGTGTAACTTTTTTGCTTTATTGTAGTTTTTTTTAATAGTAAAGCATTTTGTAAGGGGAAAAGCTGGGTTTTTCATTTTTTTTTTTTCACTTTTTTTTTTTATTAACTTTAGTAAAATTTTTTTACTTTTTTAATAGTCCCACTAGGGGACTTCCCTATCCTCCGATCGCTATTATAATACACTGCAATACTTTTGTATTGCAGTGTATTACTTACTGCCTGTCCGTTTAAAACGGACAGGCATCTGCTAGGTCATGCCTGCGGCATGATCTAGCAGGCATTCGCTGCAGGCAGACCTGGGGGTCTTTATTAGACCCCCGGCTGCCATAGAAGACACAGACACTCGGCGATTTTATCGCCGGGTGTCAGTGAGATGAGAGGGAGCTCCCTCCCTCTCTCCAAAACCATTCAGATGCGGTGCTCGCTATTGTGCACCGCATCTGAAGGGTTAAACTGGTGAGATCGATACTAATATCGATCTCACCCGGCAGAGCAGGGACGCCCCCAGCCCTCAGCTGCTTCTGGCAGCTGAGAGCAGGGAGATTTCACGGCTCCCTGCTCTGTTTACTTTATTCTACAGCAGCGACGTAGTTTGGCGGCGCTCTAGAATAAAGCCCACTAATGACCGCCGTAAAAAGACGTATCGGCGGTCATTAAGGGGTTAAAGGGATATTCCAGCCTCCAGCATTTTTCACCAATTCACTGGATAGGTAAAAAATTCTAGATCGGTAGGGTTCTAGCATTATAATATATTAATCTGTTAATTAGAAACAATGAAATAGTAATTGGCTTTTGACAGTTAAATATGGTCTTCCAGCTAAGAGCAAATAACAAGGTGAAGTCATTTGCGATGTGCACTATGACTGCCATTTTTATATGTGCACACTAAGGGTAGTATTATTGCTGATACTATTATATGAACACTGTTATCTGGGCAGTGCGTGGCAGTGTATAGCACTGTTAACTGACCACTGTATAGTACCATTATGTTGGCACTGTATGAGACTATTATTTTGGCACATATCTCACCGGGATTTCGGCACTGTTACTTGAGTGCTTTATAGCATTTTTATTTGAAACCATACAGCATCATTATGAATGCGTTGTGTAGCACTATTATTGCAGTATTTTATAATTTGGTCATTTTAGTACTATTGTATAGTAGTATTTAGTACTATTTGACAATGTTATATATGCACTGTAGAACGCATTTATTTAATGTATATTTCACTGAAAAATTGCATTGTTCTCCCTGTGAAAAGGAGGTTTTAAATTCCCTTTGTTTTCTTACTCTGTGAATAATATATAATTTTATAAATACAAAAATAGGTAGAACAGCCACACTATCCTGTATAGTATAGGGTGCAAATCCTCACCAGACACACGACAAGTGCCTTAAGTATTAGCAACCAAAGAGTGCTCCCTCATATTTGGATTGATTTATTGCTATATATATATATATATACAGTATATACTAGTCCTACTCAATGAATTAGAATATCATCAAAAAGTTAATTTATTTCAGTAATTCAATTCAAAAAGTGAAACTCATATATTATATAGATTCATTACACAGAGAGGGATCTTTATCCAGCATTTTTTTCTTTTAACCCCTTCGCGCTCAGGTCAGTAATAGTACGTCCTGCTAAGTAGAACGTTCGCGCTCAGGTCAGTACTATTACTGACCTGAGTAAACACGGCGCCATTTAATCCCGGCGCGTGCTTGAGCTGTGATACCTGCTGTTTCCGACAGCAGGCTATCACAGCTTAGTGTGCAGGGACCGATCGCGGTGGTCCCCGCCGATTAACCCCTTAGAAGCCGCGTTCAATAGCGATCGCGGCTTCTTAGGGGTTAAGCTGCCATCGCCGGCCTGCTACACGATAGCGGGCCGTGATGGCTACTATGGCAACCAGAATCCTAACAATGGACTCTGGCTACGCCATCGACGGAAGCCTAGTGGGTCCCGACAAAGTCAGGACCCACTATGCTTGCTGTCAGCGAACAGCTGACAGCTCTAATACACTGCACTACGTATGTAGTGCAGTGTATTAGAATAGCGATTAGAGCCTCCTGCCCTCATGTCCCCTAGTGGGACAAAGTAAAAAAAGTGTAAAAAAGTAAAAAAAAGTTGTGTAAAAATAAGAAAATAAAAGATTTAAAAGTAATAAAAGTAAAAGTCCCCCTTTTTCCCTTATCAGTTCTTTATTATTAATAAAAATATATAAATAAACAAATAAACTATACATAATTGGTATCGCCGCGTCCGTAACGTCCTGAACTACAAAACTATGTCGTTATTTATCCCGCGCGGTGAACGCCGTAAGAGAAAATAATAATAAACCGTACCACAATCACAATTGTTTGGTCACTTCACCTCCCAAAAAATGGAATAAAAAGAGATCAAAAAGTCGCAGGTCCCTAAAAATGCTACTGATGGAAACTACAGTTCGTTACGCAAAAAATAAGTCCTCACACGACTTTCCTGATGGAAAAATAAAAACGTTATGGCTCTTAGAATAAGGTAACACAAAAAGTAAATGATATTTTACAAAATGTATTTTATTGTGCAAACGCCATAAGACATAAAAAAAAACTATAAACATCTGGTATCGCCGTAATCGTATCGCCCCGCAGAATAAAGTGAATATGTCATTTATAGCGCATGGTGAACGCTGTAAAAAAAATAGAATAACAAAACAATAGTAAAATTGCTGTTTTTTAGTCACCACGCCACCTAAAATTAGAATAAAAACTGATCAAAAAGTCGCATGCACCGCAAGAAAACTACAATGGATTCCTCAAGGGGTCTAGTTTCCAAAAAGGGGTCACTTTTGGGGGGTTTCCACTGTTTTAGCACCACAAGACCTCTTCAAACCGGACATGGTGCCTAATAAATTAAATTAAATTAATTAAATGTCACCTCTACTTTGCTCTAAATTCCTGTGAAACACCTAAAGGGTTAATAAACTTTTTAAATGCTGTTGTGAATACTTTGAGGGGTCTAGTTTCTGAAATGGGGTGTTTGATAAGGGTGTCTAATATATGGGCCCCTCAAAGCAACTTCAGAACTGAGCTGGAAACTAAAAAATAAAATAAAAATGAGGCAATACTTCGCTTCTTACATTATACTCATAATGAGCCGCGCCCACCCCGAGATGACCCCAGTTATGACCGTTTGTATAAACGGAGACCCCTATTAGACCATTTCAGTGCCCGGTTTTCCCAGCATTCACCCCCGAGAAGTGTATTTCTATAGATGAATCCCTGGTACATTTGAAAGGGAGGCTTCAATTCCGCGAGTACCTGCCGGGTAAGAGGGCAAGGTATGGCGTGAAGATGTATGAGCTGTGCGAGAGTGCATCAGGGTATACCTACAAATTTAGGATATATAAAGGGAAGGACACCAGTACTCAGCCCCCAGAATGCCCCCCCTTACTGGGAGTTAATACAAAAATTGTGTGGGATTTGGTGCACCCACTGCTGGACCAGGGTTACCACCTCTACCTGGATAATTTTTATACCAGCGTCCCACTCTTCAACTGCCTCGCTTCCAGAAGTCCTGCGGCATGCGGCTCTGCTAGAAGAAACCTGAGAGGCCTCCCTAAGACTCTGCTTGGGCAAACAAGAAGGGGTGAGAGCAGGGCACATTCTAGCAGCAACATATTGTGTGTCAAGTACAAGACCAGGGAGATGCCACACCAGTACCCATGTACCTGTACGAGGTACCAGTACAGAGACCCCCAAACCAGACTGCATCCTGGACTACAATAGGTACATGGGAGGGGTGGACTTGTCAGATCAAGTCCTGAAGCCTTACAGTACTTCTGGAAGCGGGGCCACAGGCATCGTACCAGGGCAACACTTTTTAGGAGAAGTTCCCCAAACTGGCAAGAAGGGAAAAAGTCAAAAGAGGTGCAGAGTCTGCTATAAGAGGGGGATAAGGAAGGCCACAATATATCAATGTGACACGTGTCCCGAAAAACCAGAGCTCTGTATGAAAGAGTGTTTTAAAATTTATCATCCATCCCTTTATTTTTAATTTACCCCAGTTTTACTCGCTCTGATCCACTTCGCACAGCTTACCCCTCCTCATCTTTCCCCTCTGAGCCCTGCTGTGTGCCCAGGCAGCTGATAACAGCCACATGTAGGGTATTGCCGTACCCGGGAGAGCCAACATTACAGTTTATGAGGTGTATATCTCCGGTGGCGCATGCTGGGCACAATATATCGGACACTGAATTGGCATAAATGTATAGAAAATTGCAAATTTCACTCTGCACCAACTGCTGCACATTATCTTTTACACAATACCTGTGGGGTCAAAATGCTCACTACTACCTCTACTTTCCAGGAGAAGTTCCCCAAACTGGCAAGAAGGGAAATAGTCAATAGAGGTGCAAAGTCTGCTATAAGAGGGCGATAAGGGATGACACAATATATCAATGTGACACGTGTCCCGAATAACCAGAGCTCTGTATGAAAGAGTGTATTAAAATGTATCATACATCCCTTGGTTTATAATTTACCCCAATTTTACTTACCCTGATGCACTCCGCACAGCTTATCCCCCCTCGTCTTTCCCCTCTGAGCCCTGCTGTGTGCCCAGGCAGCTGATAACAGCCACATGTAGGGTATTGCCATACCCGGGAGAACCCACATTACAGTTTATGGGGTGTAGGTCTCCGGTCAAAATGCTCACTACACCTCTAGATGAATGCCTTAAGGGGTGTAGATTTTAAAACAGGGTCACTTCTTGGGGGTTTCAACTGTACTGGTACCTTAGGGGCTTCTGCGTACAAGACTTAGCACCAGAAAAGCTCCAGTAGGCCAAATGGTGGTCCTTTCCTTCTGAGCCCTGCCGTGTGCCCAGGCAGCTAATAACAGCCACATGTAGGGTATTGCCGTACCCGGGAGAGCCCACATTACAGTTTATGGGGTGTATGTCTCCGGTGGCACATGCTGGGCACAATATATCGGACACTGACATGGCATATATATAGAAAATTGCAAATCTCACTCTGCACCATCTGCTGCGCATTATCTTTTACACAATACCTGTGTGGTCAAAATGCTCACTACACCTCTAGATGAATTCCTTAAGGGGTGTCGTTTTTAAAATGGGGTCACTTCTCGGGGGTTTCAACTGTACTGATACCTCAGGGGCTTCTGCACACACAACTTAGCACCAGAAAATTTCCAGTAGGCCACATGGTGGTCCTTTCCTTCTGAGCCCTCCCATGGGCCCAAACGGCAGTTTATCACCACAAATGGGCTATTGCCGCACTCAGGACAAATTGGGCAACAAATTGGGGTATTTTATTCCTTGTGAAAATAAGAAATTTTGAGCCAAAACTACCTCTTATTGGAAAAAATTACATTTTTTTGAATTCACAGCCCAATTCAAATAAATTCTGTGAAAAAACTGTGGAGTCTAAATGGTCACAACACCCATAAATGAATTCCTTGAGGGGTGTAGTTTCCAAAATGGGGTCACTTCTGGTGGGTTTCCATTGCTTTGATACCTTTGGGGCTCTGCAAATGCGACATGGCACCCGAAAACCAATCCAGCAAAATCTGGGCTCCAAAGAACACATAGTGCTCCTTTCCTTCTAATACCTCCCATGGGCCCAAACGGCAGTTTATGGCCACAAATAGGGTATTGCCGCACTCAGGACAAATTTGGCAACAAAATGGGGTATTTTATTCGTTGTGAAAATAAGACATTTTGAGCCAAAACTACATCTTATTGGAAAAAAGTTTTTTTTTTTAAATTCACAGCCCAATTCAAATAAGTTCTGTGAAAAAACTGTGGGGTCTAAATGGTCACAACACCCATAAATAAATTCCTGAGGGGTTTTGTTTCCAAAATGGGGTCACTTTTGGTGGGTTTCCATTGCTTTGATACCTCTGAGGCTCTGCAAATGCGACATGGCACCCGAAAACCAATCCAGCAAAATCTGGACTCCTAAGAACACATAGCGCTCCTTTCCTTCTGAGGCCTCCCATGGGCCCAAACAGCAGTTTATCACCACAAATGGGGTATTGCCGCACTCAGGACAAATTGGGCAACAAAATGGGGCATTTTGTTCCCTGTGAAAATAAGAAATTCTGATCAAAAATGACATCTTATTGGACAAATTGTCATTCTTTTAATTTCACAGCCCAATTCAAATACGCGCTGTGAAAAAACTACAGGGTCAAAATTGTAACAATAACCATAAATTAATTCCTTGAGGGGTGCAGTTTCCAAAATGGGGTCAGTTTTGTGGGATTCCTACTGTTTTGGCACCTCAACACCTCTCCAAACCTGGCATGCTGCCTAAAATATATGCTAATAAAAAAGCACCACCAAAATGCACTAGGTGCTTCTTTGCTTCTGGGGCTTGTGTTTTAGTCCACGAGTGCACTAGAGCCACATGTGGCACATTTCTAAAAACTGAAGAATCTGGACAATACATATTTAGTTGTGTTTCTCTGGTAAAACCTTCTTTGTTACAGAAAAAAATAGAATAAAATTGAAATTCAGAAAGAAAAACTAAATTTGCAAATTTCACCTCCACTGTGCTTTAATTCCTGTGAAATGCCTGAAGGGTTAAAAAACGTTCTAAATGCTGTTTTGAATACTTTGAGGGGTCTAGTTTTTAAAATGGGGTGCTTTATGGGGGTTTCTAATACATAGGCCCCTCAAAGCAACTTCAGAACTGAACAGGTACCTTAAAAAAAAGGCTTTTGAAATTTTCTTAAAAATATGAGAAATTGCTGTTTATGTTCTAAGCCTTGTAACGTCCAAGAAAAATAAAATAATGTTCAAAAAACGATGCCAATCTAAAGTAGACATATGGGAAATGTGAACTAGTAACTATTTTGGGTGGTATAACCATCTGTTTTTCAAGCAGATGCATTTAAATTCTGAAAAATGCTATTTTTTCAAAATTTTCTCTAAATTTTGCAATTTTTCTCAAATAAAGACTGAATATATCGACCAAATTTTACCACGAACATGAAGCCCAAAGTGTCACGAGAAAACAATCTCGGAATCGCTTGGATAGGTTTAAGCATTCCGACATTATTACCACATAAAGTGAAATATGTCAGATTTGAAAAATGGGCTCTGAGCCTTAAGGTCCAAACTAGGCTGCGTCCTTAAGGGGTTAATGTTGATGATTATCTTATGGCTAATAAGTTACTGAAAACCCAAAATTTCGTGTCTCAGAAAATTATAATATTATATAAGCCAAATTTTAAGAATGATTTTTAATACCGAAATATTGGCCTATGAAAAGTATGTACAGTATATGCCCTCAATACTTGGTCGGGCTCCTTTTGCATGAATTACTGCATCAATGCGGCGTGGCATGGGGGCGATCAGCCTGTGGGACTGCTGAGGTGTTATCAATGGGGCATGGCATGGAGGTGATCAGCCTGTGGCACTGCTGAGGTGTTATCAATGCGGCGTGGCATGGGGGCGATCAGCCTGTGGCACGGCTGAGGTGTTATCAATACGGTGTGGCATGGAGGTGATCAGCCTGTGGCGCTGCTGAGGTGTTATCAATGCGGCGTGGCATGGAGGTGATCAGCCTGTGGGACTGCTGAGGTGTTATCAATGCGGCGTGGCATGGAGGTGATCAGCCTGTGGCACTGCTGAGGTGTTATGGAAGCCCAGGTTGCTGTGATAGCGGCCTTCAGCTCGTCTGTATTGTTGGGTCTGGTGTCTCATCTTCCGCTTGACAATACCTAATAGATTCTCTATGGGGTTTAGGTCAGGCGAGTTTGCTGGCCAATCAAGCACAGTGATACTGTGGTTATTACACCAGGTATTGGTACGTTTGGCAGTGTGGGCAGGTGCATGTGTGTGTGTGTATATACCTAGGTGGCTAGTTCAAGAGCATGACTAGGGTAGGACCAACGTATGAAAGTAGTACATGATGAATGTCTGCATTTTACTTAAAAGTGTAGATTATAGCAAACTGCCCCACACATACAATTCCTTCAAAACTATAATTCTGCATTTGTAATTTGCACAATAAGGGACAAAATGTATCAAAGCATTATGGTACAGGCAGATCATTCCACATGATCATACTGTACTAATATAATATACTGTTTGTAATCACATAGTGTCCTACCCAGCATCCTTTCATCATCCTCTCTTATGATGTCATAATTGCTTAGAACTGGATGCTCTGTGTCTCATACAGTTGAGGCCTTTGTGGTGAAGCATGAAGATGTGGAATAAGAGACAGAACAGGTAATTATTATTATTATTATTATTAATATACTAATTCTATGTTGCCCAAGGCAACCAAAGTTCAGCTTTCATTTCCTAAACTGGAAAAAGCAAAATGTGGATACTGATTGGCTACTTTGGGCAACAACCCTAGTTCTTCTAAACATCTATGATACATGAAGCCAGGTTAGGTTAGAACATGTAGTCTATTTCAGCAATCCACCTAGTACAATACAGTATGTGAATTTTAAATAACACTCCATGGCTGACTCTATAGTTCCATAGGAAAAGGCTGTGTAATATATTTACATTTTTTTATGTTAAATGTATATATATATATATATTTCTTTCGCTGTTATGAGTGACCTAGGTTACTAGTCTCACCTGAGATGTGATCCTTTGCCTGTGTACCTGTGACAACACTACCTGTTGCTCTGGCAATACAGTGTTATCATAGGAACCCTGGGCCCCATAGCCACCAATCAGATATCTTTTTTTCTGACCATTGCTAGAAAAATAAAAACAGGATTTTGATTTATTGTTTTAAGGCCCAACATTCCTCTAATAACGCTGAAATGCCGGCTCACAGGAGAGCAAATTCACCATTGGGAGACATTTTTCAGGGAGTTCTGCTTCAAGTAAAACATTTTATTCGATTGTAAATCACAATCTAGGGGGTTACAATATTAACTTGTAGTTCATGTACCAACATGCTGTATGTAATCATAACACAGATCAGTCCCAGCTTCCTTTGCTAATTGTTTCTTATGATGTCATACAGGTGTGAAATCATAATTGGTTAGAAATTGGTGCTTTGTCTACCAGCCTCTAGTATAGTTAGGCAGTTGTCATCAGAGGAAGAACAGACAATAAGCTTGCAGGACATGGGGAAAAGGGACAAGATTCTATGCGGCCCAAGCAACCAAAGTTCAACTTTAATTTTCTAAATCGGAAAAAGCAAAATGTGGATACGGAATGGCTACTTTGGGCAACAACAGCCCTTGTACTTCTAGGCATTTATGATACATGAAGCCAGATAAGGTTAGAACATCTAGTCTATCTCAGCAATCCACCCAGTACAATTCGTGTATATATATGAATTTTAAAAAACGCTCCACGGCTAAGGCTTTTTTCACAATGGCGTTACTATGAGTTTACCTCTCTTCCGTCAGAGTAAGAGAAGATCGATACATTAAACGGAATGCAACGCCTCCATTAGAATTACCAATGATTTCAATGGTAATTCTTTTGTATCAGTTGCTTTCCGTTTGTCCCCGTTCAATAGGTTTCTGTTTTTTTGAACGGAAACAAAAGTTCTGCAGTCTGCACTTTTGCTTCCGTTCAAAAAAAACATTGAAAATTGAGAATAAATAAAAGCGGAGGAGGAGGGGCTTTTATTATTTTCTATTTGTACATTATACCTGAGATAAATAATTATGGTCCTAGTGTGTTATACATATAAGTGTCTATAACATGTATCAGGAACATATTATCACACCTTTGATTCTTTACAGATGACTGATCCCAGTGAGAAGAAGGAACGTGACATATAATCCTGTCAGCAGCAAGAAAGGAATCACAAGACAGGTAATTAATATTTATATTAATTACTGATAACACTCAGGCTAGATATGAGTTCTAGACCTGCAGAGGTGTGATAGTATCTTCCTGGTACATCAGAATATATGTGTTTTTAACATGTATATCTTCTATAGACAATATCTAGTATAACACAACCATATCTCAGGTACAGAGGTGAGGAACATCTCTGTTCTTTACCCTCTGTTTTGTAGTCAGGACTCCCCTTTTATTTTTAATATAATTTTTAATAGCTATTCAGTCTTAGATTAACCCTTTCAGGACCAGAATTATTGTTCAATTATTAGTAAAAGAATCTATGAAATTATCGGCAGAATTTAATATGGTCTAATAATTAATATTACCTGTCAATGTTCACGGCCTTTACAGATGACACCTAACTGTCCGTACCAAGGGGTCCCTCGCCCATCACATTCCTTATTAATCAAATGCCGGTTTAGTATACAAAGATTTTTTTCAACACCAATTACCCTTAAAGACCAGTATATAATTCCCTTTTTTCCAGTTCATGTATTGTCTTTAACTGTTTAAATGATGTATTTTTTATCGTCTATTTATGTTTTAATATCTCGATTTGAGTATTGCAGAGGTTCATATCCGACATCCTAATAAACAAAAATAAGCATTAATACTCTATCCACTACTCAAGGATAAAATTGGATCATTGTTATCCCTCATCCTATCATTGATAACTATCTATCAAACAATGCTGTAAGTACACAACTTACTATTAGAGCAGTGATGTTCTATCACCGGCTCTCTGTTTCAGCACCACTTTTGCTGGACAGCTCCACTGTGCTGGATAGCTTTTAGTAAGGACGTGGTATACGTCTGAAACGCGTAGGCACTTTGGAACTACGCTCTGTTTTAAACTTGACTGCGCTGGACCATCTACTTTTGTCCATTTTTCTAATGTATTTGACCTTGCATTGTTACTGGCAGTATGATGACAAGAAACCCAGGTTTGATGCAGGTTTCTTTTAGTAGGCCGGTAATGTTTTCAAAACGACCAAAAGGAAATACAAAAAACTGTTCTTAGCAGAGAGGCACACTCACTTAAAATATTACACAAAGTGGCGGCAATTTCAGGCAATGCAGGAAATTGGGTTTTACCAGCTTGGTTTCCTTGGGACAGAGCTCGGACTCTTCCCTGATACAGGGGTAACCCATCGTCTCAGCAACTAAATAACAGAGAGGCTTCACGCAACTTCCACTTGTTACATCCAATGCTGCCTCTTTCACAGCAATCATCTGTGGGGAGGTCCTGCACTCCACCGCCACAGCAATGGGCCCTTCTCTGGCTTCAGGGCCTATTCAGCCCTGTTGGCACAATAGTTGCTGATTTATGGGTCGCAGCCCTTGCACCTGAACCCATTAGGTGGGAACAGTCGCCTTTTATCAAATTTAAAAACAGCCTTTTCTGAGTTATTCAATGTTCCGACACTGATTACTTGCCCATACTACACTGTTTTTGCACACTAAAGTAAATGTTAAAGACAGTGCCCGAGCCGGTATTCCCGGTGCCTGCAATAAACATTGTCAGCCACCATTGTCTGAACAGTGTTACATAGCAGTGAGCTTTGCTGACGTGAGCATCTGCACAGCTCAGAACATGTAGTCCTGTCACTAAAACAACACATAAAAATGCTTCCTGGCAACTAGGTGGCAGCATCGCAATGGAAGTATATATGCATATAGTGACCGCTCATCTCCTCTAGTCCTTGACCTATAAATGAAATACAGTGTTAAACATGAATAACACAAAAGCATTGAAAGAGACAGCAAAATCTATCTCTACATTACTCCATACGGCTCTTCTCGTGAATAGGGGAGACTCCCTTCCATACCTTTCATTGCCCCCTTGCCTTATTCGGTGCCATTCCCGGCACCAGGAAAAATAAGCAACTAAAATAACTGAAACAAAAACACAGATTCCTTTCACACAAATTGGGCCTTCTTCCGACAGTCTCTGAAGGCCCTGTTAGACTCAGTTCAGGCCCTCTTCAAAATTACTTGGGCCTCAGGTGCACAGCCTCTTGTCTTTCTCTTGCTGGGAGACTCCTCTCTACCCGCCTTGAAAGCTTCCTTGTGGCTCATTACAGTTACTGAAATGCAGCCAAAGGTGCACTTGGCAAGAGCGTACTCATGACTGCAACTCCGGCACTAGCTTACCCTCCAATGGAACTACGACTATACTCTCTGTGAAATTCATCATGTAAACCTTCCTGCCGTGCCCTCTGCTCACTCCTTGGGCACTCCATACGGCATGCCATCTTTCCTGGGCTGTGACTATCCTGCCAACTATGCCAAAAAGTTTAGGAGCGGGTATCAGTTAAGTGCTCGCATTGTTAGTCATGAAATGATGACAAGAATACCAGATTTGATGCAAATCCTTTTA
Organism: Rhinoderma darwinii; assembly: GCF_050947455.1. NCBI lineage: Eukaryota > Metazoa > Chordata > Amphibia > Anura > Rhinodermatidae > Rhinoderma > Rhinoderma darwinii. Next base: position 1,027,649 of record NW_027464461.1, read on the forward strand.
GTAGGCTAAAATCTGTACAAAATGGCCACAATTTCAGGCAATGCAGGCAATGGTGGCTCACCAGCTTGCCTACCTTTGGACGGAGCTTGGGCTCCTCACTGATACAGTACTAACATCCACTTCAAATCGGGGCTTTTCCTCTTTCTTACCCTTCAACATCCCTTATCGCTTTTATGGGGAGGTCCAGGCAACTTCCACCCACTGCCTCAGCAACTCAATCGTAGGGAGGCCCCAGGCAACTTCCACCTGTTATATTCAACGCTGTCTCTATCACATCAATCATCTGCATGGAGACTCCTGTTTGGGCACTCTAGCCAATGCCCAAGGATACGATCTAGAGGAAATTACTCCTTCTAGAGAGGATTGAGGATGTCGCTGATACAGGATGAGCTGATTCCAAACACTGATTGCCTTGGATGCCCAGCCAATCTCCGGACATAATGACAAACGACGCCTGAATTTCTCATCATAGCACCACCAAGCTGCACCTCCATGCAGCTTGTGTGCACTAAATATGCTACATTATCTAAGCATGCAAAGAGTACAGCGCCCTTTTCAGGGAAGCACTGACAAAAAAAATGAGCCATAGCCGTGAACGCTTAAAGAGGCTCTGTCACCACATGACGGTACAAGGGCGATAAGGGGCCACACAAACACCCTCCTATCTAATAAATGTACAACGACACAATTAAAATTGGAAGGTGCTTGTCACAGCTTTATTAGATGATTTATTTTACAGAACCTGAGAATATATAAAAAACAAGTATAAACATATCATAAACATAATTAACATATTAACATTATGTGGCTAAGTCCTTGACAACCTCCAAAACATAAATAAAGCAATACCCTTAAACAGGGCCGCCATCAGGAATTTCAGGGCCCCCTACAGCTAAATTTTCGGGGCCCCCCTACCGTGGCACCGCCTGTTAACGGTACTCCGTCCAGCACTATATCATGGTACCCAGGGCCGCCATCAGGGGGGGGTATTAGGAGTACTGATGTGAGAGGCCCGGCCAAACCTAATTGAAAGGGGGGCCCGGCAAACTGCCGCGACTTGCCTTTGGTAGAAAAAAAACAGGCCCCTGCAATGGGGCCTGTTTTTTTCACCAAAAGAATGTCATGAGCTGCGGGCCCCCCTTTCAATTAGGTTTGGCCGGGCCTCTCACATCAGTACCCCTAATACCCCCCATGATGGCGGCCCTGGGTAGCATGGGGGTCGTCATGGGGGCCGTCAAACACCGCCGCCCGTGCGACCGATCACGCGCACCCGCAAACTCCCGCGCATGCGCACCGGCGACCGCCTGGAACCGCGCACCGAATTTTGAGGCAGATTTTGACCTGCCCACACTATCTTGCCGCGTTTTTTGTCCGCGGCGATTGAGGACAGCAGACAGAAAACGCAGCGAAAAATGCATTTTCTGCCTCCCATTGATTTCGATGGCAGGTCAGAGGCGGAACCGCGGCAAGAAAGGACGTGCTGCTTTTTCTTTTTTCCGCGACTGGCTCCCATTGATTTCAGATTAAATCAATGGGAGGCGGTTTTGGAAGTTTTTTGGTGCTGATTCTGACGCAGTGTCCGAGTCAATATCAAGGCCCAAAAACTCTGTGAACTGGGCCTTATTGTTAGGGCTTATTCAGACGAACGTGTAATACATCCGTGCAACGTGCGTTATTTTCACGCGCCTCGCACGGACCTATGTTACTCTATGGGGCCGTTCAGACTGTCCGTGATTTTCACGCAGCGTGAGTCCGCTGCGTAAAACTCACGACATGTCCGATATTTGTGCATTGTTCGCGCATCACGCACCCATTGAAGTCAATGGGTCCGTGAAAATCACGCCCAGCACTTCCGCAGCAGTATAAACTATGAATGAAAACAGAAAAGCACCACTTGCTACAAACATACAAACAGAGTGTCATAATGATGGCGGCTGCGCGAAAATCACGCAGCCGCGCATCATACGCTGCTGCCACACGGAGCTGTTATGGACCTTTTGCAAGAGCAAAACGCCACGTTTTTGCGCGTGCAAAAAGCACACGCTTGTGTAAATCCGGCCTTAGGGTAGGAACACACTAGGCGTGAACACTGCGGATTTTATGCAACAGATTTTATTGTGGATAATCCGCAGCGTATCACAGTCGCAGCAGAGTGGACGAGATTAGAACAAATCTCATCCACACGCTGCAAAAATAATGGACCTGCAGTGTGGCTTTTGGCTTTTTAAGCCGCAGCATGTCAATGTATTCTGTGGAATCGCTGCTCCTCTGTTGCGGAAATGCTGCGGTTCTGCCGCAAAAATCACACATGAGAAAAAAAAAAAAGGCACTTTTTGTATTTTTTTAAACTGGTTCCCACAAAAAAAATAATTCCAAATTCTACTGGACCAACTGCCTATTTAGAGACCGGCAGCAGCTCCAGGAGCGACATCATAAGGGACACACTAGGCGGATACGCTGAGTAAAACTACACAGCTTATCCGCCCCGGTAGCCGCAGGGAATTCTGCCAGCAAAACCGCACCAAATAGTGGCGCAGGTTTCGTGAGGCATGTCCGCTGCGGGAATCCTGCAGGGAAAAAAACGTTTAGACTTACCCCGGCCGTAGTCCTGGTGACGCGTCTCTCTCTTCTGAACGTAGCCCCGCCTCCTGGGATGACGCTGTAGACCATGTGACCTGCAGCAGTCACATGGGATGAAACGTCATGACAGGAGGCGGGGCTGCGCTAAGAATAGAGGATCGCGTCACCAGGACTACGGCCGGGGTAAGTCTAAACTTTATCAATTTAAAAAAGTACCTTTTTTTTTTCTCATTTGTGATTTTTGCGGCAGAACCGCAGCATTTCCGCAACAGAGGAGCAGCGATCCCACAGAATACATTGACATGCTGCGGCTTAAAAAGCCAAAAGCCACACTGCAGGTCCATTTTTTTTGCAGCGTGTGGATGAGATTTGTTTAAACCTCATCCACTCGGCTGCGACTGTGATACGCTGCGGATTATCCACAATAAAATGTGTTGCATAAAATCTGCAGTGTTCATGCCTAGTGTGTTCCTACCCTAAGGCCGGATTTACACGAGCGTGTGCTTTTTTGCACGCGCAAAAAACGTGGCGTTTTGCGCATGCAAAAGATCCATAACCGCTCCGTGTGTCAGCAGCGTATGATGCGCGGCTGCGTGATTTTCGCGCAGCCGCCATCATTATGACACTCTGTTTGTATGTTTGTAGCACGTGGTGCTTTTCTGTTTTCATTCATAGTTTATACGGCTGCGGAAGTGCTGGGCGTGATTTTCACCCACCCATTGACTTCAATGGGTGCGTGATGCGCGAACAATGCACAAATATAGGACATGTCGTGAGTTTTACGCAGCGGACACACGGACACACGCTGCATGAAAATCACTGACAGTCCGCACGGCCCCATAGAGTAACATAGGTCCATGCGAGGCGCGTGAAAATCACGCGCGTTGCACGGATGTATTACACGTTCGTCTGAATAAGCCCTAACAATAAGGCCCAGTTCACAGAGTTTTTGGGCCTTGATATTGACTCGGACACTGCGTCAGAATCAGCACCAAAAAACTTCCAAAACCGCCTCCCATTGATTTAATCTGAAATCAATGGGAGTAAGTCGCGGAAAAAAGAAAAAGCAGCACGTCCTTTCATGCCGCGGTTCCGCCTCTGACCTCCCATCGAAATCAATGGGAGGCAGAAAATGCATTTTTCGCTGCGTTTTTTGTCTGCTGTCCTCAATCGCCGCGAGCAAAAAACGCAGCAAAAAAACGCGGCAAGATAGTGTGGGCAGGTCAAAATCTGCCTCAAAATTCTTTAAGGAATTTTGAGGCAGATTTTTTTTTTGCCTGCAAAATACTGTGTGAACAGGGCCATACATAAACAGCACTTTGAGATAATTTACTCACCGTGTCAGAAGAGATGCTCCCACTCCAGTCCTCTTCCGGCGATGTCTTCCAGGCGAGGTCTTCGGTCCAGACGTCCAGTCCTTCACCTCCAGCCAGGCTCCAGGTAAGTTTTGTCCATGTGTGTCCGCGGCAGATCGCGGGTGCGCGCGCGGCCGATCGCGGGTGCGGGCGTTCGTGGGTGCGCGCTCGCGAGTGCGCACGCGCGGGAGTTTCCTTGTGCGCGCGATCGGGTGCGCGCGCGCGGGCGGACTGTTTGATGGCCCCCCATGACGAGGGGAGGGGGCCCGCAGCAGCAGCAGCAGCAGCAGCAGCTCACGACATTCTTTTGGTGAAAAAAACGGGCCCATTACAGGGGCCCGTTTTTTCCTACCAAAAGAATGTTGCGGCAGTTGCCGGGCCCCCCTTTCAGTTAGGTTTGGCCGGGCCCCTCACACCACTACCCCTAATACCCCCCTGATGGCGGCCCTGCCCTTAAACCACTAGCCGTGACCATATAAGCTACAGTGGCGTCACCACGGGTATGCTAAAGCACCACGCTTCCCAGCGTCTGCCACTTAGAGAAGCCCAAATCCATAGCTTTAAAATAAAACCAATATATTGTGTCAAAGACAGCAATATATAAAAACATAAATAGCATTGCCAAGGACCCGCCACAGCATGAAAACTTGACTCCTTAAATTTTCATGCGCCGCCACACTTGAAAACCCAACTCCAGGCCTTCTTGGAGGCCAAAATTAAAAACATCCAGGCCCACATCCGTTAAGTGAACCCCATCCTTTCCAATGTACGCACCCCGATCCTCCAATAGTCGGTGATGAACTACCAACCCACCATTTAGGCCAACAAACTAGCCCACTGTCTTATTAATCTTAACTCTGGTCCCATTCAGCGCCGACACTGACTGCGCATTGCGCCATTTTAAACGCTGTACAATTTCGGACCAGATAATCAAAAGCCCAGGATGGGTGTCTACAAAACATAAGAAGTCCCTCTTAATGTTGTTCCGCATGGGATAACTCCCGATGTCATTACCCCCTGCATGAATTATCAAGATATCAGGTAGACCCCAGGACCTAACAGCATCCTGAAACAAAGGCCTTACCTGATCCCAGGTCAGGCCACGAACTCCGAACTAGTGTACCTCCACCTCAACCGGATCTATACACAAATACCTACCATTTGGACGCACACGGGCACGCCTTTCAGCCCAGTAAATATAGGAATGGCCAAGAAGCCAAACCACACATTTTGCAGACCCTGAAAGCAACAGAAAATTAGTCACACAGAACAAGAATGACATCCCCCCCGCAAAAATAAACCCAAGATAAAGAAATCAACATTCCAGCAAATGCAGCCTAACATAGGAACGAAAGCGGCTGGACTCCCAGCGGCCAATCCTCTTAACTGAAGCAGTGTCGAGCCCAAAACGAGAAACCTCAGTAGCAGCTCCAATCCTAAAAGAATGAGAGCTGTAATCCAGATGTGAAAGGCCCAACCCTTGTACGCATTTCTTAAAGACAGCAATAAATTGATATCTGGACAACGCTGAACCATCCGCATGTACCAGCAAAGAGGAAAATCCCTGAGGACACACAGCCATGAAACGCAGAAAACACCCCACTGGGCACGATTCCCCCTCATGAATTTTAGTCAAACAAATCTAAAAACCGTTTCCATTCCTGTCAGTTTTTGAATGATACAACATTATTCTCAACACACTATCCTGAAAAAAACACATCGGTTACTTGAATACCGCCCTGCACCCGTTTTGAGGGACTAACCAATTCGCCAACCCTAAAAGCCCCATAGAAAGCACAAGAGAAAGCCAATTGAAACAACAACCTCTCATAATCTGAATGGGATATCCTGTGCAACTGAGAAAATGTCCCTCCAACATTGCAAAAGACAGCGGCCCACGCTTATCCTGCCCGACATGCCCTTTTTGAAAACCATGCAGAGCCCGCTGTATCAAAAAATGCTTAGTAACATCCGTACAACCAATTAACTTAAAGAAAAAGGAAAGTGCCGCTACCGACTTAACAACAGAAGAAGCTGAAGATCCACTCTCCATAAGAGATAACAAAAAACAAAACATCCCCTCTAAGGCACTTAAAGGACTCCCTTGACTACACCACGAATCCACCAGCTGGAACCATCTCACCCAGATCTTGGTATAAGCATCATACGTAGCAGGGGCCAGCGAGCAGTGTCAGACGAGCGACACCACCCTCTCCAAAGGTGCTCGGGCCAACGGAAACGATCCCACTGCAATCGAGATAAAGCATCCGCAATCTCATTGGAAACTCCAGGAACATGATGAGCCCTAAATAGCCTTGTTACCACAGTGAAAAACCATTGACCGATTGGACAAAAGCGGTCCCCAAATTTCCACCGCAACAAGAATGGGAAACAACTCCAGAAAACAAAGATTACCCGTCAAACCACACTCCCTCCACTCTAGTGGCCAAGTACCAACACACCATTTTCCCTGACAATACGCCCCGAAACCGATAGAACCTTAAGCATCAGTACACAATTGTATCTCCACATTCGAAACTCCCTCTGCAATCCATAATGATCTGCCGTTATATTCTACCAAAAAGGAATCCCAAACCCTCAAATCCGCCTTATGCTCCTTGCCAAGGTGAAAAAAATGGTGGGGACATCTAACACCAGCAGTTGCTTGTGCTAAGCGCCTACAAAAAACACGGCCCATGGGCATAATTCTACAGGCAAAATTGAGTTTCCCCAATAAAGATTGCAGCAGCCGCAGGGTGATTTTTGTTCTCACCAGAGCTTCCTGCACCGTTGCTCGCAGATGAATAAGTTTTGCCTCTGGCAACCTACATTCCAATGCCTGGGAATCAATTTCAATTCCCTAAAAACAGATCGTTGTGGTTGTCCTTCTGTTTTTTCAAATGCCAACGGAACCCCAAAGTCAACAAAAACATCCATCACTGCCCATAACAATATTGCACACTACGGCCGAGCCGCAGGCCCACACAAAAGAAGTCATCCAAATAATGAATAACTTCTTTAGAGCCGGCTCGTTCACGGACCACCCACTCCAAAAACGTGCTGAAGGCTTTGAAATAGGCACAAGAAATAGAGCACCCCATAGGAAGGCACCTATCAATATAAAAAAGGCCATCAAACGAGCACCCCAGCAAGTGCATGGATTCTGGGTGCACCGGCAAAAGGCGAAATGCAGACTCCACATCCACCTTAGCCATAAGCGCCCCTTGCCCCGCCGTCCTAACCAAACGAACCGCCTCATCAAATGACGTATAGGAACCCCGCGCCAAAGACTCATCAATATCATCATTTACCGAAGAACCCTTCGGATAAGATAAATGATGTATAAGCCGAAATTTGCCCACCTCCTTCTTGGGGACAACCACCAGCGGGGAGACACGCAAATTGGAAATAGGAACATCAGAAAAGGGGCCTAACATTCTACCCAACAAAACTTCCTTCCGCAACTTGTCTCGTACCACTTCTGGATGATCCCGCACCGAACGCAGATTATTAGCCATCAAAACACCCACCCCCGCGGAGAACGGAATCCTAAATCCGTCCCCAAAACCGTTCAATAACAGCTGCGCCCTCTCATTGTCGGGGTACCTCTTTAGCCAAGGCGTCATAGCGTTGAGGTTTACTGGACTCACCTTCTTTAGCAGAACCATCCCCTGGCTTCGTCGTGCCTCCTCGTGCCCGCTTAAAACACTTGAAGATGGGGTGGTTACCACCCCTACACCCGGCACATTTGTGTCTAAAGACACAATTAGTTCCCCATTTACAGGTGCTCTCTTTGTAGAGTCAGCAGAACCCTTTCTTAAAACTCCCCGACGAACCCGCTGATCTAGACCCGCCGGGTGAGGACTGAAAGGGGCTATGCAAACTCGCGACTTCAACATGACCCCCTGACCAGCCCCCTTTGGTGTAGTCATAAGGTGCATCCAAAAGCTTATGTCCTTATGATCCCACCGCAGGGATGACTGAACCGCCATATGCTGATGAAACTGCTCGTCATATTTAAGCCAAGCAGTACCCTCATACGTTCTATAAGCCTCCCAAATGGAATCCAAGAAACAAAATAAACCGGAACAATGTTTTGGGGATTTCTCCCCTATAACGCTAGCCATGATGGAAAAAGCTTGTAGCCAATTCCCAAATGTGCGCGGAATCAGCCTATACCGTCTTCTCTCATCATCCTCCTCCTTACGATGTTCCTTGCCCTTTTCCCACCGTTCCACACTAAATCGCTCCAACGGCAATAAAGTAAAAATATCCAAATTCTCCCTTTTCCAAATCTTTTCACGGAGCTCTGGCTTTAAGTGGGCCCCTAATGGTCCTTCAAAGCAAATGTACATGCTCCCCTTTGCAGTATCCAAAACTTATTAGCCCCATCTACATTCTCTTTCTGGACTCCGGCATCTAAGGCGTTAAATGACGAAAAGCCTGCCTCAGCACTCGCAGTACTCTCCCTACGAGAACCCCTCTCTAACTGTCCCTGCGCTGACCAAGCTCCAACGGGACCTGCTAGCTGTGACCCACGAGAAGTATCAACTGAAGCTAACAACTGACATAACCCATCTAACAAATTTCCCCAAACTCCACTCGTGACTGATAAATCCCCCGTAGAACTGCAACCTACAGCTTGCCCCACTAGACTACTCTCATTACAAAAATTACTGTCCACGTGTATGGTGTGTAAACGCTGTGACTCACCAGAAAGCTGCCCGTCACCAGACACTAACGGGGCCGTCCGTCCTGAATCCACCGAAGCCGTCTCCTGACCGAGCATCCTAGGCACCCCGAGTGCCCGCCGCAAAGCATCGGCTGCTTCTAAACCGGACTCCCGTCCTGACGACACCTGGAACGGCAAATAAACAGACGAAACACCTGCCACCTGGCCAACGTCACCCTCAGGAGGCGCTGGATGATGCAAATTTTGTACATATTCAGCAGTTAGTGCAGACCTACCACTACTGCTGCTATAACGAAAATGGCCAGGAGGTGGCGCAGGCCTGCCACCACGATGTAATAATTTTCCTGAACAGCAGGTGGCGCCGGCCTACCACCGACACTGCAATGTTCCGAACGGCGACTAGATGGCGCCAAATCACCCATGCTAACGGGTGTAATATGCACACTGGCCCCTGACCCAGCAGATGGCGCTCTAGCAGCGCTGAAGGCACTCACCGTGACAGCCGCAGAGTCCTGGCTTGCCTCCGGCCCCACAGAAGAACTCGTGACAGGCTCCCTGAACGAGCCCACCGCACTGGAAAGGAGGGGGACTGCTCCCCGCCTCTGCACCACCGCTTCCCTCAACGTCCATCTCCACGTCGCTCCTCAGGCACATGGACTGTGCTGCGCTGACCCCGACTGGACACCCGGCGAACCGCACCTCGGCCTCTCACTCCAGGCCTCTCCACTGCTGCCGCCGCTCCCGACACCGCCATGGCTCCAGTCCCCGACACCGGAACAACGCCACCGTCGCCAGCCACCGGATCTGTCACACCAGGGACCACTACCGCGGAAACAGGTAAGGGGGAGTCACACTCCTCCGTCTGCGCCGGGGGGCTGGGGAAGAAGAGGGGCTCAAGCGTTCAAGAGGCCGTGAACGCCGGGCTCTGGGGGGACGCCCCGCCAGGGAGCCTGCTAAAGCCCCTAGCTGCTCCTGGACCCACTCCAGCCCCTTATCAGCTACCTGCTCCCTAACCCTAGCAATTAACTGCTCTATACCCTCCATAACTCTAGGCCCTAAAACTGACCAGAAAACAGCTACCCTGACACTGGCTGCACACCTCTATTCTTGACAAAATTTTTCAAGCCATAACATGGCTTCCCTGCTTATGCCACTATATATACATCCCATTAACTCCACCCCCAATGCTCACAACCCCCTAGCACAATTCCTGACTCAAACCCACCCACCAACCTATAACCAAAATACCCCTCTAAAAGACCCCTTGCAGGTCCAGACCCGTCATGACCGCCCTCTGCCCAGCTCTGCTTAGCTCTGGGCTCACATTATAAGTGGCCTATCGTCTACATAATATGATCGGCGCTGTAATGTAGATTACAGGAGTCTTTTTTATTTAGAAAAACGATCATTTTTGACGGAGTTATGACCTATTTTAGCTTCATGCTAATGAGTTTCTTAATGGACAACTGGGCATGTTTTACTTTTTGACCAAGTGGGTGTTGTGGAGAGAAGTGTATGGCGCTGACCAATCAATGACCAATCATCGTCATACACTTCTCCCCATTCATTTACACAGCACATAGTGATATAGCTATATCGCTATGTGCAGCCACATAAACACATTATAACGTTACTCAAGTGTCCTGAAAGTGAATATACATTACCTCCAGCCAGGACATCATGTCTATTCACAATCCTGACACTTATGTAGCGTCTCTGTGATATTTACAGCAAGGCTATCTCGTTTTAAATGACAGGTTACATCGTACAGGTCTTTACCACTTTGAAATTTTTCTCAGACCCTCTCTCAAAACTAAGCTTCTTGTCCACAATACGCTCTTTGTCCACCATTACGTGATCCACTGAAACCAAATATCACAAATTCTCGTCTGTGGATCTTGTCCCCTATATTGGTGGACAGGTAAATTCCCAGAGGAGCCACACCACAGAATAATAAGCCACAAAAGGTTAATCTGTACAAACCATCTAGAAAGGCGGGGTATTAACCTACTGGCTTTACTGGCAGAGCTTATACTCCACCCTTTGCCACCCAAACAAGCCCAAGTTGTCCTTTAAAACAGAGAACAAATCCACATCCGTCAACACATTTGTGCTTGACTACGCAGCCAAACATGAATGTGACTCACCACTCACAGGTATCCTGGCATCACCCAAGGGTGCCTCCAAGATTGTTCCAGCAGCTGGACGACCAGTCTCTTGACCGTGGTCAGCTGCAGATCCCAATGATGCAATAGGAGGCAGTCTTTGTCCGTATCCTATGACAACGGGGTTTAGCCATACAGCACAGGAAAGGGGGGCATGTTATTTTGTTTCATTTTTGAGGGGTTAACCCGACGGAAACCTCAGACGGAATCCCTCAACGGAAGGGCAACGGTAATGTGAACAGGTCCTTAGTGTCGTCTTTTTCTTTATTTTCTATTTGTACATTATACATACCTGAGATAAATAATTATGGCCCTAGTGTGTTATACATATAAGTGTCTATAACATGTATCAGGAACATATTATCACACCTTTGATTCTTTACAGATGACTGATCACAGTGAGAAGAAGGAACGTGACATATAACCCTGTCAGCAGCAAGAAAGGAATCACAAGACAGGTAATTAATATTTATATTAATTACTGATAACACTCAGGCTAGATATGAGTTCTAGACCCGCAGAGGTGTGATAGTATCTTCCTGGTACATCAGAATATATGTGTTTTTAACATGTATATCTTCTATAGACAATATCTAGTATAACACAACCATATCTCAGGTACAGAGGTGAGGAACATCTCTGTTCTTTACCCTTTGTTTTGTAGTCAGGACTCCCCTTTTATTTTTAATATAATTTTTAATAGCTATTCAGTCTTCGATTAACCCTATCAGGACAAGGCTAAGTTTCATTTTTATGTTTTTGTTTTTTTCTTCCCCGCCTTCCAAAAGTCATAACTCTTTTATTTTTTCATTGACACAGCCATATGAGGGCTTCATTTTTACATTACAAATTGTACCATATCTCAGGTACAGAGGTGAGGAACATGTCTATTATTTTACCCTCTGTACTCTAAAGTCAGAAATCCACCTTTTATTTCCAATAGAATATAATTGTTATGGTCCTTTTGGCCATAAAATTTGGCATGAGGGGAGGCTAGTGAGGGCGAGTAATGTATTTGACCTTGCATTGTTACTGGCAGTATGATGACAAGAAACCCAGGTTTGATGCAGGTTTCTTTTAGTAGGCCGGTAATGTTTGCAAAACGACCAAAAGGAAATACAAAAAACTGTTCTTAGCAGAGAGGCACAGTCACTTAAAATAGTACACAAAATGGCGGCAATTTCAGGCAATGCAGGAAGTGTGGTGGCCCGTGGGTGGCGGGGAATGCAGGAACCCAAAATGGTGGATACTGGGCTCTCTGTCTTGTGTCACGGTGGTATTTTGCCTTGCTGGCCTTCCCACCTCCCAGGGACACACACACAGTGATGAGGGGGTTGCACAAGATGATGATGATGACTGTTGTTTCCCCCGGGGCACTCCCTTGGTGGCTGACTCCTGTCTGGTGTTATTTGGGGTGCCCTTGGTGTAGAGTGCAAATAGAAGACAGGAGACGGTGGTGGCAGTTAATCAGGAGAGCTTGCAGCACACTTTTACTTTTCAAGATGGAGATAGTACAATACAAATATGTCATCCAAATTCAGCTCAATCAGTGTAGCCCAATGCTAAATGCAGGAGTGCTATTATCTCTCTACTCACAGTCTCTCTTTCTGGACTCTTCTGGCTCCTTGAGCTGTTATTCCAATAAATCTCTTTAGGCCTGTCTTTCTCTGTAATCCGCAAATGGCTGAACTCAGGAGCACCTTCCCTGTGCCTCCTGCTGCATCCACTCCTAGCTCACCACTGCCCTCACTCACTCTAACCACTCCCTAATTAACTCCTCCCAGCTTCTGTTACATTATAGAAAAACACTCCGCATAGGCTGAAACACAATGTCATAACATTTCTGAACCTGTAGATGGCAGCATAACACAACACATGAAGACAAACATAGTTTTCATAGTAGTGCTCCTGTGGGACACTACATACACCCCCTCTTTAAATAAAGCCGTCCTCGGCGTCCGACTCTCCAGGCGGCAGGTTAACCTAAAACAAAGGTTAATCACAATTGCAATAATAAACTAAGAGTCCATACAGTCTCTGAGGAATATGAGGATATAATGCTGAACAAGGAAAATGTCCAAGAGTCCTGGTCATATGAACTGGGGAAAATGAAGGGCTTGTTACCCAATTGGGATGCAAACAATACAATGTCTCTGGTGAAGGATAATCCAAAAATGAAGTCTCAGATTCAACAGTTCAATCTTGATATCGAGCTGGCATCTTACCTCGGGTAGCTCTATCAGATCTCCTCAGGGGCTCCTCTATAACAATTTCAGGGTCCCTGGATTCCTCTGGACCAGGCCGGAACTCGGATGACGAGGTCACTTGGTCTTCGCCGGGATCAAGAACAGTTCTTGGAACAAAAATAGACAGCCCAGGTTGGAACAGCCAATCAAGAGGGGACATACTAGTTGTTGGCGGTAGCGGTTCAGCTGCAGGAGATTTGTCAGTTGTCTGTGGTTCTGCTGGTACCTCTTCCTTTAGGCAGAGCTTGAGACGATTACGGTGGACGACTTGGGAATCTCGGCCTTCGCGCACAATCTCATAGACATCAGTCCCAGGGTGCGGGATGGACTTAATTGTGTATGGTTCTTTCTGCCACTTGCTGTCCAACTTACTTGAACGATGGTTGTTTTTCAGCCACACACGGTCTCCAATTTGGAAGGGTTCTGCTTCGGCCTTTTGATCAAAACCTGCTTGTTGCCTTTGACGAGCATCTTCCATCCGTCTTTCCACAATCTCGTTGGCTTCAGCCAGGCGACGCTGGTGATCACTCACCCACTCTGTGTTTGGCAGGGGGTTGATAGTATCTGGAACTTCGACATCCATGGCCAAGTCCGAAGGCAATTTGCCCTGACGGCCAAACAGGAGATAGTAAGGAGTGTACCCTGTGGAGCAGTGCACAGTGTTGTTATACAGGTACACCAATTCTGGCAGGAGAGTCGGCCAATCAGCCCTCTTCTGGGACGGAACAGTTCTTAACATCCCAATAAGAGTCTGGTTCATCTTTTCACATAAGCCATTACCTTGTGGATGATAAGCGGTAGTTCTCAGCTTCTGACAGCCATAGAGGGAACACAACTCGTGGAACAGTTGAGACTCAAATGCGGAACCACGATCAGTCAGGATCTTGTCCGGACAGCCATAGGGGAGTACGAAATTCTTCCAAAAGATGGCAGCGGTGGTCTTGGCAGTCAGGTCTTTCACTGGCATAGCTACCACGAACTTCGTATAGTGGTCAATTATAGTTATAGCATAAGTATACCCAGTGCGGCTTGGTTCAAACTTGACATGGTCAATGGCTACCAGTTCCAGCGGTCTATGACTGATGATGGGGTGAAGTGGGGCTCTCTGGTCATGACGCTCTCCTCGGCTCTGAGCACAGGTGGGACATTCTCGGCACCACTTCTCTATGTCGTCTCTCATGCCAATCCAGTAAAATCGTCGGCGTATGGTATCTTCCGTTTTATGAACCCCAAAGTGTCCCGATCTGTCATGGTAGGCTTCCAAGATGGATTTGGAATCTCGCCGGGGTACCACAATTTGATGTAGACGCTCACCCGTTACTGGATCCAGGGCAGTCCTCTGTAGTAGACCTCTGGACACGAAAAGTCGATTCCTCAGTCTCCATAGACAAATTAATTCCTGATCAGCTTGACCTCTACGTATTCGGTCCGGAGTCCTCTTCTGAAGAAGGGAAGTCTGCAATTCCTGTAGGTTTCTACTCTCCCGTTGGAATCTAGCCCACTGTCTGGAATCTTGGGAGCAGTCAGGAACATTTGGTTGCGGATGTTCGTTTCGCTTCCTCTGAGCGATCACCGAATTCTGGGTTGCAAACTGAGCATAGAATGTAGGCATCTCTACCTCTTCCCATTCATCATTACATCGGACCAGTTCTTCACCCACAGGCAAACGGGATAAGGCATCGGCATTCACGTTGGACGCACCAGTCCGGTACTTGATCACAAACTGATAATTCGCCAGTCTGGATGCCCATCGCTGTTCAAGAGCTCCCAGTCGCGCTGTATCCAAGTGGGCCAGCGGATTATTATCCGTGAAGACGATGAAGGGTGTTGCAGCCAGGTAATCTTTAAATTTTTCGGTCACTGCCCACACAAGGGCCAGGAATTCCAGCTTAAAGGAACTATAATTCTGGTCGTTCCGTTCAGCGCCTCGAAGACCTCTGCTGGCATAAGCGATGACTCTCTCTTTCTGGTCCTGTACCTGCGACAGGACGGCCCCCAATCCCTTCTGGCTGGCATCAGTATACAGCCTAAAGGGTTGGTTGTAGTCAGGATATCCCAGGATAGGTGGTTCGGTTAACAGCTGCTTCAGCTTCTGGAAAGCGGCTTCATGGGCTTCAGCCCACTCAATCGGGATCCTTCTCTTCATAGCTTCCTTGGAGTGACCTCTTAACAATCCCTGGAGGGGTTCTGCAATCTGGGCAAAGTGTGGGATGAACCGTCTATAATACCCTGCAAATCCCAAGAAACTTCTCACCTCCTTGACTGTGGTAGGGGCTGGCCAGCTCTTTACTGCTGCTACTTTGCCTGGATCAGGAACCACTCCTTCTGCACTCACGACATGGCCTAAGTAATGGACTTCCGGCTTCAGGAGATGACACTTGGAGGGTTTCACTTTCAGGCCATATTTGATGAGGGTTTTGAGGACTTCTGCCAGGTGCTGTAGGTGTTCCTCATAAGTCTTTGAGTAGATGATTACGTCGTCCAGGTACAAGAGGACGGTCTCGAAGTTTTGGTGACCCAGGCAGCGTTCCATCAGCCTCTGGAAGGTTCCCGGGGCATTGCATAGCCCAAAGGGCATACAATTAAACTCGAACAACCCCATGGGAGTAGTGAAAGCAGTCTTTTCCCTATCTTCGGGAGCCATAGGTACCTGCCAATACCCGCTGGTCAAATCCAGAGTTGAGAAGTAGGCAGCAGACCCCAAAGCAGTCAGGGATTCTTCAATGCGTGGCAGGGGATACGCATCCTTGTGAGTGATATTATTGATTTTGCGGTAGTCCACGCAGAATCTAATGTTGCCATCCTTCTTTTTCACCAGGACTAGGGGTGCAGCCCATGGACTGTAGCTCTCCCGAATCACATCTGCGTCCTTCATCTCCCGAATCATTTTCTTCACTGGCTGGTACATGGCTGGTGGAAGGGGACGGTACCTTTCTTTGATGGGTGGATGGATGCCTGTAGGGATGGTGTGCTCAATGATAGTAGCCTTCCCAAAATCCATAGGATGTTTACTGAAGGCTTGTTGATTGTCTTTGGCCACCATCAGGGCTCCTTCGATCTCCTCTTCGGTAGTATTAGCATCGCCAACATGGATCTCGGTCCACCAGGGTTTCATTGTCATCTCAGGGGTAACTTGATTCTGGGTAGCTTGCTGGAACACTGTAGTCTCAGGGCTCCAGACATCTTGGAAGAAGACCTGTGAGAGCTTAGCAACTGGACGGTATTTACTCAGTACCACAGCCGTATCACCAATGTTCAGGAGGCGAATAGGTACCCTCCCATTAGAAACAGTCACTAGACTTCTGGCTGCTAGCACGGTCGGATGATCTTCCAGAAGAAGAGGTTCCACAAGGGCCTGGTAATCTTGACCTTGCAAACCTGGACGAGCTCGACACCACAGAATGGTTTCCGTCTCTGGTTCCAGAGTCACTGGTTGTGAGTCCATGATGCGGGCACGGCAGATCTCACCCTTTTCATTCGTGAACCTCTGTTGGGCATTCAAGAGACGGATAGCATGCTGAATTGCATTTTGATTGGAGACAGGGACTGTAGAAAGTGCTCGGTGTAGGGCATCTAGCATCTCTTCATAGCAATTCCTAAGAACATTCATGCCCAGCACCACTGGTGGAAAGTCATCATCCCAGACGTTCACTACAATTACGCCTTGCTGGGGCAGTTCAGTTTCTCCCATCTGGATCGTGGGTTCCCAGTAGCCCCGATGGGGTATCGATTGTCCATTACTGGCTACAATGTTAAGCCACGTGTCTGGGGGTTGTATCAGCTGGTCGAGGTCCCAGTACTTCTCAAACCAACTTCTCTGCAGAGTGGTGACTTGAGAGCCAGTGTCCAGTAAGGCCGACAGTGGGATCCCATTTAGGTGGATCGTAATCACTGGACACTGCCCAATGTACCGGGGAATCCATTCTGGTGTTGTGGGACCTATTGGTCTTCCTCCCGAGGGGCGGTCCTCTGCCTCGGGGGATTGTCGTTTAACTGACGACATTCTCTTTCAATATGGCCAGCTCTTTGACACCTACGACAAATGGGTCTTCCGGTGGTATCAAATCTGTCAGAAGAGCGTCTACCCCAATTCCGGTAACTTCCCCCTTCTGATCGGTTACTGAACCTGTTACTGGAGTAGCGGCGGCTTTCTTTCTGGCGTTGCTCCATATCTTCCATTTTCTGGCACATTTTACTGAGGCTCTTGGTGAGGATAGCAATTTGGTCCCTCAGTTCACCAACTGGATCTTGAGCTTGCATGTGAGCACACTGAGCTAGTGCAACTTGACTTCCCGCTGCTGTAGGATGATCTACTTGCGACTCCGTAGGAGTCTCTATGGAATAGGGGAAAACTTTGGCTTGAACCGCTGCGGCTTCAGTCCCCAGGATTCTAATTGCGAGCTCTTTAAAGTCCAAGAAGATACAGCTTGGGTTCTGGGAGGCCAACATTCTGAGCTGACTTTTAAGAGCTTCAGATGCAGCTCCTTCAACAAACTGCTCCCTTAAGGCCTTGTCAGCCTCTGCAGCCTCTAAGGGTTCTACTTGCATAATTGCCCGCTGGGCCTCCTGCAGGGATAAAGCAAAGTCTCTCAATGACTCACCGGGCTGCTGCTTCTTTCCAAAGAATCTCATCTTGAGCTCTGCCACAGTCCTTACTTCAAATGTGGCACGCAATCGGTCCAGTATCTGTTCCACTGTTTTTTTCTCTGTTCTGGGCCAGGATTTCACTTCTCTTAATGCTGCGCCCTCTAGTTGTCCTATCAATATCTCAACCCTCTGGTCTGTTGAGACAGGATACAAACGGAACATGGACAGCATCTTCTCTTTGAATTCCCTCAGGGAATGAACTTCGCCTTTGTAGCGAGGAAGCCATGGTGCTCCAAAGTAATAGGGCATAGTGAGTGGCATCACTTGCGCTGTTGGAGGTGACCCACTGGGGCTTGGAGAGCCGTTATCTCCGTCGTCAGACATTTTCTGCAATAAGTCCTACAGTAACCCCTAGCAACGGGTGTTCAATTTCAGGCTATGCACTAAGCCTCTTTTCCGGATATCTTTCCCGGTGTCTCTACACTGTTAACTGCCACTTTTTACTTTAAATCTCATTTACTGGCCTATTCAGGCACTCACCAGCTTTCTCTTAGCTGCTCCGCTGTTTTCGCGGGTTCTCCTGCGCAGCTCCTTGCCACTTCCAATATGGCGGCGACTTGGCGGGAAACTTTTATTCCGGCTGTGGCGCATCAGCGCTGACTTAGTTCATAAGGCACAGAGGCCATAGATATCCTGTTCGTGACGCCAAAATTATATGTGGTGGCCCGTGGGTGGCGGGGAATGCAGGAACCCAAAATGGTGGATACTGGGCTCTCTGTCTTGTGTCACGGTGGTATTTTGCCTTGCTGGCCTTCCCACCTCCCAGGGACACACACACAGTGATGAGGGGGTTGCACAAGATGATGATGATGACTGTTGTTTCCCCCGGGGCACTCCCTTGGTGGCTGACTCCTGTCTGGTGTTATTTGGGGTGCCCTTGGTGTAGAGTGCAAATAGAAGACAGGAGACGGTGGTGGCAGTTAATCAGGAGAGCTTGCAGCACACTTTTACTTTTCAAGATGGAGATAGTACAATACAAATATGTCATCCAAATTCAGCTCAATCAGTGTAGCCCAATGCTAAATGCAGGAGTGCTATTATCTCTCTACTCACAGTCTCTCTTTCTGGACTCTTCTGGCTCCTTGAGCTGTTATTCCAATAAATCTCTTTAGGCCTGTCTTTCTCTGTAATCCGCAAATGGCTGAACTCAGGAGCACCTTCCCTGTGCCTCCTGCTGCATCCACTCCTAGCTCACCACTGCCCTCACTCACTCTAACCACTCCCTAATTAACTCCTCCCAGCTTCTGTTACATTATAGAAAAACACTCCGCATAGGCTGAAACACAATGTCATAACATTTCTGAACCTGTAGATGGCAGCATAACACAACACATGAAGACAAACATAGTTTTCATAGTAGTGCTCCTGTGGGACACTACAGAAGTAGGTTTTTCCAGCTTGGTTTCCTTGGGACAGAGCTCAGACTCTTCTCTGATACAGGGGTAACCCATCGTCTCAGCAACTAAATAACAGGGAGGCTTCACGCAACTCCCACTTGTTACATCCAATGCTGCCTCTTTCACAGCAATCATCTGTGGGGAGGTTCCTGCACTCCACCGCCACAGCAATGGGCCCTCTTTGGCTTCAGGGCCTACTCAGCCCTGCTGGCACAATAGTTGCTGATTTATGGGTCGCAGCCCTTGCACCTGAACCCATTAGGTGGGAACAGTCGCCTTTTATCAAATTTAAAAAGAGCCCCTTTGTGAGTTATTCAATGTTCCGACACTGATTACTTGCCCATACTACACTGTTTTTGCACACTAAAGTAAATATTAAAGACAGTGCCCGAGCCTGTTTTCCCGATGCCTGCAATAAACAGGGTCAGCCACCATTGTCTGAACAGTGTTACATAGCAGTGAGCTTTGCTGACATGAGCATCTGCACAGCTCAGAACATGTAAGCACGGGTCCTGTCACTAAAACAACACATAAAAATGTTTCCTGGCCACTAGGTGGCAGCATCGCAATGGAAGTATATATGCATATAGTGACCGCTCATCTCCTCTAGTCCTGGACCTATAAAGGAAATACAGTGTTAAACATGCATAACACAAAAGCATTGAAAGAGACAGCAAAATCTATCTCTACATTACTCCATACGGCTCCTCTCGTGAATAGGGGAGACTTCCTTCCATACCTTTCATTGCCCCCTTGCCTTATTTGGTGCCATTCCAGGCACCAGGAAAAATAAGCAACTAAAATAACTGAAACAAAAACACAGATTCCTTTCACACAAATTGGGCCTTCTTCCGGCAGTCTCTGAAGGCCCTGTTAGACTCAGTTCAGGCCCTCTTCAAAATTACTTGGGCCTCAGGTTCAAAGCTTAGTGGTTACAGTCTCTCACAGGTGAGGCACATACTTAACAATTGCAGTCTCATACTCAAGGTCCCAGGACTCCCTTCTTTGTCTCAGTCTCATGCACAGCCTCTTGTCTTTCTCTTGCTGGGAGACTCCTCTCTACCCGCCTCTTGAACGCTTCCTTGTGGCGCATTACAGCTACTGAAATGCAGCCTTTCCTGGCTCCACAACCTCTTGCTGGATCTAGCCATCTTTCTTGAGGGAAAGGTGCACTTGGCAAGAGCGTACTCATGACTGCAACTCCGGCACTAGCTTACCCTCCAATGGAGCTCCGACTATACTCTCTGTGAAATACATCATGTAAACCTTCCTGCCGTGCCCTCTGCTCACTCCTTGGGCACTCCATACGACATGCCATCTTTCCTGGGCTGCGACTATCCTCCCAACTATGCCAAAAAGTTTAGGACCGGGTATCAGTTAAGTGCTCGCAGGGTTAGTCATGAAATGATGACAAGAATACCAGGTTTGATGCAAATACTTTTAGTAGGCTAGAATCTTGGCAAAACTTCCAACAGGGAAAACAATAAACTAATCTCAGCAGAGAGGCACAGTCAATTTAAAAATGTTATTCAAAATGGTGACAATTTCAGGCAATGCAGGCATTGGTGGCTCACCAGTGTAAAGCATTTGCCTGACACAGCTTCTGTGTCGACGCCCGTGGTTAATCAGTCTGCATCTGTGCCTAGCTCTGCTAGAATGACTCGTTCTGCTACCACTCAGGCTGGGAGGCTGAGGAGTGGGAGAACCTATCACAGCCTGGCCAGATGGAGCTAGCTCCCGCCCTTGGTCTTTGTATACCTGCATTTGCTGCTTGTCCTGTGCCTGTGATTCTCTCTGGTTCCTGGCTCTGCTGTTCCTGCTACTTGCAATTGACCTGCTTCATATCGACCCTGGCTTGATTGACTGACTATTCTTCTGCTCTGCTTTTGTTACCACATATTCTCCTGGTTTTACTCGGCTCGTTCACTACTCTGTTGCTCACGGAGTTGCCGTTGGCAACTGTCCCACTTCCCTCTCTTCTGTATACCCTGTCTTGTGTTGTCTGTCATGCACATATTGAGTGTAGGGACCGTCGCCCAGTTGTACGCTGTGGCCTGGGAGGGGCCATGCAAGTAGGCAGTGACTGGGTTGCGGGTAGATTAGGGCTCACTTGTACATCTTCCTATTCCGTCATTACAACCAGCTTGCCTACCTTTGGACGGAGCTTGGGCTCCTCACTGATAGAGTACTAACATCCACTTCAAATCAGGGCTTTTCCTCTTTCTTATCCTTCATCATCCCTTATCGCTTTAATGGGGAGGCCCAGGCAACTTCCACCCACTGCCTCAGAAACTCAATCGTATGGAGGCCTCAGGCAACTTCCACCTGTTATATTCAACGCTGTCTCTATCACAGCAATCATCTGCGTGGAGACTCCTGTTTGGGCGCTCTAGCCGCTGCCCCAGGATACGATCCAGAAGAAACGACTACTTCTAGAGAGGATTAAGGATGTCGCTGATACAGGATGAGCTGATTCCAAACACTGATTGCCTTGGATGCCCAGCCAATCTCCGGACATAATGACAAACGACGCCTGAATTTCTCATCATAGCACCAACAAGCTGCACCTCCATGCAGCTTGTGTGCACTAAATATTCTACATTATCTGAGCATGCAAAGAGTACAGCGGCCTTTTCAGGGAAGCGCTTACAAAAAAAATGAGCCAAAACCGTGAACCTTTAAAGAGGCTCTGTCACCACATTATAAGTGGCCTATCTTCTACATAATATGATCGGCGCTGTAATGTAGATTACAGCAGTGTTTTTTGTTTAGAAAAATGATCATTTTTGACGGAGTTATGACCTATTTTAGCTTCATGCTAATGAGTTTCTTAATGGATAACTGGGCGTGTTTTACTTTTTGACCAAGTGGGCATTGTGGAGAGAAGTGTATGACGCTGACCAATCAGTGACCAATCAGCGTCATACACTTCTCCCCATTCATTTACACAGCACATAGCGATATAGCTATATCGCTATGTGCAGCCACATAAACACACTATAACGTTACTCAAGTGTCCTGACAGTGAATATACATTACCTCCAGCCAGGACGTCATGTCTATTCACAATCCTGACACTTATGTAGCGTCTCTGTGATATTTACAGCAAGGCAAGCGTAATCTCGTTTTAAATGACAGCTTACATCGTACAGGTCTTTACCACTTTGAAATTTTTCTCAGACCCTCTCTCAAAACTAAGCTTCTTGTCCACAATACGCTCTTTGTCCACCATTACGTGATCCACTGAAACCAAATATCACAAATTCTCGTCTGTGGATCTTGTCCCCTATATTGGTGGACAGGTAAATTCCCAGAGGAGCCACACCACAGAATAATAAGCCACAAAAGGTTAATCTGTACAAACCATCTAGTCAGGCGGGGTATTAACCTACTGGCTTTACTGGCAGAGCTTATACTCCACCCTTTGCCACACAAACAAGCCCAAGTTGTCCTTTAAAACAGAGAACAAATCCTCATCCTTCAACACATTTGTGCTTGACTATGCAGCCAAACATGAAGGTGACTCACCACTCACAGGAATCCCGGCATCACCCAAGGTGCCTCCAAGATTGTTCCAGCAGCTGGACGACCAGTCTCTTGACCGTGGTCAGCTGCAGATCCCAATGATGTAATAGGAGGCAGTCTTCGTCCATATCCTATGACAACGGTCTTTCCCACCAGCAGCAAGGAGGGGGCAATAAACTCCCTTTGGAGTCTACACCTGTCTCACCACTGATGCTACCGACTGCCCTCCATAGTCTGCCTGCACATTATAATCACAGGACTGCTCCTCCAGTCAGGTCCGTATTTCATACCGAATAACCACCTCGGTAAACTGAAAGCTGAAGGCATGCCTGGAGAGAAGTACACCACACAGATGTTTGGTACAGCTTCCCTCTCTGTCAGGAGGAAGACTGAAAACTTTTTATTCAGAACAAAGAAACACAGAAAGAGACACATGCCTCCTCCCCAGAGATGTGGGAGTGCCCAAGCCCCCACCATTTTCTCAGACTCACTCTTCTTGCATTCCAGGGGGCGGTGTCTTCCATAGGTGTGTCCGACATGAACAAAGAACTAGTTATATATATCAGTATATTACACAAAGAACTGAAATGTATATACATATGTGTGAGGATAATATTTTTCAAACAATATACATAGTATTGATCCTTGACAGTCCCGCCTAAAAATATTATTACTCTATCCCTGAGTCTTGCCTAGCAACCTACCACTGACCACTCGAACCAGGCGGGTAGGGGTTTTGGATTTCTTCACCAGCTTGAGACTAGCTACTCCTGATGAGTAACCCCCCTTTGTACCTGGACTTCCAAGGTGTCGGAGTGGTCCTAACTTTCCCTATTCTCCTCTGGATACAGGATGGTTGTCTTGATATAATCTACAAACCGCTGCTGGTTGTAATATATATATATATATATATATATATATATATATATAATTAATCCGGTCTACATTTTATTAATGGTAACAACTGTCGCACTGTCACTTACTGTCCTAATGGGACTTTTACCCCTGCAGATATAACAGGTCATGGGCAGCACAGTGACCTTCACCTCACACCTCCACATAAAACTCCTCAGATTGTAATTTGCAGCACCGTGGCATATTTAAACACATTATAATTATAAACCTCATACATTATAAACAATAGGGCCTCAACTAATAATCATAATGCTATCACCCTCAGGTTTTGGGTCCCATCAGTTCATTGCCAGTCCTGTACACCATCGTCTTCTTCTTCTCCTGTCTTCTGCTCTTCACTGACTGTCATCCTCAGGGTAACCCACACAATTGTGGAGTCAGACTACGTTGGTGTCCAGTGGGGGAGTTATTATTACCCCCTCCTAGCCACTTACTTATCAAAACACTTGATCCTGCTGACGGATTCACTCAGGTCTTTGGTCTTTACTTTAATCTTTGCTGATGTCATCAAGACTCGGTTTGGTCCTTCTCATCTGTCCGACACCGTCTCCTTTAGTTTACGTCATCAGGCTGTACATAGCACCTCATGCTGTGAGCCTGGGGTGAGATCCCACGTAGGCGGATTAGTGGAGTTGTATTGTGACTATCAAACCCTCCGCATCTGTACTCTTCCTCTGGCAAGTTACTTGTCTGGGCGGCCGCTTAGAATTGTGACACTGCCGTCAGTTCATGATAAACGCGTTGTAGTGGCTCAGGCTGCGCCTGCCGCATCTCAGTGATGAGACGAAGGCATTAGCGCCGAAACGCGCGTTGGGGTGGACATACTGCTGTGCATCCAGTCCTGGACTTATTATGGGTACGTTCTACCATCACAATTCGCTCATTTATTAGCAATGTGTTCTTTCTGCCTTGTTCACACATACCTGTTTAAACAATCATTTCATTATGTTTTCCTTTACTCTATGTTGATACCAACTGTGTTGGGCAGGAGTTCATTTGTCATAGTGATAGTGTTATAGCGATAGTGTCCATTACCAGGCATTTTTACATGCATCTATATTCATACATTACTTACCTCATGAGCTGCTTGGCTTGTATGTCCGTTTAACCTGTAGGTTTATGGATTCGTTTTTTATTCTAGTACGTCTATATGTTGTTTTCAATAAAGTATTTTCTCAATTTCATATACTTCCAGTCTTCAGGCATCTTCTTTTGTAGGTTATATATTTATGTTTTGGATGCTTATGTGGGTACACGCCACAGGATCTAGCTCATATCACATCTATTAATTTCTTGCTTGCTGACAGCCGCAGGGTACTTCTATTGGGCTGTTCAGATCCATGCTGTGTTTTTCGGTTATATCATGATAAACGCGTTGTAGTGGCTCAGGCTGCGCCTGCCGCATCTCAGTGATGGAGTTCATCGTGTTAAAAGTCTTTTAGTTCATATTTACTGGCACTTGCTGGGGACCCCCAACTCTTTGTCAATTGTTAAAATAAATTCTAATCTGGTGATAACATCATCTGCATACACTATAAACGTTGTTCTAAGTACATACAATAATGTCAGGCCCTTAAATGACATCAAACACCTTTATATATATATATATATATATATAGAAATATATATATATATATATATATATATATATATATATATATATATAAAAGGAAAAACTTCTCTGTTACAATGGACAGTGCACCTAGAAGATGTGTAATTATTGGGTACTTCATTTGCACTTGGTGATACTCTTTCAGCAGGATTTGTACCTTGATCTCAGCTGATTGCCTAGAACATCTCCACCTCACAGAAACATACACAGATCCCACATGTTTATTTGACAAGTGTCTCAAACCAATTTTTCTTACTCTAATCTGGTTCGTTCTACCTGGGAAGGCCTCTCAAGGTCGGTTCTCTTCATGGGAGGCGGGTATGATAAGGTTGGCACCAGTCTGCCAGGACTGTTCTGTAGGCAAATCAAACAGCTCTAACAGAATTTAGAGCGACAGCTGTAAAACCTGGGACATACCAATTAGATCTTACCATATCGATCCTTGCAGTCTTGGGGCATATGTGAGGTCATACACCATCAATGCAAGTGCCATCAAGAGTGCCTTGGGTGTTACCTGTTTACCTTCCTTTATCCGTCCACATTCTGTCAGAATCTGGTTCTCACGCCTTCCGCTCCCAGTTGGACTCTTCCTGTGGAGAACAAGCTTTTCATAGCCTAATCAGTGTTTGATCTTAATCAGAAAATTAACTTGAAGAAAACATTAATAATGACAGATTTATGTTAAACGTTCACACTGGTCAGTAACTAAAACTGATACCTACAAACTGATTCTTCTTCTTTATATACATATCTATACTTACACATATACACTGCACAGAATTCTCTGCTCTAAAATTTTTCTTTCACAACAAAAATAAAAATAAACAAATAAAAATGTTTTCTAATGGGAATATTCCGCTTCTGTACCTTTTATCTGACGCATGACTGTAATAGTCCAATGCTAAGGCTGGTCTAGAACTTTACATAAAACTTAACTTCAGAATTTAATATTCCCACAACACTTCTTAAATACAGTTATTAAACAAACTAACTTTGGGACAACGTCTAGAGAACTGCTAACATCTTATCGTTGTACAAACATCAGGTCAATACTTGGGATAACACTGTTCCCCTGTCACTTACACACAACGTCTGCAGTGGGGAAGATACCGGCCGGGCTTCAGGCCCCCCTGAGAACAGATCTACACACACAAGCACATTGTCATACACTTGTACCTCGGGTAGTTGTATGTTCTGCAGTCGCTGGGACGGGTAATCTGGCCGGGCTGCACTTTTCACAGGTACCTTTGCTGTTTTACCTATGTCATGCCGTGCGCACATCATGCCGGCTGCTACAAACCTAGTGGTGGCATTATTGTATCCAGGGACAAGCCAATTTACTGATACCTGGCTGCACATATCCTTGTTGTCAGTTCTGTCCTCTCTCGCTCTCTCAATTGGCTTACCCGATGAGCCAATAAAGTTCCTACTACCAATGGGCCCATAATTGTGGGCGATGCCAAAAGCGTACCTGGAGTCAGTGTATATGTCGGCCATCTTACCTTTTGCCAGGTTACAAGCCTCAGCGAGCACCTCCAGCTCCGCTCCTTGAGATGAACAAGAAGGTGAGAGTGGTTTCTGGATGATTTACCTGGTGCCTCGTATCCTGTCTTGTACATATTGTATAATAAAATATCTCTTTATTACAAATTTACATTAAAAACCCATGTCACATATAGATAGAACATCTCAAAGGGGTGGCGTCTTCATCCTCGAAAATAAAACCAAATGTTATACACTTCTCCACACTCATCTGATAATCCAGAATACTTTGAGAATCTCACTTTTATCAGGTTCTGCAAATACTTGATTAATACAAAAACAAATAAAAATAAAACATTCCTAAAAACTTTACATCAAATTAACAATGTCCAGACAATTTTTGTTCTGCCTTCTCCCTCATCTAAATCCATAAAGACTTGTGTGAGTGACGTCACCTCTGCCTCCTGTGTAACTTTGCTGGAGGGGGATGGTCTCTTACACAATACCTCATATTGGGTGGAGACTACAGCACAGCTTACCCAGTGCCATATTTACTGTTCTGGAAAGATCTGGAACCATCTACACAGAAATACCTCAAAATTTAGGTTACTCTCATACACATTTAATCTGGATTACTCATTGGGGTCTCTTACACATTTTTAGATCTCCTGAAACCAAATTAATTAACTCAAAACAAACCAAAATTGTACCTGATCAGAACCTTCACAATTCCCCCCTTTGTGGACTCTGCGAAAGTAATGTAGCAGAGTTCAAAACTACATCTCAACATAACACTAGTTTAACCCCCTGTAATGTACAACAGCCTGAAACAAAAATGACTTTTTCCTGACAAATACATTTGATCTTTACAATGACATAATTTATGTGTGAAATAAAAAACAAAACAATTGTAGTTAGTTATTCAATAAAACAGAAAATATTATCTCTGATACTCCCACCACACCTCGAGCCATCCATGCCCCTACTGCTTCCTCATGGGCAGAGCAGAACCCTGCCTCATGGACCTGTTAGATGAGGGTGCAATGTAAGGACTGACTCCTCCTTCCTCTACACCAGCGCTGTCCCACATCCCCGGACCACTTTACTGCAAGCTGGGAACTTCTGGCCATGCCACATGCAGGGAAGGGGGGGTGGAGGAACTATTTTTAGAGGATAACTCATCCCTCTAAAAAACATGGGACAACAATAACAGTCCATAAGCTTTTGGAAAGGGCTCTTCAGCTCCTTTGCTTTGGGAAAATGGACACCAGCTGCCAGACTCCAGCCATCCCTTAAAAAGTGGATTTCCACGCCGTTGCATCCACTCCACAACTGAGGACCCTGTGTGGTAACAATCCTGAATCTTTTTTGAGAACTGTTGCCTACTAGGCACTGGTAACCCTTTATAACGACTCAGAAAAAATAACTGTGTTAACCATTTAAAAATTACATTGATAATAACCATTAATTTAAACTATATAAACAATATACCCATAAGCTCCATAATTCCAGGCACCCAAGGGGCCTTACAATAGAATACACTTGTTATGCTACTTTTGACCATAAAATGGGGTTTTGCCATACAGCACAGGCAAGGGGGGACATGTTATTTTGTTTCATTTTTGAGGGGTTAACCCGACGGAGAACAAGCTTTTCATAGCCTAATCAGTAATTGATCTTAATCAGATAATTAACTTGAACATTAATAATGACAGATTTATGTTAAACGTTCACACTGGTCAGTAACTAAAACTGATACCTACAAACTGATTCTTCTTCTTTATATAAATATCTATACTTACACATATACACTGCACAGAATTCTCTGCTCTAAAATTTTTCTTTCACAACAAAAATAAAAATAAACAAATAAAAATGTTTTCTAATGGGAATATTCCGCTTCTGTACCTTTTATCTGACGCATGACTCTAATAGTCCAATGCTAAGGCTGGTCTAGAACTTTACATAAAACTTAACTTCAGAATTTAATATTCCAACAACACTTCTTAAATACAGTTATTAAACAAACTAACTTTGGGACAACGTCTAGAGAACTGCTAACATCTTATCATTGTACAAACATCAGGTCAATACTTGGGATAACACTGTTCCCCTGTCACTTACACACAACGTCTGCATTGGGGAAGATACCGGCCGGGCTTCAGGCCCCCCTGAGAACAGATCTACACACACGAGCACATTGTCATACACTTCTACCTCGGGTAGTTGTATGTTCTGCAATCGCTGGGACGGGTAATCTGGCCGGGCTGCACTTTTCACAGGTACCTTTGCTGTTTTACCTATGTCATGCCGTGCGCACATCATGCCGGCTGCTACAAACCTAGTGGTGGCATTATTGTATCCAGGGACAATCCAATTTACTGATACCTGGCTGCACATATCCTTTTTGTCAGTTCTGTCCTCTCTCGCTCTCTCAATTGGCTTACCCGATGATCCAATAAAGTTCCTACTACCAATGGGCCCATAATTGTGGGCGATGCCAAAAGCGTACCTAGAGTCAGTGTATATGTCGGCCATCTTACCTTTTGCCAGGTTACAAGCCTCAGCGAGCACCTCCAGCTCCGCTCCTTGAGATGAACAAGAAGGTGAGAGTGGTTTCTGGATGATTTACCTGGTGCCTCGTATCCTGTCTTGTACATATTGTATAATAAAATATCTCTTTATTACAAATTTACATTAAAAACCCATGTCACATATAGATAGAACATCTCAAAGGGGTGGCGTCTTCATCCTCTAAAATAAAACCAAATGTTATACACTTCTCCACACTCATCTGATAATCCAGAATACTTTGAGAATCTCACTTTTATCAGGTTCTGCAAATACTTGATTAATACAAAAACAAATAAAAATAAAACATTCCTAAAAACTTTACATCAAATTAACAATGTCCAGACAATTTTTGTTCTGCCTTCTCCCTCATCTAAATCCATAAAGACTCGTGTGAGTGACGTCACCTCTGCCTCCTGTGTAACTTTGCTGGAGGGGGATGGTCTCTTACACAATACCTCATATTGGGTGGAGACTACAGCACAGCTTACCCAGTGCCATATTTACTGTTCTGGAAAGATCTGGAACCATCTACACAGAAATACCTCAAAATTTAGGTTACTCTCATACACATTTAATCTGGATTACTCATTGGGGTCTCTTACACATTTTTAGATCTCCTGAAACCAAATTAATTAACTCAAAACAAACAAAAATTGTACCTGATCAGAACCTTCACCATTCCCCCCTTTGTGGACTCTGCGAAAGTAATGTAGCAGAGTTCAAAACTACATCTCAATATAACACTAGTTTAGCCCCCTGTAATATACAACAGCCTGAAACAAAAATGACTTTTTCCTGACAAATACATTTGATCTTTACAATGACATAATTTATGTGTGAAATCAAAAACAAAACAATTGTAGTTAGTTATTCAATAAAACAGAAAATATTATCTCTGATACTCCCACCACACCTCGAGCCATCCATGCCCCTACTGCTTCCTCATGGGCAGAGCAGAACCCTGCCTCATGGACCTGTTAGATGAGGGTGCAATGTAAGGACTGACTCCTCCTTCCTCTACACCAGCGCTGTCCCACATCCCCGGACCACTTTACTGCAAGCTGGGAACTTCTGGCCATGCCACATGCAGGGAAGGGGGGGGTGGAGGAACTCATCCTTCTAAAAAGCATGGGACAACAATAACAGTCCATAAGCTTTTGGAAAGGGCTCTTCAGCTCCTTTGCTTTGGGAAAATGGACACCAGCTGCCAGACTCCAGCCATCCCTTAAAAAGTGGATTTCCACGCCGTTGCATCCACTCCACCACTGAGGACCCTGTGTGGTAACAATCCTGAATCTTTTTTGTGAACTGTTGCCTACTAGGCACTGGTAACCCTTTATAACGACTCAGAAAAAATAACTGTGTTAACCATTTAAGATTACATTGATAATAACCATTAATTTAAACTATATAAACAATATACCCATAAGCTCCATAATTCCAGGCACCCAAGGGGCCTTACAAAAGAATACACTTGTTATGCTACTTTTGACCATAAAACGGGGTTTTGCCATACAGCACAGGCAAGGGGGGACATGTTATTTTGTTTCATTTTTGAGGGGTTAACCCGACGGAAACCTCCGACGGAATCCGTCAACGGAAGGGCAGCGGTGATGTGAACAGGTCCTTAGTGTCGTCTTTTATTTTATTTTCTATTTGTACATTATACCTGAGATAAATAATTATGGCCCTAGTGTGTTATACATATAAGTGTCTATAACATGTATCAGGAACATATTATCACACCTTTGATTCTTTACAGATGACTGATCCCAGTGAGAAGAAGGAACATGACATATAATCCTGTCAGCAGAAAGAAAGGAATCACAAGACAGGTAATTAATATTTATATTAATTACTGATAACACTCAGGCTAGATATGAGTTCTAGACCCGCAGAGGTGTGATAGTATCTTCCTGGTACATCAGAATATATTTGTTTTTAACATGTATATCTTCTATAGACAATATCTATTATAACACAACCATATCTCAGGTACAGAGGTGAGGAACATCTCTGTTCTTTACCCTCTGTTTTGTAGTCAGGACTCCCCTTTTATTTTTAATATAATTTTTAATAGCTATTCAGTCTTAGATTAACCCTCTCAGGACCAGAATTATTGTTCAATTATTAGTAAAAGAATCTATGAAATTATCGGCAGAATTTAATATAGTCTAATAATTAATAATACCTGTCAATGTTCACGGCCTTTACAGATGACACCTAACTGTCCGTACCAACGGGTCCCTCCACCATCACATTCCTTATTAATCAAATGGCGGTTTATTATACAAAGATTTTTTTCAACACCAATTACACTTAAAGACCAGTATATAATTCCCTTTTTTCCAGTTCATGTATTCATGTATTGTATTAAACTGTTTAAATGATGTATTTTTTAGCGTCTATTTATGTTTTAATATCTCGATTTGAGTATTGCAGAGGTTCATATCCGACAGCCTAATAAACAAAAATAAGCATTAATACTCTATCCACTACTCAAGGGTAAAATTGGATCATTGTTATCCTCATCCTATCATTGATAACTATCTAACAAACAATGCTGTAAGTACACAACTTACTATTAGAGCAGTAATGTTCTATCACCAACTCTCTGTTTCAGCACCACTTTTGCTGGACAGCTCCACTGTGCTGGATAGCTTTTAGGAAGGACGTGGTATACGTCTGAAACGCGTAGGCACTTTGGAACTACACTCTGTTTTAAACTTGACTACGCTGGACCATCTACTTTTGTCCATTTTTCTAATGTATTTGACCTTGCATTGTTACTGGCAGTATGATGACAAGAAACCCAGGTTTGATGCAGGTTTCTTTTAGTAGGCCGGTAATGTTTGCAAAACGACCAAAAGGAAATACAAAAAACTGTTCTTAGCAGAGAGGCACAGTCACTTAAAATATTACACAAAGTGGCAGCAATTTCAGGCAATGCAGGAAATTGGGTTTTACCAGCTTGGTTTCCTTGGGACAGAGCTCGGACTCTTCCCTGATACAGGGGTAACCCATCGTCTCAGCAACTAAATAACAGAGAGGCTTCACGCAACTTCCACTTGTTACATCCAATGCTGCCTCTTTCACAGCAATCATCTGTGGGGAGGTCCTGCACTCCACCGCCACAGCAATGGGCCCTTCTCTGGCTTCAGGGCCTATTCAGCCCTGTTGGCACAATAGTTGCTGATTTATGGGTCGCAGCCCTTGCACCTGAACCCATTAGGTGGGAACAGTCGCCTTTTATCAAATTTAAAAACAGCCTTTTCTGAGTTATTCAATGTTCCGACACTGATTACTTGCCCATACTACACTGTTTTTGCACACTAAAGTAAATGTTAAAGACAGTGCCCGAGCCGGTATTCCCGGTGCCTGCAATAAACAGGGTCAGCCACCATTGTCTGAACAGTGTTACATAGCAGTGAGCTTTGCTGACGTGAGCATCTGCACAGCTCAGAACATGTAGTCCTGTCACTAAAACAACACATAAAAATGCTTCCTGGCAACTAGGTGGCAGCATCGCAATGGAAGTATATATGCATATAGTGACCGCTCATCTCCTCTAGTCCTTGACCTATAAATGAAATACAGTGTTAAACATGAATAACACAAAAGCATTGAAAGAGACAGCAAAATCTATCTCTACATTACTCCATACGGCTCTTCTCGTGAATAGGGGAGACTCCCTTCCATACCTTTCATTGCCCCCTTGCCTTATTCGGTGCCATTCCCGGCACCAGGAAAAATAAGCAACTAAAATAACTGAAACAAAAACACAGATTCCTTTCACACAAATTGGGCCTTCTTCCGACAGTCTCTGAAGGCCCTGTTAGACTCAGTTCAGGCCCTCTTCAAAATTACTTGGGCCTCAGGTGCACAGCCTCTTGTCTTTCTCTTGCTGGGAGACTCCTCTCTACCCGCCTTGAAAGCTTCCTTGTGGCTCATTACAGTTACTGAAATGCAGCCAAAGGTGCACTTGGCAAGAGCGTACTCATGACTGCAACTCCGGCACTAGCTTACCCTCCAATGGAACTACGACTATACTCTCTGTGAAATTCATCATGTAAACCTTCCTGCCGTGCCCTCTGCTCACTCCTTGGGCACTCCATACGGCATGCCATCTTTCCTGGGCTGTGACTATCCTGCCAACTATGCCAAAAAGTTTAGGAGCGGGTATCAGTTAAGTGCTCGCATTGTTAGTCATGAAATGATGACAAGAATACCAGATTTGATGCAAATCCTTTTAGTAGGCTAAAATCTGTACAAAATGGCCACAATTTCAGGCAATGCAGGCAATGGTGGCTCACCAGCTTGCCTACCTTTGGACGGAGCTTGGGCTCCTCACTGATACAGTACTAACATCCACTTCAAATCGGGGCTTTTCCTCTTTCTTACCCTTCAACATCCCTTATCGCTTTTATGGGGAGGTCCAGGCAACTTCCACCCACTGCCTCAGCAACTCAATCGTAGGGAGGCCCCAGGCAACTTCCACCTGTTATATTCAACGCTGTCTCTATCACATCAATCATCTGCATGGAGACTCCTGTTTGGGCACTCTAGCCAATGCCCAAGGATACGATCTAGAGGAAATTACTCCTTCTAGAGAGGATTGAGGATGTCGCTGATACAGGATGAGCTGATTCCAAACACTGATTGCCTTGGATGCCCAGCCAATCTCCGGACATAATGACAAACGACGCCTGAATTTCTCATCATAGCACCACCAAGCTGCACCTCCATGCAGCTTGTGTGCACTAAATATGCTACATTATCTAAGCATGCAAAGAGTACAGCGCCCTTTTCAGGGAAGCACTGACAAAAAAAATGAGCCATAGCCGTGAACGCTTAAAGAGGCTCTGTCACCACATGACGGTACAAGGGCGATAAGGGGCCACACAAACACCCTCCTATCTAATAAATGTACAACGACACAATTAAAATTGGAAGGTGCTTGTCACAGCTTTATTAGATGATTTATTTTACAGAACCTGAGAATATATAAAAAACAAGTATAAACATATCATAAACATAATTAACATATTAACATTATGTGGCTAAGTCCTTGACAACCTCCAAAACATAAATAAAGCAATACCCTTAAACAGGGCCGCCATCAGG
This sequence comes from Rhinoderma darwinii, assembly GCF_050947455.1. Taxonomy (NCBI): domain Eukaryota; kingdom Metazoa; phylum Chordata; class Amphibia; order Anura; family Rhinodermatidae; genus Rhinoderma; species Rhinoderma darwinii. The sequence goes on from NW_027464461.1 coordinate 1,061,964, forward strand.
AATTTCAGGGCCCCCTACAGCTAAATTTTCGGGGCCCCCCTACCGTGGCACCGCCTGTTAACGGTACTCCGTCCAGCACTATATCATGGTACCCAGGGCCGCCATCAGGGGGGGGTATTAGGAGTACTGATGTGAGAGGCCCGGCCAAACCTAATTGAAAGGGGGGCCCGGCAAACTGCCGCGACTTGCCTTTGGTAGAAAAAAAACAGGCCCCTGCAATGGGGCCCGTTTTTTTCACCAAAAGAATGTCATGAGCTGCGGGCCCCCCTTTCAATTAGGTTTGGCCGGGCCTCTCACATCAGTACCCCTAATACCCCCCATGATGGCGGCCCTGGGTAGCATGGGGGTCGTCATGGGGGCCGTCAAACACCGCCGCCCGTGCGACCGATCACGCGCACCCGCAAACTCCCGCGCATGCGCACCGGCGACCGCCTGGAACCGCGCACCGAATTTTGAGGCAGATTTTGACCTGCCCACACTATCTTGCCGCGTTTTTTGTCCGCGGCGATTGAGGACAGCAGACAGAAAACGCAGCGAAAAATGCATTTTCTGCCTCCCATTGATTTCGATGGCAGGTCAGAGGCGGAACCGCGGCAAGAAAGGACGTGCTGCTTTTTCTTTTTTCCGCGACTGGCTCCCATTGATTTCAGATTAAATCAATGGGAGGCGGTTTTGGAAGTTTTTTGGTGCTGATTCTGACGCAGTGTCCGAGTCAATATCAAGGCCCAAAAACTCTGTGAACTGGGCCTTATTGTTAGGGCTTATTCAGACGAACGTGTAATACATCCGTGCAACGTGCGTGATTTTCACGCGCCTCGCACGGACCTATGTTACTCTATGGGGCCGTTCAGACTGTCCGTGATTTTCACGCAGCGTGAGTCCGCTGCGTAAAACTCACGACATGTCCGATATTTGTGCATTGTTCGCGCATCACGCACCCATTGAAGTCAATGGGTCCGTGAAAATCACGCCCAGCACTTCCGCAGCAGTATAAACTATGAATGAAAACAGAAAAGCACCACGTGCTACAAACATACAAACAGAGTGTCATAATGATGGCGGCTGCGCGAAAATCACGCAGCCGCGCATCATACGCTGCTGCCACACGGAGCTGTTATGGACCTTTTGCAAGAGCAAAACGCCACGTTTTTGCGCGTGCAAAAAGCACACGCTTGTGTAAATCCGGCCTTAGGGTAGGAACACACTAGGCGTGAACACTGCGGATTTTATGCAACAGATTTTATTGTGGATAATCCGCAGCGTATCACAGTCGCAGCAGAGTGGACGAGATTAGAACAAATCTCATCCACACGCTGCAAAAATAATGGACCTGCAGTGTGGCTTTTGGCTTTTTAAGCCGCAGCATGTCAATGTATTCTGTGGAATCGCTGCTCCTCTGTTGCGGAAATGCTGCGGTTCTGCCGCAAAAATCACACATGAGAAAAAAAAAAAAGGCACTTTTTGTATTTTTTTAAACTGGTTCCCACAAAAAAAATAATTCCAAATTCTACTGGACCAACTGCCTATTTAGAGACCGGCAGCAGCTCCAGGAGCGACATCATAAGGGACACACTAGGCGGATACGCTGAGTAAAACTACACAGCTTATCCGCCCCGGTAGCCGCAGGGAATTATGCCAGCAAAACCGCACCAAATAGTGGCGCAGGTTTCGTGAGGCATGTCCGCTGCGGGAATCCTGCAGGGAAAAAAACGTTTAGACTTACCCCGGCCGTAGTCCTGGTGACGCGTCTCTCTCTTCTGAACGTAGCCCCGCCTCCTGGGATGACGCTGTAGACCATGTGACCTGCAGCAGTCACATGGGATGAAACGTCATGACAGGAGGCGGGGCTGCGCTAAGAATAGAGGATCGCGTCACCAGGACTACGGCCGGGGTAAGTCTAAACTTTATCAATTTAAAAAAGTACCTTTTTTTTTTCTCATTTGTGATTTTTGCGGCAGAACCGCAGCATTTCCGCAACAGAGGAGCAGCGATTCCACAGAATACATTGACATGCTGCGGCTTAAAAAGCCAAAAGCCACACTGCAGGTCCATTTTTTTTGCAGCGTGTGGATGAGATTTGTTTAAACCTCATCCACTCGGCTGCGACTGTGATACGCTGCGGATTATCCACAATAAAATGTGTTGCATAAAATCTGCAGTGTTCATGCCTAGTGTGTTCCTACCCTAAGGCCGGATTTACACGAGCGTGTGCTTTTTGCACGCGCAAAAAACGTGGCGTTTTGCGCATGCAAAAGATCCATAACCGCTCCGTGTGTCAGCAGCGTATGATGCGCGGCTGCGTGATTTTCGCGCAGCCGCCATCATTATGACACTCTGTTTGTATGTTTGTAGCACGTGGTGCTTTTCTGTTTTCATTCATAGTTTATACGGCTGCGGAAGTGCTGGGCGTGATTTTCACCCACCCATTGACTTCAATGGGTGCGTGATGCGCGAACAATGCACAAATATAGGACATGTCGTGAGTTTTATGCAGCGGACACACGGACACACGCTGCATGAAAATCACTGACAGTCCGCACGGCCCCATAGAGTAACATAGGTCCATGCGAGGCGCGTGAAAATCACGCGCGTTGCACGGATGTATTACACGTTCGTCTGAATAAGCCCTAACAATAAGGCCCAGTTCACAGAGTTTTTGGGCCTTGATATTGACTCGGACACTGCGTCAGAATCAGCACCAAAAAACTTCCAAAACCGCCTCCCATTGATTTAATCTGAAATCAATGGGAGTAAGTCGCGGAAAAAAGAAAAAGCAGCACGTCCTTTCATGCCGCGGTTCCGCCTCTGACCTCCCATCGAAATCAATGGGAGGCAGAAAATGCATTTTTCGCTGCGTTTTTTGTCTGCTGTCCTCAATCGCCGCGAGCAAAAAACGCAGCAAAAAAACGCGGCAAGATAGTGTGGGCAGGTCAAAATCTGCCTCAAAATTCTTTAAGGAATTTTGAGGCAGATTTTTTTTTTGCCTGCATAATACTGTGTGAACAGGGCCATACATAAACAGCACTTTGAGATAATTTACTCACCGTGTCAGAAGAGATGCTCCCACTCCAGTCCTCTTCCGGCGATGTCTTCCAGGCGAGGTCTTCGGTCCAGACGTCCAGTCCTTCACCTCCAGCCAGGCTCCAGGTAAGTTTTGTCCATGTGTGTCCGCGGCCGATCGCGGGTGCGCGCGCGGCCGATCGCGGGTGCGGGCGTTCGTGGGTGCGCGCTCGCGAGTGCGCACGCGCGGGAGTTTCCTTGTGCGCGCGATCGGGTGCGCGCGCGCGGGCGGACTGTTTGACGGCCCCCCATGACGAGGGGAGGGGGCCCGCAGCAGCAGCAGCAGCAGCAGCAGCTCACGACATTCTTTTGGTGAAAAAAACGGGCCCATTCCATTGGCCCGTTTTTTCCTACCAAAAGAATGTTGCGGCAGTTGCCGGGCCCCCCTTTCAGTTAGGTTTGGCCGGGCCCCTCACACCACTACCCCTAATACCCCCCTGATGGCGGCCCTGCCCTTAAACCACTAGCCGTGACCATATAAGCTACAGTGGCGTCACCACGGGTATGCTAAAGCACCACGCTTCCCAGCGTCTGCCACTTAGAGAAGCCCAAATCCATAGCTTTAAAATAAAACCAATATATTGTGTCAAAGACAGCAATATATAAAAACATAAATAGCATTGCCAAGGACCCGCCACAGCATGAAAACTTGACTCCTTAAATTTTCATGCGCCGCCACACTTGAAAACCCAACTCCAGGCCTTCTTGGAGGCCAAAATTAAAAACATCCAGGCCCACATCCGTTAAGTGAACCCCATCCTTTCCAATGTACGCACCCCGATCCTCCAATAGTCGGTGATGAACTACCAACCCACCATTTAGGCCAACAAACTAGCCCACTGTCTTATTAATCTTAACTCTGGTCCCATTCAGCGCCGACACTGACTGCGCATTGCGCCATTTTAAACGCTGTACAATTTCGGACCAGATAATCAAAAGCCCAGGATGGGTGTCTACAAAACATAAGAAGTCCCTCTTAATGTTGTTCCGCATGGGATAACTCCCGATGTCATTACCCCCTGCATGAATTATCAAGATATCAGGTAGACCCCAGGACCTAACAGCATCCTGAAACAAAGGCCTTACCTGATCCCAGGTCAGGCCACGAACTCCGAACTAGTGTACCTCCACCTCAACCGGATCTATACACAAATACCTACCATTTGGACGCACACGGGCACGCCTTTCAGCCCAGTAAATATAGGAATGGCCAAGAAGCCAAACCACACATTTTGCAGACCCTGAAAGCAACAGAAAATTAGTCACACAGAACAAGAATGACATCCCCCCCGCAAAAATAAACCCAAGATAAAGAAATCAACATTCCAGCAAATGCAGCCTAACATAGGAACGAAAGCGGCTGGACTCCCAGCGGCCAATCCTCTTAACTGAAGCAGTGTCGAGCCCAAAACGAGAAACCTCAGTAGCAGCTCCAATCCTAAAAGAATGAGAGCTGTAATCCAGATGTGAAAGACCCAACCCTTGTACGCATTTCTTAAAGACAGCAATAAATTGATATCTGGACAACGCTGAACCATCCGCATGTACCAGCAAAGAGGAAAATCCCTGAGGACACACAGCCATGAAACGCAGAAAACACCCCACTGGGCACGATTCCCCCTCATGAATTTTAGTCAAACAAATCTAAAAACCGTTTCCATTCCTGTCAGTTTTTGAATGATACAACATTATTCTCAACACACTATCCTGAAAAAAACACATCGGTTACTTGAATACCGCCCTGCACCCGTTTTGAGGGACTAACCAATTCGCCAACCCTAAAAGCCCCATAGAAAGCACAAGAGAAAGCCAATTGAAACAACAACCTCTCATAATCTGAATGGGATATCCTGTGCAACTGAGAAAATGTCCCTCCAACATTGCAAAAGACAGCGGCCCACGCTTATCCTGCCCGACATGCCCTTTTTGAAAACCATGCAGAGCCCGCTGTATCAAAAAATGCTTAGTAACATCCGTACAACCAATTAACTTAAAGAAAAAGGAAAGTGCCGCTACCGACTTAACAACAGAAGAAGCTGAAGATCCACTCTCCATAAGAGATAACAAAAAACAAAACATCCCCTCTAAGGCACTTAAAGGACTCCCTTGACTACACCTCGAATCCACCAGCTGGAACCATCTCACCCAGATCTTGGTATAAGCATCATACGTAGCAGGGGCCAGCGAGCAGTGTCAGACGAGCGACACCACCCTCTCCAAAGGTGCTCGGGGCAAGAAACCGGATCCCTCTCCGCCTCTGGAGGTAGCCAACGGAAACGATCCCACTGCAATCGAGATAAAGCATCCGCAATGTCATTGGAAACTCCAGGAACATGATGAGCCCTAAATAGCCTTGTTACCACAGTGAAAAACCATTGACCGATTGGACAAAAGCGGTCCCCAAATTTCCACCGCAACAAGAATGGGAAACAACTCCAGAAAACAAAGATTACCCGTCAAACCACACTCCCTCCACTCTAGTGGCCAAGTACCAACACACAATTTTCCCTGACAATACGCCCCGAAACCGATAGAACCTTAAGCATCAGTACACAATTGTATCTCCACATTCGAAACTCCCTCTGCAATCCATAATGATCTGCCGTTATATTCTACCAAAAAGGAATCCCAAACCCTCAAATCCGCCTTATGCTCCTTGCCAAGGTGAAAAAAATGGTGGGGACATCTAACACCAGCAGTTGCTTGTGCTAAGCGCCTACAAAAAACACGGCCCATGGGCATAATTCTACAGGCAAAATTGAGTTTCCCCAATAAAGATTGAAGGAGCTGCAGGGTGATTTTTGTTCTCACCAGAGCCTCCTGCACCGTTGCCCGCAGATCAATAAGTTTTGCCTCTGGCAACCTACATTCCAATGCCTGGGAATCAATTTCAATTCCCTAAAAACAGATCGTTGTGGTTGTCCTTCTGTTTTTTCAAATGCCAACGGAACCCCAAAGTCAACAAAAACATCCATCACTGCCCATAACAATATTGCACACTACGGCCGAGCCGCAGGCCCACACAAAAGAAGTCATCCAAATAATGAATAACTTCTTTAGAGCCGGCTCGTTCACGGACCACCCACTCCAAAAACGTGCTGAAGGCTTTGAAATAGGCACAAGAAATAGAGCACCCCATAGGAAGGCACCTATCAATATAAAAAAGGCCATCAAACGAGCACCCCAGCAAGTGCATGGATTCTGGGTGCACCGGCAAAAGGCAAAATGCAGACTCCACATCCACCTTAGCCATAAGCGCCCCTTGCCCCGCCGTCCTAACCAAATGAGCCGCCTCATCAAATGACGTATAGGAAACCCGCGTCAAAGACTCATCAATATCATCATTTACCGAAGAACCCTTCGGATAAGATAAATGATGTATAAGCCAAAATTTGCCCGCCTCCTTCTTGGGGACAACCCCCAGCGGGGAGACACGCAAATTGGAAATAGGAACATCATAAAAGGGGCCTAACATTCTACCCAACAAAACTTCCTTCAGCAACTTGTCTCGTACCACTTCTGGATGATCCCGCACCGAACGCAGATTATTAGCCATCAAAACACGCATCCCCGGGGAGAACGGAATCCTAAATCCGTCCCCAAAACCTTTCAATAACAGCTGCGCCCTCTCATTGTTGGGGTACCTCTTTAGCCAAGGCGTCATAGCGTCGAGGTTCACTGGACTCACCCCCTTTAGCAGAACCATCCCCTGGCTTTGTCGTGCCTCCTCGTGCCCGCTTAAAACACTTGAAGACGGGGTGGTTACCACCCCTACACCCGGCACATTCGTGTCTATAGACACAATTAGTTCCCCATTTACAGGTGCTCTCAATGTAGAGTCAGCAGACCCCTTTTTTAAAACTCCCCGACGAACCCGCTGATCTAGACCCGCCGGGTGAGGACTGAAAGGGGTTATGCAAACCCGCGACTTCAACATGACCCCCCTGACCAGCCCCCTTTGGTGTAGTCATAAGGCGCATCCAAAGGCTTATGTCCTTATGATCCCACTGCAGGGATGACTGAAACGCCATACGCTGACGAAACTGCTCGTCATATTTAAGCCAAGCAGTTCCCCCATACATTCTATAAGCCTCCCAAATAGAATCCAAGTAACAAAATAAACCGGAACAATGTTCTGGGCATTTCTCCCCTATAACACTAGCCATGATGGAAAAAGCATGTAGCCAATTCCCAAATGTGCGCGGAATCAGCCTATACTGTCTTCTCTCCTCATCCTCCTCCTTACGATGTTCCTTGCCCTTTTCCCACCGTTCCACACTAAATAGCTCCAATGGCAATAAAGTAAAAATATCCAAATTCTCCCTTTTCCAAATCTTTTCACGGATCGCTGGCTTTAAGTGGGCCCCTAATGGACCTTCAAAGCAAATGTACATGCTCACCTTTGCAGTATCCAAAACTGGCAAGGGCTTATTAGCCCCATCTACCTTCTCCGTCTGGACCCCAGCATCTAAGGCGTTAAATGACGAAGAGCCTGCCTCAGCACTCGCAGTACTCTCCCTACGAGAACCCCCCTCTAACTGTCCCTGCGCTGACCAAGCTCCAACGGGACCTGCTAGCTGTGACCCACGAGAAGTATCAACTGAAGCTAACAACTGACGTAACCCATCTAACAAATTTCCCCAAACTCCACTCGTGACTGACAAATCCCCCGTAGAACCGCAACCTACAGGTCCTTGCCCCACTAGACTACTCTCATTACTAAAATTACTGTCCGTCGCCAGACACTAACGGTGCCGTCCGTCCTGAATCCACCGAAGCCGTCTCCTGACCGAGCATCCTAGGCACCCCGAGTGCCCGCCGCAAAGCATCGGCCGCTTCTACACCGGACTCCCATCCCGACAACACCTGCAACGGCAAATAAACAGACGAAACACCTGCCACCTGGCCAACGTCATCCTCAGGAGGCGCTGGATGATGCAAATTTTGTACATATTCAGCAGTCAGTGCAGACCTACCACTACTGCTGCTATAACGAAAATGGCCAGGAGGTGGCGCAGGCCTGCCACCACCGATGTAGTAATTTTCCTGAACAGCAGGTGGCGCCGGCCTACCACCGACACTGCAATGTTCCGAACGGCCACTAGATGGCGCCAAATCACCCATGCTAACGGGTGTACTATGCACACTGGCCCCTGACCCAGCAGATGGCGCTCTAGCAGCGCTGAAGACACTAACCGTGACAGCCGCAGAGTCCTGGCTTGCCTCCGGCCCCACAGAAGAACTACTGACAGGCTCGCTGAACGAGCCCACCGCACTGGAAAGGAGGGGGACTGCTCCCCGCCGCTGCACCACCGCTTCCCTCGACATCCATCTCCACGTCGCTCCTCAGGCACACGGACTGTGCTGCGCTGACCCCGACTGGACACCCGGCGAACCGCACCTCGACCTCTCACTCCAGGCGTCTCCACTGCTGCCACCGCTCCCGACACCACCATGGCTCCAGTCCCCGACACCGGAACAACGCCACCGTCGCCAGCGACCGGATCTGTCAAACCAGGGACCACTACCGCGGAAACAGGTAAGGGGGGAGTCACACTCCTCCGTCTGTGCCGGGGGGGCTGGGGAAGCAGAGGGGCTCAAGCGTTCAGGAGGCTGTGAACGCTGGGCCCTATCTGCTAAAGCCCCTATCTGCTCCTGGACCCACTCCAGCCCCTTATCAGCTGCCTCCTCCCTAACCCTAACAATTAACTGCTCTAAACCCTCCATAACTCTAGGCCCTAAAACTGACCAGAAAACAGCTACCCTGACACTGGCTGCACACCTCTATTCTTGACAAAATTTTTCAAGCCATAACATGGCTTCCCTACTTATCCCACTATATATACATCCCATTAACTCCACCCCCAATGCTCACAACCCCCTAGCACAATTCCTGACTCAAACCCACCCACAAACCTATAACCAAAATACCCCTCTAAATGACCCCTTTCAGTCCCAGACTCGTCATGACCGCCCTCTGCCCAGCTCTGCTTAGCTCTGGGCTCACATTATAAGTGGCCTATATTCTACATAATATGATCGGTGCTGTAATGTAGATTACAGCAGTGTTTTTTATTTAGAAAAACAATCATTTTTGACAGAGTTATGACCTATTTTAGCTTCATGCTAATGAGTTTCTTAATGGACAACTGGGCATGTTTTACTTTTTGACCAAGTGGGCATTGTGGAGAGAAGTGTATGATGCTGACCAATCAGTGACCATTCAGCGTCATACACTTCTCCCCATTCATTTATACAGCACATAGCGACATCTATGCGAGCATGCTTCCGTGGAGTACAGCAGAATACCTGTTGCTGAACTAAATATCGCTGGCATCCCTGGCCAGAGTGACCAAGCTACAGACCCCTGATGATGAGTATTGAAACGCGTTGGGTCGGTTGTGAATAGGAATTTTTTAGCATTGGGAACACTAGCATTGTTTGTATACCTCAACACTAGGAGCTTCCGGTGCGGTTATCACGGACTCTAGTGTGAATTAGGGTCAAGACTATTGTTATGCCCATTTTTCAAATGCTGATTCCGTATTGATATTCTTGTTGAACACTGAGCTATAGTAGGCTCACAATTGAATTAGAACTCAGAGTTTATTATTTAACCCCTTAAGGACGCAGCCTAGTTTTGGCCTTAAGGCTCAGAGCCCATTTTTCAAATCTGACATATTTCACTTTATGTGGTAATAACGTCGGAATGCTGAAACCTACCCAAGCGATTCTGAGATTGTTTTCTCGTGACACATTGGGCTTCATGTTCGTGGTAAAATTTGGTCGATATATTCAGTGTTTATTGGTGAAAAATTGCAAAATTTAGAGAAAATTTTGAAAAAATTGCATTTTTCTGAATTTAAATGCATCTGCTTGTAAAACAGACGGTTGTACCACCCAAAATAGTTACTAGTTCACATTTCCCATATGTCTACTTTGGATTGGCATCGTTTTTTGAACATTCTTTTATTTTTCTTGGACGTTACAAGGCTTAGAACATAAACAGCAATTTCTCATATTTTTAAGAAAATTTCAAATGCCTTTTTTTTAAGGTACCTCTTGAGTTCTGAAGTGGCTTTGTGGGGCCTATGTATTAGAAACCCTGATAAAACACCCCATTTTAAAAACTAGACCCCTCAAAGTATTCAAAACAGCATTTAGAAAGTTTTTTAACCCTTCAGGCATTTCACAGGAATTAAAGCAAAGTGGAGGTGAAATTTGCAAATTTCATTTTTCTTGCTGAATTTCAATTTTATTCATTTTTTTTTCTGTAACACAGAAGGTTTTACCAGAGAAACACTACTAAATATGTATTGTCCAGATTCTGCAGTTTTTAGAAATGTCCCACATGTGGCCCTACTGCGCTCGTGGACTAAAACACAAGCCCTAGAAGCAAAGAAGCACCTAGTGCATTTTGAGTCCACTTTTTTATTACAATATATTTTAGGCAGCATGCCGGGTTTGGAGAGGTGTTGAGGTGCCAAAACAGTAGGAATCCCCCAATAGTGACCCCATTTTGGAAACTACACCCCTCGAGGAATTCATTTATGGTTGTTGTTACCATTTTGACCGCACAGTTTTTTCACAGCACATATTTGAATTGGGCTGTGAAATGAAAAAAATGTCATTTTTTCCAATAAAATGTCATTTGTGATCAAAATTTCTTATTTTCACAGGGAACAAAATACCCCATTTGGTTGCCCAATTTGTCCTTAGTGTGGCAATACCCCATTTGTGGTGATAAACTGCCGTTTGGGCCCATGGGAGGGCTCAGAAGGAAAGGAGCGCTATATGTTTGTTGGAGTCCAGATTTTGCTGGATTGGTTTTCGGGTGCCATGTCGCATTTGCAGAGCCTCAGGGGTATCAAAGCAATGGAAACCCACCAAAAGTGACCCCATTTTGGAAACTACACCCCTCAAGGAATTTATTTATGGTTGTTGTTAGCATTTTGAGCACACAGTTTTTTCACAGCACCTATTTCAATTGGGCTGTGACATTAAAAAAATAAAAAATTACATCTTATTGGAAAACATTTCATCAAAATTTCTTATTTTCACAGGGAACAAAATGCTCAATTTTGTTGCCCAATTTCTCCTGAGTGCAGCAATACCCCATTTGTGGCAATAAACTGCCGTTTGGGCCCATGGGAGGCCTCAGAAGGGAAGGAGCGCTGTGTGTTCTTTGGAGTACAGATTTTGCTGGTTTGGTTTTCGGGTGCCATGTCGCATTTGCAGAGCCCCAGAGGTATCAAAGCAATGGAAACCCACCAGAAGTGACCCCATTTTGGAAACTACACCCCTCAAGGAAATCATTTATGGGTAATGTGACCATTTAGACCACATAGTTTCTTCACAGAACTTATTTGAATTGGGCTGGGAATTAAAAATATATATATTTTTTCCAATAATATGTCATTTTAGCTCAAAAATTCTTATTTTCACAAGAAATAAAATACTCCATTTTGTTGCCCAATTTGTCCTGAGTGCGGCAATACCCCATTTGTGGTGATAAACTGCCGTTTGGGCCCATGGGAGGGCTCAGAAGGAAAGGACCACCATTTGGCCTACTGGGGATTTTCTAGTGCGAAGTCATGTATGCAGAAGCACCTGAGGTACCAGTACAGTTGAAACTCGCAAGAAGTGACCCCGTTTTAATAACTACACCCTTAAGGCATTCATCTAGAGGTGTAGTGAGCATTTTGACCGGAGACCTACACCCCATAAACTGTAATGTGGGTTCTCCCGGGTATGGCAATACCCTACATGTGGCTGTTATCAGCTGCCTGGGCACACAGCAGGGCTCAGAGGGGAAAGACGAGGGGGGATAAGCTGTGCGGAGTGCATCAGGGTAAGTAAAATTGGGGTAAATTATAAACCAAGGGATGTATGATACATTTTAATACACTCTTTCATACAGAGCTCTGGTTATTCGGGACACGTGTCACATTGATATATTGTGTCATCCCTTATCGCCCTCTTATAGCAGACTTTGCACCTCTATTGACTATTTCCCTTCTTGCCAGTTTGGGGAACTTCTCCTGGAAAGTGTTGCCCTGGTACGATGCGTGTGTCCCCGCTTCCAGAAGTACTGGGTGCCCCCCCTTCTTGGTCCCTAAAGATTAGGTTCTTGATAATCACCTCTTGAAATTCCAGGAAAGTTCCCGTCTGGCCTGCACATCGACGTAGCACGTACGCATTGTACAAAGCCATCTGTATGATGTGCACGGCCAGCTTCTTATACCACACCGCATGGCGCTGTAGGGCTTCAGGATTTGATCTGACAAGTCCATCCCTCCCATGTACCTATTGTAGTCCAGGATGCAGTTTGTTTTGGGGGTGGCCTTTCCTTCATATATCCTAAACCTGTAGGTATACCCTGATGCACTCTCACAGCTTAGACATCTTCACGCCATACCTTGCCCTCTTACCCGGCAGGTACTCGCGGAATTGAACCCTCCCTTTAAAATGTACCAAGGACTCATCAATAGAAATACACTTCTCGGGGGTGTATGCTTGGGAAAACCGGGCACTGGAACGGTCTAATAGGGGTCTCCGTTTATACAAACGGTCAAAACTGGGGTCATCTCGGGGTGGGCACGGCTCATTATCAGTATAATGTGAGAAGTGAAGTATTGCCTCATTTTTTTTTTTTTTTTAGGTTCCAGTTCAGTTCTGAAGTTGCTTTGAGGGGCCCATATATTAGAAACCCCTATCAAACACCCCATTTTAGAAACTAGACCCCTCAAAGTATTCACAACAGCATGTAGAAAGTTTATGAACCCTTTAGGTGTTTCACAGAAATTTAGAGCAAAGTAGAGGTGAAGTTTACATATTTTTTTTTGTCAGAAAATCCTCTTTATACCATTTTTTTTTATATCACAAAAGGATTTCTCAGAGAAACGCAACTTAATACGTATTGCCCAGATTCTGCCGTTTAGAGAAATATCCCACATGTGGCCCTCGGGCGGTAATGGACTGAAGCACCGGCCTCCGAAGCAAAGGAGCACCTAGTGGATTTTGAGGCCTCTTTTTTATTAGGCACCATGTCCGGTTTGAAGAGGTCTGGTGGTGCCAAAACATTGGGAACCCCCCAAAAGTGACCCCAATTTGGAAACTAGACCCCTTAAGGAATGCATTGTAGTTTTCTTGGGGTGCATGCGACTTTTTGATCAGTTTTTATTCTATTTTTAGGTGGCGCGGTGACTAAAAAACAGTCATTCTACTATTGTTTTTTTATTCTTTTTTTTCTACAGCGTTCACCGTGCGCTATAAATGACATATTCACTTTATTCTGCGGGGCGATACGATTACGGCGATACCAGATGTTTATAGTTTTTTTTTATGTCTTATGGCGTTTGCACAATAAAATACGTTTTGTAAACAATCATTCACTTTTTGTGTTACCTTATTCTAAGAGCCATAACTGTTTTATTTTTCAATCAATAAAGCCGTGCGAGGACTTATTTTTTGCGTAATGAACTGTAGTTTCGATCAGTACCATTTTTAGGTACATGCGACTTTTTGATCTCTTTTTATTCCATTTTTTGGGAGGTGAAGTGACCAAAGAATTGTGATTCTGGTACGGTTTATTATTATTTTATTTTACGGCGTTCACCGTGCGGGATAAATAATGAAATAATTTTGTAGTTCAGGCCGTTACGGACGCGGCGATACCAATTATGTATAGTTTATTTGTTTGTTTATATATTTTTATTAATAATAAATGACTGATAAGGGAAAAAGGGGTATTTTTACTTTTAATACTTTTAAATCTTTTATTTTCTTTTTTTTACACATCTTTTTTTAACTTTTTTTTACTTTATTACTTTGTCCCACTAGGGGACATGAGGGCAGGAGGCCCTGATCGCTATTCTAATACACTGCACTACATGCGTAGTGCAGTGTATTAGAACTGTCAGCTACTCACTGACAGCAAGCATAGTGGGTCCTGACGTTGTCAGGACCCACTAGGCTTCCGTCTATGGCATAGCCGGACGCCATTGTTTGGGGTCCGGTTGCCATAGTCACCATCGCCGGCCGCTATCGCGTAGCAGGCCGGCGATGGCAGCTTAACCCCTAAAAAGCCGCGATCTCTATAGAACGCGGCTTTTAAGGGGTTAATCAGCGGGGACACAGCGATCGGTCCCCGCTGTAGGAGCTGTGACAGCTGCTGAACAAGACAGCAGCGTCACAGCTCCTGTATGTGTCGGGAGGACGGCCGAAACGGCCGTTACTCCCGAGACGTACTATTACGGCATGGAGCGCGAACGATACAGCTGCCATGACGTAATAGTACGTCAAGGAGCGGGAAGGGGTTAATACGTTTTTATACACACGGTGGGGCTTTTTCACAGTGGTGATTGTACCCCTGTTTTTAGAGAGTTCTAAATAAATGTTATACTTTACTCATATATCACACCAGTGAATCCCCTATATTGGTGGACAGGTAAATTCCCAGAGGAGCCACTTCACAGAGTAATAAGCCACAAAAGGTTAATCTGTACAAACCATCTAGTCAGGCGGGGTATTTACCTACTGGCTTTACTGGCAGAGCTTATACTCCACCCTTTGCCACCCAAACAAGCCCAAGTTGTCCTTTAAAACAGAGAACAAATCCTCATCCGTCAACACATTTGTGCTTGACTACGCAGCCAAACATGAAGGTGACTCACCACTCACAGGAATCCTGGCATCACCCAAGGGTGCCTCCAAGATTGTTCCAGCAGCTGGACGACCAGTCTCTTGACCGTGGTCAGCTGCAGATCCCAATGATGCAATAGGAGGCAGTCTTCATCCGTATCCTATGACAACGGTCTCTCCCACCAGCAGCAAGGAGGGGGTAATAAATTCCCTTTGGAGTCTACACCTGTCTCACCACTGATGCTACCGACTGCCCTCCATAGTCTGCCTGTACATTATAACCACAGGACTGCTCCTCCCACCACACCTCGAGCCATCCATGCCCCTACTGCTTCCTCAGGGGTAGAGCAGAACCCTGCATCATGGACCTGTTAGATGAGGGTGCAATGTAAGGACTGACTCCTCCTTCCTCTACACCAGCGCTGTCCCACATCCCCGGACCACTTTACTGCAAGCTGGGAACTTCTGGCCATGCCACATGCAGGGAAGGGGGGGTGGAGGAACTATTTTTAGAGGATAACTCATCCCTCTAAAAAGCATGGGACAACAATAACAGTCCATAAGCTTTTGGAAAGGGATCTTCAGCTCCTTTGCTTTGGGAAAATGGACACTAGCTGCCAGACTCCAGCCATCCCTTAAAAAGTGGATTTCCATGCCGTTGGTAACCCTTTATAACGACTCAGACAAAATAATTGTGTTAACCATTTAAGATTACATTTATAATAACCATTAATTTAAACTATATAAACAATATACCCATAAGCTCCATAATTCCAGGCACCCAAGGGGCCTTACAATAGAATACACTTGTTATGCTACTTTTGACCATAAAACGGGGTTTAGCCATACAGCACAGGAAAGGGGGGACATGTTATTTTGTTTCATTTTTGAGGGGTTAACCCGACGGAAACCTCCGACGGAATCCCTCAACGGAAGGGCAGCGGTGATGTGAACAGGTCCTTAGTGTCGTCTTTTTCTTTATTTTCTATTTGTACATTATACCTGAGATAAATAATTATGTCCCTAGTGTGTTATACATATAAGTGTCTATAACATGTATCAGGAACATATTATCACACCTTTGATTCTTTACAGATGACGGATCCCAGTGAGAAGAAGGAACGTGACATATAATCCTGTCAGCAGCAAGAAAGGAATCACAAGATAGGTAATTAATATTTATATTAATTACTGATAACACTCAGGCTAGATATGAGTTCTAGACCCGCAGAGGTGTGATAGTATCTTCCTGATACATCAGAATATATGTGTTTTTAACATGTATATCTTCTATAGACAATATCTAGTATAACACAACCATATCTCGGGTACAGAGGTGAGGAACATGTCTATTATTTTACCATCTGTTCTCTAAAGTCAGAAATCCACCTTTTATTTCCAATAGAATATAATTGTTATGGTCCTTTTGCCCATAAAATTTGGCATGAGGGGAGGCTAGTGAGGGCGAGTAACATATTTGACCTTGCATTGTTACTGGCAGTATGATGACAAGAAACCCAGGTTTGATGCAGGTTTCTTTTAGTAGTAATGTTTGCAAAACAACCAAAAGGAAATACAAAAAACTCTTCTTAGCAGAGAGGCACAGTCACTTAAAATATTACACAAAGTGGCGGCAATTTCAGGCAATGCAGGAAGTAGGTTTTTCCAGCTTGGTTTTCTTGGGACAGAGCTCGGACTCTTCCCTGATACAGGGATAACCCATCGTCTCAGCAACTAAATAACAAGGAGGCTTCACGCAACTTCCACTTGTTACATCCAATGCTGCCTCTTTCACAGCAATCATCTGTGGGGAGGTTCCTGCACTCCACCGCCACAGCAATGGGCCCTCTCTGGCTTCAGGGCCTACTCAGCACTGCTGGCACAATAGTTGCTGATTTATGGGTCACAGCCCTTGCACCTGAAACCATTAGGTGGGAACAGTCGCCTTTTATCAAATTTAAAAACAGCCCCTTTGTGAGTTATTCAATGTTCCGACACTGATTACTTGCCCATACTACACTGTTCTTGCAGACTAAAGTAAATATTAAAGACAGTGCCCGAGCCGGTTTTCCCGGTGCCTGCAATAAACAGGGTCAGACACCATTGAATGAACAGTGTTACATAGCAGTGAGCTTTACTGACGTGAGCATCTGCACAGCTCAGAACATGTAAGCACGGGTTCTGTGACTAAAACAACACATAAAAATGCTTCCTGGAAACTAGGTGGCAGCATCGCAATGGAAGTGTATATGCTTATAGTGACCGCTCATCTCCGCTCAAAAGAAAAATTAACGGGAGGGAAGGCGGGACAAAATTTTTCAAGCCATAAAATGGCTTCCCTGCTTATCCCACTATATAAACATCCCCTTAACTCCACCCCCAATGCTCACAACCCCCTAGCACAATTCCTGACTCCAACCCACCCACCAACCTATAACCAAAATACCCCTCTAAATGACCCCTTGCATGCCCAGACCCGTCATGACCGCCCTCTGCCCAGCTCTGCTTAGCTCTGGGCTCACATGAGGGTACAAGGGCGACAAGGGGCCACACAAACACCCTCCTATCTAATAAATATACAATGACACAATTAAAATTGGAAGGTGCTTGTCACAGTTTTATTAGATGATTTATTTTACAGAACCTGAGAATATATAAAAAACAAGTATAAACATATCATAAACATAATTAACATATTAACATTATTTGGCTAAGTCCTTGACAACCTCCAAAACATAAATAAAGCAATACCCTTAAACCACTAGCCGTGACCATATAAGCTACAGTGGCGCCACCACGAGTATGCTAAAGCACCACGCTTCCCCGGGTCCGCCCCTTAGAGAAGCCCAAATCCATAGCTTTAAAATAAAACCAATATATTGTGTCAAAGACAGCAATATATAAAAACATAAATAGCGTTGCCAAGGACCCGACACAGCATCAAAACTTGACTCCTTAAATTTTCATGCGCCGCCACACTTGAAAACCCAACTCCAGGCCTTCTTGGAGGCCAAAATTAAAAACATCCAGGCCCACATCCGTTAAGTGAACCCCATCCTTTCCAATGTACGCGCCCCGATCCTCCAACAGTCGGTGATGAACTACCAACCCACCATTTAGGCGAATAAACTTGGCCACTGTCTTATTAATCTTAACTCTGGTCCTATTGAGCGCAGACACTGACTGCGCATTGCGCCATTTTACCCGCTGTACAATTTCGGACCAGATAATCAAAAGCCCAGGATGGGTGTCTACAAAACATAAGAAGTCCCTCTTAATGTTCTTAATGAGGTTCCGCATGGGATAACTCCCGATGTAATTACCCCCTACATGAATTATCAAGATGTCAGGTAGACCCCAGGACCTAACCGCATCCTGAAACAAAGGCCTTACCTGATCCCTGGTCAGGCTACGAACTTCGAACCAGTGTACCTCCACCTCATCCGGATCTAAACCCAAATACCTACCATTCAGACGCACACGGGCACTCCTTTCAGCCCAGTAAATATAGGAATGGCCAAGAAGCCAAACCACACATTTGGCAGAACCTGAAAGCAACAGAAAATTAGTCACACAGAAAAAGAATGACATCCCCCCCACACAAAATAAACCCAAGATAAAGAAATCAACATTCCAGCAAATGCAGCCTAACATAGGAACGAAAGCGGCTGGACTCCCAGCGGCCAATCCTCTTAACTGAAGCAGTGTCGAGCCCAAAACGAGAAGCCTCTGTAGCAGCTCCAATCCTAAAAGAACGAGAGCTGTAATCCAGATGTGAAAGGCCCAACCCTTGTACGCACTTCTTAAAGACAGCAATAAATTGATATCTGGACAACGCTGAACCATCCGCATGCACCAGCAAAAAGGAAAATCCCTGAGGACACACAGCCATGAAACGCAGAAAACACCCCACTGGGCACAATTCCCCCTCATGAATTTTAGTCAAACAAATCTCAAAACCTTTTCCATTCCTGTCAGTTTTTGAATGATACAACATTATTCTCAACACACTATCCTGAAAAAACCACATTGGTAACTTTAATACCGCCCTGCACCCGTTTTGAGGGACTAACCAATTCGCCAACCCTAAAAGCCCCATAGAAAGCCCAAGAGAAAGCCAATTGAAACAACAACCTCTCATAATCTGAATGGGATATCCTGTGCAACTGAGAATAAAGTCCCTCCAACATTGCAAAAGACACGGGCCCATGCTTATCCTGCCCGACATGCCCTTTTTGAAAACCCGGCAGAGCCCGCCCTATCAAAAAATGCTTAGTAACATCCGTACAACCAATTAACTTAAAGAAAAAGGAAAGTGCCGCTACCGACTTAACAACAGAGGAAGCTGAAGATCCACTCTCCATAAGAGATAACAAAAAACAAAACATCCCCCTAAGGCACTAAAAGGACTCCCTTGACTACACCACGAATCCTCCAGCTGGAACCATCTCACCCAGATCGTGGTATAATCATCCCACGTAGCAGGGGCCAGCGAACGCTTCGCCCACCATATCAGACGAGCGACACCACCCTCCAAAGGTGCTCGGGGCAATAAACCGGATCCCTCTCCGCCTCTGGAGCTAGCCAACGGAAACTATCCCACTGCAATCGAGATAAAGCATCTGCAATGTCATTGGAAACTCCAGGAACATGATGAGCCCTAAATAGAATGTTCCATCTCAAACACAGCAGGACCAACTGGCGTAGCACTGTGATCACTGGGGGGGAATTGGCGGACAAACTATTAATAGCGCACACGACCACCATGTTATCACAGTGAAAAACCACTGAACGATTGGACAAAAGCTGTCCCCAAATTTCAAGAATGGGAAAAAACTCCAGAAAACAAAGATTACCCGTCAAACCACACTCCCTCCACTCTAGTGGCCAAGTACCAACAAACCATTTTCCCTGAAAATACGCCCCGAAACCGATAGAAGCGGAAGCATCAGTACACAATTGCATCTCCACATTCGAAACTCCCTCTGCAATCCGTAATGATCTGCCGTTACCTTCTACCAAAAAGGAATCCCAAACCCTCAAATCCGCCTTATGCTCCTTGCTAAGGCGAATAAAATGGTGGGGACATCTAACACCAGCAGTTGCTTGTGCTAAGCGCCTACAAAAAACACGGCCCATGGGCATAATTCTACAGGCAAAATTGAGTTTCCCCAATAAAGATTGCAGGAGCCGCAGGGTGATTTTTGTTCTCACCAGAGCTTCCTGCACCGTTGCTCGCAGATGAATAAGTTTTGCCTCTGGCAACCTACATTCCATTGCCTTGGAATCAATTTCAATTCCCAAAAAACAGATCGTAGTGGTTTGTCCTTCGTTTTTTTCAAATGCCAACGGAACCCCAAAGTCAACAAAAACATCCATCACTGCCCATAACAATATTGCACACGACGGCCGAGCCGCAGGGCCCACACAAAAGAAGTCATCCAAATAATGAATAACTGCTTTAGAGGCGGCTCGTTCATGGACCACCCACTCCAAAAATGTGCTGAAGGCTTCGAAATAGGCACAAGAAATAGAGCACCCCATAGGAAGGCACCTATCAATATAAAAAAGGCCATCAAACGAGCACCCCAGCAAGTGCATGGATTCTGGGTGCACCGGCAAAAGGCGAAATGCAGACTCCACATCCACCTTAGCCATAAGCGCCCCTTGCCCCGCCGTCCTAACCAAACGAACCGCCTCATCAAATGACGTATAGGAACCCCGCGCCAAAGACTCATCAATATCATCATTTACCGAAGAACCCTTCGGATAAGATAAATGATGTATAAGCCGAAATTTGCCCACCTCCTTCTTGGGGACAACCACCAGCGGGGAGACACGCAAATTGGAAATAGGAACATCAGAAAAGGGGCCTAACATTCTACCCAACAAAACTTCCTTCCGCAACTTGTCTCGTACCACTTCTGGATGATCCCGCACCGAACGCAGATTATTAGCCATCAAAACACCCACCCCCGCGGAGAACGGAATCCTAAATCCGTCCCCAAAACCGTTCAATAACAGCTGCGCCCTCTCATTGTCGGGGTACCTCTTTAGCCAAGGCGTCATAGCGTTGAGGTTTACTGGACTCACCTTCTTTAGCAGAACCATCCCCTGGCTTCGTCGTGCCTCCTCGTGCCCGCTTAAAACACTTGAAGATGGGGTGGTTACCACCCCTACACCCGGCACATTTGTGTCTAAAGACACAATTAGTTCCCCATTTACAGGTGCTCTCTTTGTAGAGTCAGCAGACCCCTTTCTTAAAACTCCCCGACGAACCCGCTGATCTAGACCCGCCGGGTGAGGACTGAAAGGGGCTATGCAAACTCGCGACTTCAACATGACCCCCTGACCAGCCCCCTTTGGTGTAGTCATAAGGTGCATCCAAAAGCTTATGTCCTTATGATCCCACCGCAGGGATGACTGAACCGCCATATGCTGACGAAACTGCTCGTCATATTTAAGCCAAGCAGTACCCTCATACGTTCTATAAGCCTCCCAAATGGAATCCAAGAAACAAAATAAACCGGAACAATGTTTTGGGGATTTCTCCCCTATAACGCTAGCCATGATGGAAAAAGCTTGTAGCCAATTCCCAAATGTGCGCGGAATCAGCCTATACCGTCTTCTCTCATCATCCTCCTCCTTACGATGTTCCTTGCCCTTTTCCCACCGTTCCACACTAAATCGCTCCAACGGCAATAAAGTAAAAATATCCAAATTCTCCCTTTTTCCAAATCTTTTCACGGAGCTCTGGCTTTAAGTGGGCCCCTAATGGTCCTTCAAAGCAAATGTACATGCTCCCCTTTGCAGTATCCAAAACTTATTAGCCCCATCTACATTCTCTTTCTGGACTCCGGCATCTAAGGCGTTAAATGACGAAAAGCCTGCCTCAGCACTCGCAGTACTCTCCCTACGAGAACCCCTCTCTAACTGTCCCTGCGCTGACCAAGCTCCAACGGGACCTGCTAGCTGTGACCCACGAGAAGTATCAACTGAAGCTAACAACTGACATAACCCATCTAACAAATTTCCCCAAACTCCACTCGTGACTGATAAATCCCCCGTAGAACTGCAACCTACAGCTTGCCCCACTAGACTACTCTCATTACAAAAATTACTGTCCACGTGTATGGTGTGTAAACGCTGTGACTCACCAGAAAGCTGCCCGTCACCAGACACTAACGGGGCCGTCCGTCCTGAATCCACCGAAGCCGTCTCCTGACCGAGCATCCTAGGCACCCCGAGTGCCCGCCGCAAAGCATCGGCTGCTTCTAAACCGGACTCTTGTCCTGACGACACCTGGAACGGCAAATAAACAGACGAAACACCTGCCACCTGGCCAACGTCACCCTCAGGAGGCGCTGGATGATGCAAATTTTGTACATATTCAGCAGTTAGTGCAGACCTACCACTACTGCTGCTATAACGAAAATGGCCAGGAGGTGGCGCAGGCCTGCCACCACGATGTAATAATTTTCCTGAACAGCAGGTGGCGCCGGCCTACCACCGACACTGCAATGTTCCGAACGGCGACTAGATGGCGCCAAATCACCCATGCTAACGGGTGTACTATGCACACTGGCCCCTGACCCAGCAGATGGCGCTCTAGCAGCGCTGAAGGCACTCACCGTGACAGCCGCAGAGTCCTGGCTTGCCTCCGGCCCCACAGAAGAACTCGTGACAGGCTCCCTGAACGAGCCCACCGCTCTGGAAAGGAGGGGGACTGCTCCCCGCCTCTGCACCACCGCTTCCCTCAACGTCCATCTCCACGTCGCTCCTCAGGCACATGGACTGTGCTGCGCTGACCCCGACTGGACACCCGGCGAACCGCACCTCGGCCTCTCACTCCAGGCCTCTCCACTGCTGCCGCCGCTCCCGACACCGCCATGGCTCCAGTCCCCGACACCGGAACAACGCCACCGTCGCCAGCCACCGGATCTGTCACACCAGGGACCACTACCGCGGAAACAGGTAAGGGGGAGTCACACTCCTCCGTCTGCGCCGGGGGGCTGGGGAAGAAGAGGGGCTCAAGCGTTCAAGAGGCCGTGAACGCCGGGCTCTGGGGGGACGCCCCGCCAGGGAGCCTGCTAAAGCCCCTAGCTGCTCCTGGACCCACTCCAGCCCCTTATCAGCTACCTGCTCCCTAACCCTAGCAATTAACTGCTCTATACCCTCCATAACTCTAGGCCCTAAAACTGACCAGAAAACAGCTACCCTGACACTGGCTGCACACCTCTATTCTTGACAAAATTTTTCAAGCCATAACATGGCTTCCCTGCTTATGCCACTATATATACATCCCATTAACTCCACCCCCAATGCTCACAACCCCCTAGCACAATTCCTGACTCAAACCCACCCACCAACCTATAACCAAAATACCCCTCTAAAAGACCCCTTGCAGGTCCAGACCCGTCATGACCGCCCTCTGCCCAGCTCTGCTTAGCTCTGGGCTCACATTATAAGTGGCCTATCGTCTACATAATATGATCGGCGCTGTAATGTAGATTACAGGAGTCTTTTTTATTTAGAAAAACGATCATTTTTGACGGAGTTATGACCTATTTTAGCTTCATGCTAATGAGTTTCTTAATGGACAACTGGGCATGTTTTACTTTTTGACCAAGTGGGTGTTGTGGAGAGAAGTGTATGGCGCTGACCAATCAATGACCAATCATCGTCATACACTTCTCCCCATTCATTTACACAGCACATAGTGATATAGCTATATCGCTATGTGCAGCCACATAAACACATTATAACGTTACTCAAGTGTCCTGAAAGTGAATATACATTACCTCCAGCCAGGACATCATGTCTATTCACAATCCTGACACTTATGTAGCGTCTCTGTGATATTTACAGCAAGGCTATCTCGTTTTAAATGACAGGTTACATCGTACAGGTCTTTACCACTTTGAAATTTTTCTCAGACCCTCTCTCAAAACTAAGCTTCTTGTCCACAATACGCTCTTTGTCCACCATTACGTGATCCACTGAAACCAAATATCACAAATTCTCGTCTGTGGATCTTGTCCCCTATATTGGTGGACAGGTAAATTCCCAGAGGAGCCACACCACAGAATAATAAGCCACAAAAGGTTAATCTGTACAAACCATCTAGAAAGGCGGGGTATTAACCTACTTTCTTTACTGGCAGAGCTTATACTCCACCCTTTGCCACCCAAACAAGCCCAAGTTGTCCTTTAAAACAGAGAACAAATCCACATCCGTCAACACATTTGTGCTTGACTACGCAGCCAAACATGAATGTGACTCACCACTCACAGGTATCCTGGCATCACCCAAGGGTGCCTCCAAGATTGTTCCAGCAGCTGGACGACCAGTCTCTTGACCGTGGTCAGCTGCAGATCCCAATGATGCAATAGGAGGCAGTCTTTGTCCGTATCCTATGACAACGGGGTTTAGCCATACAGCACAGGAAAGGGGGGCATGTTATTTTGTTTCATTTTTGAGGGGTTAACCCGACGGAAACCTCAGACGGAATCCCTCAACGGAAGGGCAACGGTAATGTGAACAGGTCCTTAGTGTCGTCTTTTTCTTTATTTTCTATTTGTACATTATACATACCTGAGATAAATAATTATGGCCCTAGTGTGTTATACATATAAGTGTCTATAACATGTATCAGGAACATATTATCACACCTTTGATTCTTTACAGATGACTGATCACAGTGAGAAGAAGGAACGTGACATATAACCCTGTCAGCAGCAAGAAAGGAATCACAAGACAGGTAATTAATATTTATATTAATTACTGATAACACTCAGGCTAGATATGAGTTCTAGACCCGCAGAGGTGTGATAGTATCTTCCTGGTACATCAGAATATATGTGTTTTTAACATGTATATCTTCTATAGACAATATCTAGTATAACACAACCATATCTCAGGTACAGAGGTGAGGAACATCTCTGTTCTTTACCCTTTGTTTTGTAGTCAGGACTCCCCTTTTATTTTTAATATAATTTTTAATAGCTATTCAGTCTTCGATTAACCCTATCAGGACAAGGCTGTTTCATTTTTATGTTTTTGTTTTTTTCTTCCCCGCCTTCCAAAAGTCATAACTCTTTTATTTTTTCATTGACACAGCCATATGAGGGCTTCATTTTTACATTACAAATTGTACCATATCTCAGGTACAGAGGTGAGGAACATGACTATTATTTTACCCTCTGTACTCTAAAGTCAGAAATCCACCTTTTATTTCCAATAGAATATAATTGTTATGGTCCTTTTGGCCATAAAATTTGGCATGAGGGGAGGCTAGTGAGGGCGAGTAATGTATTTGACCTTGCATTGTTACTGGCAGTATGATGACAAGAAACCCAGGTTTGATGCAGGTTTCTTTTAGTAGGCCGGTAATGTTTGCAAAACGACCAAAAGGAAATACAAAAAACTGTTCTTAGCAGAGAGGCACAGTCACTTAAAATAGTACACAAAATGGCGGCAATTTCAGGCAATGCAGGAAGTAGGTTTTTCCAGCTTGGTTTCCTTGGGACAGAGCTCAGACTCTTCTCTGATACAGGGGTAACCCATCGTCTCAGCAACTAAATAACAGGGAGGCTTCACGCAACTCCCACTTGTTACATCCAATGCTGCCTCTTTCACAGCAATCATCTGTGGGGAGGTTCCTGCACTCCACCGCCACAGCAATGGGCCCTCTCTGGCTTCAGGGCCTACTCAGCCCTGCTGGCACAATAGTTGCTGATTTATGGGTCGCAGCCCTTGCACCTGAACCCATTAGGTGGGAACAGTCGCCTTTTATCAAATTTAAAAAGAGCCCCTTTGTGAGTTATTCAATGTTCCGACACTGATTACTTGCCCATACTACACTGTTTTTGCACACTAAAGTAAATATTAAAGACAGTGCCCGAGCCTGTTTTCCCGATGCCTGCAATAAACAGGGTCAGCCACCATTGTCTGAACAGTGTTACATAGCAGTGAGCTTTGCTGACATGAGCATCTGCACAGCTCAGAACATGTAAGCACGGGTCCTGTCACTAAAACAACACATAAAAATGCTTCCTGGCCACTAGGTGGCAGCATCGCAATGGAAGTATATATGCATATAGTGACCGCTCATCTCCTCTAGTCCTGGACCTATAAAGGAAATACAGTGTTAAACATGCATAACACAAAAGCATTGAAAGAGACAGCAAAATCTATCTCTACATTACTCCATACGGCTCCTCTCGTGAATAGGGGAGACTTCCTTCCATACCTTTCATTGCCCCCTTGCCTTATTTGGTGCCATTCCAGGCACCAGGAAAAATAAGCAACTAAAATAACTGAAACAAAAACACAGATTCCTTTCACACAAATTGGGCCTTCTTCCGGCAGTCTCTGAAGGCCCTGTTAGACTCAGTTCAGGCCCTCTTCAAAATTACTTGGGCCTCAGGTTCAAAGCTTAGTGGTTACAGTCTCTCACAGGTGAGGCACATACTTAACAATTGCAGTCTCATACTCAAGGTCCCAGGACTCCCTTCTTTGTCTCAGTCTCATGCACAGCCTCTTGTCTTTCTCTTGCTGGGAGACTCCTCTCTACCCGCCTCTTGAACGCTTCCTTGTGGCGCATTACAGCTACTGAAATGCAGCCTTTCCTGGCTCCACAACCTCTTGCTGGATCTAGCCATCTTTCTTGAGGGAAAGGTGCACTTGGCAAGAGCGTACTCATGACTGCAACTCCGGCACTAGCTTACCCTCCAATGGAGCTCCGACTATACTCTCTGTGAAATACATCATGTAAACCTTCCTGCCGTGCCCTCTGCTCACTCCTTGGGCACTCCATACGACATGCCATCTTTCCTGGGCTGCGACTATCCTCCCAACTATGCCAAAAAGTTTAGGACCGGGTATCAGTTAAGTGCTCGCAGGGTTAGTCATGAAATGATGACAAGAATACCAGGTTTGATGCAAATACTTTTAGTAGGCTAGAATCTTGGCAAAACTTCCAACAGGGAAAACAATAAACTAATCTCAGCAGAGAGGCACAGTCAATTTAAAAATGTTATTTAAAATGGTGACAATTTCAGGCAATGCAGGCATTGGTGGCTCACCAGTGTAAAGCATTTGCCTGACACAGCTTCTGTGTCGACGCCCGTGGTTAATCAGTCTGCATCTGTGCCTAGCTCTGCTAGAATGACTCGTTCTGCTACCACTCAGGCTGGGAGGCTGAGGAGTGGGAGAACCTATCACAGCCTGGCCAGATGGAGCTAGCTCCCGCCCTTGGTCTTTGTATACCTGCATTTGCTGCTTGTCCTGTGCCTGTGATTCTCTCTGGTTCCTGGCTCTGCTGTTCCTGCTACTTGCAATTGACCTGCTTCATATCGACCCTGGCTTGATTGACTGACTATTCTTCTGCTCTGCTTTTGTTACCACATATTCTCCTGGTTTTACTCGGCTCGTTCACTACTCTGTTGCTCACGGAGTTGCCGTTGGCAACTGTCCCACTTCCCTCTCTTCTGTATACCCTGTCTTGTGTTGTCTGTCATGCACATATTGAGTGTAGGGACCGTCGCCCAGTTGTACGCTGTGGCCTGGGAGGGGCCATGCAAGTAGGCAGGGACTGGGTTGCGGGTAGATTAGGGCTCACTTGTACATCTTCCTATTCCGTCATTACAACCAGCTTGCCTACCTTTGGACGGAGCTTGGGCTCCTCACTGATAGAGTACTAACATCCACTTCAAATCAGGGCTTTTCCTCTTTCTTATCCTTCATCATCCCTTATCGCTTTAATGGGGAGGCCCAGGCAACTTCCACCCACTGCCTCAGAAACTCAATCGTATGGAGGCCTCAGGCAACTTCCACCTGTTATATTCAACGCTGTCTCTATCACAGCAATCATCTGCGTGGAGACTCCTGTTTGGGCGCTCTAGCCGCTGCCCCAGGATACGATCCAGAAGAAACGACTACTTCTAGAGAGGATTAAGGATGTCGCTGATACAGGATGAGCTGATTCCAAACACTGATTGCCTTGGATGCCCAGCCAATTTCCGGACATAATGACAAACGACGCCTGAATTTCTCATCATAGCACCAACAAGCTGCACCTCCATGCAGCTTGTGTGCACTAAATATTCTACATTATCTGAGCATGCAAAGAGTACAGCGGCCTTTTCAGGGAAGCGCTTACAAAAAAAATGAGCCAAAACCGTGAACCTTTAAAGAGGCTCTGTCACCACATTATAAGTGGCCTATCTTCTACATAATATGATCGGCGCTGTAATGTAGATTACAGCAGTGTTTTTTGTTTAGAAAAATGATCATTTTTGACGGAGTTATGACCTATTTTAGCTTCATGCTAATGAGTTTCTTAATGGATAACTGGGCGTGTTTTACTTTTTGACCAAGTGGGCATTGTGGAGAGAAGTGTATGACGCTGACCAATCAGTGACCAATCAGCGTCATACACTTCTCCCCATTCATTTACACAGCACATAGCGATATAGCTATATCGCTATGTGCAGCCACATAAACACACTATAACGTTACTCAAGTGTCCTGACAGTGAATATACATTACCTCCAGCCAGGACGTCATGTCTATTCACAATCCTGACACTTATGTAGCGTCTCTGTGATATTTACAGCAAGGCAAGCGTAATCTCGTTTTAAATGACAGCTTACATCGTACAGGTCTTTACCACTTTGAAATTTTTCTCAGACCCTCTCTCAAAACTAAGCTTCTTGTCCACAATACGCTCTTTGTCCACCATTACGTGATCCACTGAAACCAAATATCACAAATTCTCGTCTGTGGATCTTGTCCCCTATATTGGTGGACAGGTAAATTCCCAGAGGAGCCACACCACAGAATAATAAGCCACAAAAGGTTAATCTGTACAAACCATCTAGTCAGGCGGGGTATTAACCTACTGGCTTTACTGGCAGAGCTTATACTCCACCCTTTGCCACACAAACAAGCCCAAGTTGTCCTTTAAAACAGAGAACAAATCCTCATCCTTCAACACATTTGTGCTTGACTATGCAGCCAAACATGAAGGTGACTCACCACTCACAGGAATCCCGGCATCACCCAAGGTGCCTCCAAGATTGTTCCAGCAGCTGGACGACCAGTCTCTTGACCGTGGTCAGCTGCAGATCCCAATGATGTAATAGGAGGCAGTCTTCGTCCATATCCTATGACAACGGTCTTTCCCACCAGCAGCAAGGAGGGGGCAATAAACTCCCTTTGGAGTCTACACCTGTCTCACCACTGATGCTACCGACTGCCCTCCATAGTCTGCCTGCACATTATAATCACAGGACTGCTCCTCCAGTCAGGTCCGTATTTCATACCGAATAACCACCTCGGTAAACTGAAAGCTGAAGGCATGCCTGGAGAGAAGTACACCACACAGATGTTTGGTACAGCTTCCCTCTCTGTCAGGAGGAAGACTGAAAACTTTTTATTCAGAACAAAGAAACACAGAAAGAGACACATGCCTCCTCCCCAGAGATGTGGGAGTGCCCAAGCCCCCACCATTTTCTCAGACTCACTCTTCTTGCATTCCAGGGGGCGGTGTCTTCCATAGGTGTGTCCGACATGAACAAAGAACTAGTTATATATATCAGTATATTACACAAAGAACTGAAATGTATATACATATGTGTGAGGATAATATTTTTCAAACAATATACATAGTATTGATCCTTGACAGTCCCGCCTAAAAATATTATTACTCTATCCCTGAGTCTTGCCTAGCAACCTACCACTGACCACTCGAACCAGGCGGGTAGGGGTTTTGGATTTCTTCACCAGCTTGAGACTAGCTACTCCTGATGAGTAACCCCCCTTTGTACCTGGACTTCCAAGGTGTCGGAGTGGTCCTAACTTTCCCTATTCTCCTCTGGATACAGGATGGTTGTCTTGATATAATCTACAAACCGCTGCTGGTTGTAATATATATATATATATATATATATATATATATATATAATTAATCCGGTCTACATTTTATTAATGGTAACAACTGTCGCACTGTCACTTACTGTCCTAATGGGACTTTTACCCCTGCAGATATAACAGGTCATGGGCAGCACAGTGACCTTCACCTCACACCTCCACATAAAACTCCTCAGATTGTAATTTGCAGCACCGTGGCATATTTAAACACATTATAATTATAAACCTCATACATTATAAACAATAGGGCCTCAACTAATAATCATAATGCTATCACCCTCAGGTTTTGGGTCCCATCAGTTCATTGCCAGTCCTGTACACCATCGTCTTCTTCTTCTCCTGTCTTCTGCTCTTCACTGACTGTCATCCTCAGGGTAACCCACACAATTGTGGAGTCAGACTACGTTGGTGTCCAGTGGGGGAGTTATTATTACCCCCTCCTAGCCACTTACTTATCAAAACACTTGATCCTGCTGACGGATTCACTCAGGTCTTTGGTCTTTACTTTAATCTTTGCTGATGTCATCAAGACTCGGTTTGGTCCTTCTCATCTGTCCGACACCGTCTCCTTTAGTTTACGTCATCAGGCTGTACATAGCACCTCATGCTGTGAGCCTGGGGTGAGATCCCACGTAGGCGGATTAGTGGAGTTGTATTGTGACTATCAAACCCTCCGCATCTGTACTCTTCCTCTGGCAAGTTACTTGTCTGGGCGGCCGCTTAGAATTGTGACACTGCCGTCAGTTCATGATAAACGCGTTGTAGTGGCTCAGGCTGCGCCTGCCGCATCTCAGTGATGAGACGAAGGCATTAGCGCCGAAACGCGCGTTGGGGTGGACATACTGCTGTGCATCCAGTCCTGGACTTATTATGGGTACGTTCTACCATCACAATTCGCTCATTTATTAGCAATGTGTTCTTTCTGCCTTGTTCACACATACCTGTTTAAACAATCATTTCATTATGTTTTCCTTTACTCTATGTTGATACCAACTGTGTTGGGCAGGAGTTCATTTGTCATAGTGATAGTGTTATAGCGATAGTGTCCATTACCAGGCATTTTTACATGCATCTATATTCATACATTACTTACCTCATGAGCTGCTTGGCTTGTATGTCCGTTTAACCTGTAGGTTTATGGATTCGTTTTTTATTCTAGTACGTCTATATGTTGTTTTCAATAAAGTATTTTCTCAATTTCATATACTTCCAGTCTTCAGGCATCTTCTTTTGTAGGTTATATATTTATGTTTTGGATGCTTATGTGGGTACACGCCACAGGATCTAGCTCATATCACATCTATTAATTTCTTGCTTGCTGACAGCCGCAGGGTACTTCTATTGGGCTGTTCAGATCCATGCTGTGTTTTTCGGTTATATCATGATAAACGCGTTGTAGTGGCTCAGGCTGCGCCTGCCGCATCTCAGTGATGGAGTTCATCGTGTTAAAAGTCTTTTAGTTCATATTTACTGGCACTTGCTGGGGACCCCCAACTCTTTGTCAATTGTTAAAATAAATTCTAATCTGGTGATAACATCATCTGCATACACTATAAACGTTGTTCTAAGTACATACAATAATGTCAGGCCCTTAAATGACATCAAACACCTTTATATATATATATATATATATATATAGAAATATATATATATATATATATATATATATATATATATATATAAAAGGAAAAACTTCTCTGTTACAATGGACAGTGCACCTAGAAGATGTGTAATTATTGGGTACTTCATTTGCACTTGGTGATACTCTTTCAGCAGGATTTGTACCTTGATCTCAGCTGATTGCCTAGAACATCTCCACCTCACAGAAACATACACAGATCCCACATGTTTATTTGACAAGTGTCTCAAACCAATTTTTCTTACTCTAATCTGGTTCGTTCTACCTGGGAAGGCCTCTCAAGGTCGGTTCTCTTCATGGGAGGCGGGTATGATAAGGTTGGCACCAGTCTGCCAGGACTGTTCTGTAGGCAAATCAAACAGCTCTAACAGAATTTAGAGCGACAGCTGTAAAACCTGGGACATACCAATTAGATCTTACCATATCGATCCTTGCAGTCTTGGGGCATATGTGAGGTCATACACCATCAATGCAAGTGCCATCAAGAGTGCCTTGGGTGTTACCTGTTTACCTTCCTTTATCCGTCCACATTCTGTCAGAATCTGGTTCTCACGCCTTCCGCTCCCAGTTGGACTCTTCCTGTGGAGAACAAGCTTTTCATAGCCTAATCAGTGTTTGATCTTAATCAGATAATTAACTTGAAGAAAACATTAATAATGACAGATTTATGTTAAACGTTCACACTGGTCAGTAACTAAAACTGATACCTACAAACTGATTCTTCTTCTTTATATACATATCTATACTTACACATATACACTGCACAGAATTCTCTGCTCTAAAATTTTTCTTTCACAACAAAAATAAAAATAAACAAATAAAAATGTTTTCTAATGGGAATATTCCGCTTCTGTACCTTTTATCTGACACATGACTGTAATAGTCCAATGCTAAGGCTGGTCTAGAACTTTACATAAAACTTAACTTCAGAATTTAATATTCCCACAACACTTCTTAAATACAGTTATTAAACAAACTAACTTTGGGACAACGTCTAGAGAACTGCTAACATCTTATCGTTGTACAAACATCAGGTCAATACTTGGGATAACACTGTTCCCCTGTCACTTACACACAACGTCTGCAGTGGGGAAGATACCGGCCGGGCTTCAGGCCCCCCTGAGAACAGATCTACACACACAAGCACATTGTCATACACTTGTACCTCGGGTAGTTGTATGTTCTGCAGTCGCTGGGACGGGTAATCTGGCCGGGCTGCACTTTTCACAGGTACCTTTGCTGTTTTACCTATGTCATGCCGTGCGCACATCATGCCGGCTGCTACAAACCTAGTGGTGGCATTATTGTATCCAGGGACAAGCCAATTTACTGATACCTGGCTGCACATATCCTTGTTGTCAGTTCTGTCCTCTCTCGCTCTCTCAATTGGCTTACCCGATGAGCCAATAAAGTTCCTACTACCAATGGGCCCATAATTGTGGGCGATGCCAAAAGCGTACCTGGAGTCAGTGTATATGTCGGCCATCTTACCTTTTGCCAGGTTACAAGCCTCAGCGAGCACCTCCAGCTCCGCTCCTTGAGATGAACAAGAAGGTGAGAGTGGTTTCTGGATGATTTACCTGGTGCCTCGTATCCTGTCTTGTACATATTGTATAATAAAATATCTCTTTATTACAAATTTACATTAAAAACCCATGTCACATATAGATAGAACATCTCAAAGGGGTGGCGTCTTCATCCTCGAAAATAAAACCAAATGTTATACACTTCTCCACACTCATCTGATAATCCAGAATACTTTGAGAATCTCACTTTTATCAGGTTCTGCAAATACTTGATTAATACAAAAACAAATAAAAATAAAACATTCCTAAAAACTTTACATCAAATTAACAATGTCCAGACAATTTTTGTTCTGCCTTCTCCCTCATCTAAATCCATAAAGACTTGTGTGAGTGACGTCACCTCTGCCTCCTGTGTAACTTTGCTGGAGGGGGATGGTCTCTTACACAATACCTCATATTGGGTGGAGACTACAGCACAGCTTACCCAGTGCCATATTTACTGTTCTGGAAAGATCTGGAACCATCTACACAGAAATACCTCAAAATTTAGGTTACTCTCATACACATTTAATCTGGATTACTCATTGGGGTCTCTTACACATTTTTAGATCTCCTGAAACCAAATTAATTAACTCAAAACAAACCAAAATTGTACCTGATCAGAACCTTCACCATTCCCCCCTTTGTGGACTCTGTGAAAGTAATGTAGCAGAGTTCAAAACTACATCTCAACATAACACTAGTTTAACCCCCTGTAATGTACAACAGCCTGAAACAAAAATGACTTTTCCCTGACAAATACATTTGATCTTTACAATGACATAATTTATGTGTGAAATAAAAAACAAAACAATTGTAGTTAGTTATTCAATAAAACAGAAAATATTATCTCTGATACTCCCACCACACCTCGAGCCATCCATGCCCCTACTGCTTCCTCATGGGCAGAGCAGAACCCTGCCTCATGGACCTGTTAGATGAGGGTGCAATGTAAGGACTGACTCCTCCTTCCTCTACACCAGCGCTGTCCCACATCCCCGGACCACTTTACTGCAAGCTGGGAACTTCTGGCCATGCCACATGCAGGGAAGGGGGGGTGGAGGAACTATTTTTAGAGGATAACTCATCCCTCTAAAAAACATGGGACAACAATAACAGTCCATAAGCTTTTGGAAAGGGCTCTTCAGCTCCTTTGCTTTGGGAAAATGGACACCAGCTGCCAGACTCCAGCCATCCCTTAAAAAGTGGATTTCCACGCCGTTGCATCCACTCCACAACTGAGGACCCTGTGTGGTAACAATCCTGAATCTTTTTTGAGAACTGTTGCCTACTAGGCACTGGTAACCCTTTATAACGACTCAGAAAAAATAACTGTGTTAACCATTTAAAAATTACATTGATAATAACCATTAATTTAAACTATATAAACAATATACCCATAAGCTCCATAATTCCAGGCACCCAAGGGGCCTTACAATAGAATACACTTGTTATGCTACTTTTGACCATAAAACGGGGTTTTGCCATACAGCACAGGCAAGGGGGGACATGTTATTTTGTTTCATTTTTGAGGGGTTAACCCGACGGAGAACAAGCTTTTCATAGCCTAATCAGTAATTGATCTTAATCAGATAATTAACTTGAACATTAATAATGACAGATTTATGTTAAACGTTCACACTGGTCAGTAACTAAAACTGATACCTACAAACTGATTCTTCTTCTTTATATAAATATCTATACTTACACATATACACTGCACAGAATTCTCTGCTCTAAAATTTTTCTTTCACAACAAAAATAAAAATAAACAAATAAAAATGTTTTCTAATGGGAATATTCCGCTTCTGTACCTTTTATCTGACGCATGACTCTAATAGTCCAATGCTAAGGCTGGTCTAGAACTTTACATAAAACTTAACTTCAGAATTTAATATTCCAACAACACTTCTTAAATACAGTTATTAAACAAACTAACTTTGGGACAACGTCTAGAGAACTGCTAACATCTTATCATTGTACAAACATCAGGTCAATACTTGGGATAACACTGTTCCCCTGTCACTTACACACAACGTCTGCATTGGGGAAGATACCGGCCGGGCTTCAGGCCCCCCTGAGAACAGATCTACACACACGAGCACATTGTCATACACTTCTACCTCGGGTAGTTGTATGTTCTGCAATCGCTGGGACGGGTAATCTGGCCGGGCTGCACTTTTCACAGGTACCTTTGCTGTTTTACCTATGTCATGCCGTGCGCACATCATGCCGGCTGCTACAAACCTAGTGGTGGCATTATTGTATCCAGGGACAATCCAATTTACTGATACCTGGCTGCACATATCCTTTTTGTCAGTTCTGTCCTCTCTCGCTCTCTCAATTGGCTTACCCGATGATCCAATAAAGTTCCTACTACCAATGGGCCCATAATTGTGGGCGATGCCAAAAGCGTACCTAGAGTCAGTGTATATGTCGGCCATCTTACCTTTTGCCAGGTTACAAGCCTCAGCGAGCACCTCCAGCTCCGCTCCTTGAGATGAACAAGAAGGTGAGAGTGGTTTCTGGATGATTTACCTGGTGCCTCGTATCCTGTCTTGTACATATTGTATAATAAAATATCTCTTTATTACAAATTTACATTAAAAACCCATGTCACATATAGATAGAACATCTCAAAGGGGTGGCGTCTTCATCCTCTAAAATAAAACCAAATGTTATACACTTCTCCACACTCATCTGATAATCCAGAATACTTTGAGAATCTCACTTTTATCAGGTTCTGCAAATACTTGATTAATACAAAAACAAATAAAAATAAAACATTCCTAAAAACTTTACATCAAATTAACAATGTCCAGACAATTTATGTTCTGCCTTCTCCCTCATCTAAATCCATAAAGACTCGTGTGAGTGACGTCACCTCTGCCTCCTGTGTAACTTTGCTGGAGGGGGATGGTCTCTTACACAATACCTCATATTGGGTGGAGACTACAGCACAGCTTACCCAGTGCCATATTTACTGTTCTGGAAAGATCTGGAACCATCTACACAGAAATACCTCAAAATTTAGGTTACTCTCATACACATTTAATCTGGATTACTCATTGGGGTCTCTTACACATTTTTAGATCTCCTGAAACCAAATTAATTAACTCAAAACAAACAAAAATTGTACCTGATCAGAACCTTCACCATTCCCCCCTTTGTGGACTCTGCGAAAGTAATGTAGCAGAGTTCAAAACTACATCTCAATATAACACTAGTTTAGCCCCCTGTAATATACAACAGCCTGAACCAAAAATGACTTTTTCCTGACAAATACATTTGATCTTTACAATGACATAATTTATGTGTGAAATAAAAAACAAAACAATTGTAGTTAGTTATTCAATAAAACAGAAAATATTATCTCTGATACTCCCACCACACCTCGAGCCATCCATGCCCCTACTGCTTCCTCATGGGCAGAGCAGAACCCTGCCTCATGGACCTGTTAGATGAGGGTGCAATGTAAGGACTGACTCCTCCTTCCTCTACACCAGCGCTGTCCCACATCCCCGGACCACTTTACTGCAAGCTGGGAACTTCTGGCCATGCCACATGCAGGGAAGGGGGGGTGGAGGAACTCATCCTTCTAAAAAGCATGGGACAACAATAACAGTCCATAAGCTTTTGGAAAGGGCTCTTCAGCTCCTTTGCTTTGGGAAAATGGACACCAGCTGCCAGACTCCAGCCATCCCTTAAAAAGTGGATTTCCACGCCGTTGCATCCACTCCACCACTGAGGACCCTGTGTGGTAACAATCCTGAATCTTTTTTGTGAACTGTTGCCTACTAGGCACTGGTAACCCTTTATAACGACTCAGAAAAAATAACTGTGTTAACCATTTAAGATTACATTGATAATAACCATTAATTTAAACTATATAAACAATATACCCATAAGCTCCATAATTCCAGGCACCCAAGGGGCCTTACAAAAGAATACACTTGTTATGCTACTTTTGACCATAAAACGGGGTTTTGCCATACAGCACAGGCAAGGGGGGACATGTTATTTTGTTTCATTTTTGAGGGGTTAACCCGACGGAAACCTCCGACGGAATCCGTCAACGGAAGGGCAGCGGTGATGTGAACAGGTCCTTAGTGTCGTCTTTTATTTTATTTTCTATTTGTACATTATACCTGAGATAAATAATTATGGCCCTAGTGTGTTATACATATAAGTGTCTATAACATGTATCAGGAACATATTATCACACCTTTGATTCTTTACAGATGACTGATCCCAGTGAGAAGAAGGAACATGACATATAATCCTGTCAGCAGAAAGAAAGGAATCACAAGACAGGTAATTAATATTTATATTAATTACTGATAACACTCAGGCTAGATATGAGTTCTAGACCCGCAGAGGTGTGATAGTATCTTCCTGGTACATCAGAATATATTTGTTTTTAACATGTATATCTTCTATAGACAATATCTATTATAACACAACCATATCTCAGGTACAGAGGTGAGGAACATCTCTGTTCTTTACCCTCTGTTTTGTAGTCAGGACTCCCCTTTTATTTTTAATATAATTTTTAATAGCTATTCAGTCTTAGATTAACCCTCTCAGGACCAGAATTATTGTTCAATTATTAGTAAAAGAATCTATGAAATTATCGGCAGAATTTAATATAGTCTAATAATTAATAATACCTGTCAATGTTCACGGCCTTTACAGATGACACCTAACTGTCCGTACCAACGGGTCCCTCCACCATCACATTCCTTATTAATCAAATGGCGGTTTATTATACAAAGATTTTTTTCAACACCAATTACACTTAAAGACCAGTATATAATTCCCTTTTTTCCAGTTCATGTATTCATGTATTGTATTAAACTGTTTAAATGATGTATTTTTTAGCGTCTATTTATGTTTTAATATCTCGATTTGAGTATTGCAGAGGTTCATATCCGACAGCCTAATAAACAAAAATAAGCATTAATACTCTATCCACTACTCAAGGGTAAAATTGGATCATTGTTATCCTCATCCTATCATTGATAACTATCTAACAAACAATGCTGTAAGTACACAACTTACTATTAGAGCAGTAATGTTCTATCACCGACTCTCTGTTTCAGCACCACTTTTGCTGGACAGCTCCACTGTGCTGGATAGCTTTTAGGAAGGACGTGGTATACGTCTGAAACGCGTAGGCACTTTGGAACTACACTCTGTTTTAAACTTGACTACGCTGGACCATCTACTTTTGTCCATTTTTCTAATGTATTTGACCTTGCATTGTTACTGGCAGTATGATGACAAGAAACCCAGGTTTGATGCAGGTTTCTTTTAGTAGGCCGGTAATGTTTGCAAAACGACCAAAAGGAAATACAAAAAACTGTTCTTAGCAGAGAGGCACAGTCACTTAAAATATTACACAAAGTGGCAGCAATTTCAGGCAATGCAGGAAATTGGGTTTTACCAGCTTGGTTTCCTTGGGACAGAGCTCGGACTCTTCCCTGATACAGGGGTAACCCATCGTCTCAGCAACTAAATAACAGAGAGGCTTCACGCAACTTCCACTTGTTACATCCAATGCTGCCTCTTTCACAGCAATCATCTGTGGGGAGGTCCTGCACTCCACCGCCACAGCAATGGGCCCTTCTCTGGCTTCAGGGCCTATTCAGCCCTGTTGGCACAATAGTTGCTGATTTATGGGTCGCAGCCCTTGCACCTGAACCCATTAGGTGGGAACAGTCGCCTTTTATCAAATTTAAAAACAGCCTTTTCTGAGTTATTCAATGTTCCGACACTGATTACTTGCCCATACTACACTGTTTTTGCACACTAAAGTAAATGTTAAAGACAGTGCCCGAGCCGGTATTCCCGGTGCCTGCAATAAACAGGGTCAGCCACCATTGTCTGAACAGTGTTACATAGCAGTGAGCTTTGCTGACGTGAGCATCTGCACAGCTCAGAACATGTAGTCCTGTCACTAAAACAACACATAAAAATGCTTCCTGGCAACTAGGTGGCAGCATCGCAATGGAAGTATATATGCATATAGTGACCGCTCATCTCCTCTAGTCCTTGACCTATAAATGAAATACAGTGTTAAACATGAATAACACAAAAGCATTGAAAGAGACAGCAAAATCTATCTCTACATTACTCCATACGGCTCTTCTCGTGAATAGGGGAGACTCCCTTCCATACCTTTCATTGCCCCCTTGCCTTATTCGGTGCCATTCCCGGCACCAGGAAAAATAAGCAACTAAAATAACTGAAACAAAAACACAGATTCCTTTCACACAAATTGGGCCTTCTTCCGACAGTCTCTGAAGGCCCTGTTAGACTCAGTTCAGGCCCTCTTCAAAATTACTTGGGCCTCAGGTGCACAGCCTCTTGTCTTTCTCTTGCTGGGAGACTCCTCTCTACCCGCCTTGAAAGCTTCCTTGTGGCTCATTACAGTTACTGAAATGCAGCCAAAGGTGCACTTGGCAAGAGCGTACTCATGACTGCAACTCCGGCACTAGCTTACCCTCCAATGGAACTACGACTATACTCTCTGTGAAATTCATCATGTAAACCTTCCTGCCGTGCCCTCTGCTCACTCCTTGGGCACTCCATACGGCATGCCATCTTTCCTGGGCTGTGACTATCCTGCCAACTATGCCAAAAAGTTTAGGAGCGGGTATCAGTTAAGTGCTCGCATTGTTAGTCATGAAATGATGACAAGAATACCAGATTTGATGCAAATCCTTTTAGTAGGCTAAAATCTGTACAAAATGGCCACAATTTCAGGCAATGCAGGCAATGGTGGCTCACCAGCTTGCCTACCTTTGGACGGAGCTTGGGCTCCTCACTGATACAGTACTAACATCCACTTCAAATCGGGGCTTTTCCTCTTTCTTACCCTTCAACATCCCTTATCGCTTTTATGGGGAGGTCCAGGCAACTTCCACCCACTGCCTCAGCAACTCAATCGTAGGGAGGCCCCAGGCAACTTCCACCTGTTATATTCAACGCTGTCTCTATCACATCAATCATCTGCATGGAGACTCCTGTTTGGGCACTCTAGCCAATGCCCAAGGATACGATCTAGAGGAAATTACTCCTTCTAGAGAGGATTGA
Organism: Rhinoderma darwinii; assembly: GCF_050947455.1. Classification (NCBI taxonomy): domain Eukaryota; kingdom Metazoa; phylum Chordata; class Amphibia; order Anura; family Rhinodermatidae; genus Rhinoderma; species Rhinoderma darwinii. The sequence goes on from NW_027464461.1 coordinate 1,101,903, forward strand.
GGATGTCGCTGATACAGGATGAGCTGATTCCAAACACTGATTGCCTTGGATGCCCAGCCAATCTCCGGACATAATGACAAACGACGCCTGAATTTCTCATCATAGCACCACCAAGCTGCACCTCCATGCAGCTTGTGTGCACTAAATATGCTACATTATCTAAGCATGCAAAGAGTACAGCGCCCTTTTCAGGGAAGCACTGACAAAAAAAATGAGCCATAGCCGTGAACGCTTAAAGAGGCTCTGTCACCACATGACGGTACAAGGGCGATAAGGGGCCACACAAACACCCTCCTATCTAATAAATGTACAACGACACAATTAAAATTGGAAGGTGCTTGTCACAGCTTTATTAGATGATTTATTTTACAGAACCTGAGAATATATAAAAAACAAGTATAAACATATCATAAACATAATTAACATATTAACATTATGTGGCTAAGTCCTTGACAACCTCCAAAACATAAATAAAGCAATACCCTTAAACAGGGCCGCCATCAGGAATTTCAGGGCCCCCTACAGCTAAATTTTCGGGGCCCCCCTACCGTGGCACCGCCTGTTAACGGTACTCCGTCCAGCACTATATCATGGTACCCAGGGCCGCCATCAGGGGGGGGTATTAGGAGTACTGATGTGAGAGGCCCGGCCAAACCTAATTGAAAGGGGGGCCCGGCAAACTGCCGCGACTTGCCTTTGGTAGAAAAAAAACAGGCCCCTGCAATGGGGCCTGTTTTTTTCACCAAAAGAATGTCATGAGCTGCGGGCCCCCCTTTCAATTAGGTTTGGCCGGGCCTCTCACATCAGTACCCCTAATACCCCCCATGATGGCGGCCCTGGGTAGCATGGGGGTCGTCATGGGGGCCGTCAAACACCGCCGCCCGTGCGACCGATCACGCGCACCCGCAAACTCCCGCGCATGCGCACCGGCGACCGCCTGGAACCGCGCACCGAATTTTGAGGCAGATTTTGACCTGCCCACACTATCTTGCCGCGTTTTTTGTCCGCGGCGATTGAGGACAGCAGACAGAAAACGCAGCGAAAAATGCATTTTCTGCCTCCCATTGATTTCGATGGCAGGTCAGAGGCGGAACCGCGGCAAGAAAGGACGTGCTGCTTTTTCTTTTTTCCGCGACTGGCTCCCATTGATTTCAGATTAAATCAATGGGAGGCGGTTTTGGAAGTTTTTTGGTGCTGATTCTGACGCAGTGTCCGAGTCAATATCAAGGCCCAAAAACTCTGTGAACTGGGCCTTATTGTTAGGGCTTATTCAGACGAACGTGTAATACATCCGTGCAACGTGCGTGATTTTCACGCGCCTCGCACGGACCTATGTTACTCTATGGGGCCGTTCAGACTGTCCGTGATTTTCACGCAGCGTGAGTCCGCTGCGTAAAACTCACGACATGTCCGATATTTGTGCATTGTTCGCGCATCACGCACCCATTGAAGTCAATGGGTCCGTGAAAATCACGCCCAGCACTTCCGCAGCAGTATAAACTATGAATGAAAACAGAAAAGCACCACGTGCTACAAACATACAAACAGAGTGTCATAATGATGGCGGCTGCGCGAAAATCACGCAGCCGCGCATCATACGCTGCTGCCACACGGAGCTGTTATGGACCTTTTGCAAGAGCAAAACGCCACGTTTTTGCGCGTGCAAAAAGCACACGCTTGTGTAAATCTGGCCTTAGGGTAGGAACACACTAGGCGTGAACACTGCGGATTTTATGCAACAGATTTTATTGTGGATAATCCGCAGCGTATCACAGTCGCAGCAGAGTGGACGAGATTAGAACAAATCTCATCCACACGCTGCAAAAATAATGGACCTGCAGTGTGGCTTTTGGCTTTTTAAGCCGCAGCATGTCAATGTATTCTGTGGAATCGCTGCTCCTCTGTTGCGGAAATGCTGCGGTTCTGCCGCAAAAATCACACATGAGAAAAAAAAAAAAGGCACTTTTTGTATTTTTTTAAACTGGTTCCCACAAAAAAAATAATTCCAAATTCTACTGGACCAACTGCCTATTTAGAGACCGGAAGCAGCTCCAGGAGCGACATCATAAGGGACACACTAGGCGGATACGCTGAGTAAAACTACACAGCTTATCCGCCCCGGTAGCCGCAGGGAATTCTGCCAGCAAAACCGCACCAAATAGTGGCGCAGGTTTCGTGAGGCATGTCCGCTGCGGGAATCCTGCAGGGAAAAAAACGTTTAGACTTACCCCGGCCGTAGTCCTGGTGACGCGTCTCTCTCTTCTGAACGTAGCCCCGCCTCCTGGGATGACGCTGTAGACCATGTGACCTGCAGCAGTCACATGGGATGAAACGTCATGACAGGAGGCGGGGCTGCGCTAAGAATAGAGGATCGCGTCACCAGGACTACGGCCGGGGTAAGTCTAAACTTTATCAATTTAAAAAAGTACCTTTTTTTTTTCTCATTTGTGATTTTTGCGGCAGAACCGCAGCATTTCCGCAACAGAGGAGCAGCGATCCCACAGAATACATTGACATGCTGCGGCTTAAAAAGCCAAAAGCCACACTGCAGGTCCATTTTTTTTGCAGCGTGTGGATGAGATTTGTTTAAACCTCATCCACTCGGCTGCGACTGTGATACGCTGCGGATTATCCACAATAAAATGTGTTGCATAAAATCTGCAGTGTTCATGCCTAGTGTGTTCCTACCCTAAGGCCGGATTTACACGAGCGTGTGCTTTTTGCACGCGCAAAAAACGTGGCGTTTTGCGCATGCAAAAGATCCATAACCGCTCCGTGTGTCAGCAGCGTATGATGCGCGGCTGCGTGATTTTCGCGCAGCCGCCATCATTATGACACTCTGTTTGTATGTTTGTAGCACGTGGTGCTTTTCTGTTTTCATTCATAGTTTATACGGCTGCGGAAGTGCTGGGCGTGATTTTCACCCACCCATTGACTTCAATGGGTGCGTGATGCGCGAACAATGCACAAATATAGGACATGTCGTGAGTTTTACGCAGCGGACACACGGACACACGCTGCATGAAAATCACTGACAGTCCGCACGGCCCCATAGAGTAACATAGGTCCATGCGAGGCGCGTGAAAATCACGCGCGTTGCACGGATGTATTACACGTTCGTCTGAATAAGCCCTAACAATAAGGCCCAGTTCACAGAGTTTTTGGGCCTTGATATTGACTCGGACACTGCGTCAGAATCAGCACCAAAAAACTTCCAAAACCGCCTCCCATTGATTTAATCTGAAATCAATGGGAGTAAGTCGCGGAAAAAAGAAAAAGCAGCACGTCCTTTCATGCCGCGGTTCCGCCTCTGACCTCCCATCGAAATCAATGGGAGGCAGAAAATGCATTTTTCGCTGCGTTTTTTGTCTGCTGTCCTCAATCGCCGCGAGCAAAAAACGCAGCAAAAAAACGCGGCAAGATAGTGTGGGCAGGTCAAAATCTGCCTCAAAATTCTTTAAGGAATTTTGAGGCAGATTTTTTTTTTGCCTGCAAAATACTGTGTGAACAGGGCCATACATAAACAGCACTTTGAGATAATTTACTCACCGTGTCAGAAGAGATGCTCCCACTCCAGTCCTCTTCCGGCGATGTCTTCCAGGCGAGGTCTTCGGTCCAGACGTCCAGTCCTTCACCTCCAGCCAGGCTCCAGGTAAGTTTTGTCCATGTGTGTCCGCGGCCGATCGCGGGTGCGCGCGCGGCCGATCGCGGGTGCGGGCGTTCGTGGGTGCGCGCTCGCGAGTGCGCACGCGCGGGAGTTTCCTTGTGCGCGCGATCGGGTGCGCGCGCGCGGGCGGACTGTTTGACGGCCCCCCATGACGAGGGGAGGGGGCCCGCAGCAGCAGCAGCAGCAGCAGCAGCAGCAGCTCACGACATTCTTTTGGTGAAAAAAACGGGCCCATTACAGGGGCCCGTTTTTTCCTACCAAAAGAATGTTGCGGCAGTTGCCGGGCCCCCCTTTCAGTTAGGTTTGGCCGGGCCCCTCACACCACTACCCCTAATACCCCCCTGATGGCGGCCCTGCCCTTAAACCACTAGCCGTGACCATATAAGCTACAGTGGCGTCACCACGGGTATGCTAAAGCACCACGCTTCCCAGCGTCTGCCACTTAGAGAAGCCCAAATCCATAGCTTTAAAATAAAACCAATATATTGTGTCAAAGACAGCAATATATAAAAACATAAATAGCATTGCCAAGGACCCGCCACAGCATGAAAACTTGACTCCTTAAATTTTCATGCGCCGCCACACTTGAAAACCCAACTCCAGGCCTTCTTGGAGGCCAAAATTAAAAACATCCAGGCCCACATCCGTTAAGTGAACCCCATCCTTTCCAATGTACGCACCCCGATCCTCCAATAGTCGGTGATGAACTACCAACCCACCATTTAGGCCAACAAACTAGCCCACTGTCTTATTAATCTTAACTCTGGTCCCATTCAGCGCCGACACTGACTGCGCATTGCGCCATTTTAAACGCTGTACAATTTCGGACCAGATAATCAAAAGCCCAGGATGGGTGTCTACAAAACATAAGAAGTCCCTCTTAATGTTGTTCCGCATGGGATAACTCCCGATGTCATTACCCCCTGCATGAATTATCAAGATATCAGGTAGACCCCAGGACCTAACAGCATCCTGAAACAAAGGCCTTACCTGATCCCAGGTCAGGCCACGAACTCCGAACTAGTGTACCTCCACCTCAACCGGATCTATACACAAATACCTACCATTTGGACGCACACGGGCACGCCTTTCAGCCCAGTAAATATAGGAATGGCCAAGAAGCCAAACCACACATTTTGCAGACCCTGAAAGCAACAGAAAATTAGTCACACAGAACAAGAATGACATCCCCCCCGCAAAAATAAACCCAAGATAAAGAAATCAACATTCCAGCAAATGCAGCCTAACATAGGAACGAAAGCGGCTGGACTCCCAGCGGCCAATCCTCTTAACTGAAGCAGTGTCGAGCCCAAAACGAGAATCCTCAGTAGCAGCTCCAATCCTAAAAGAATGAGAGCTGTAATCCAGATGTGAAAGGCCCAACCCTTGTACGCACTTCTTAAAGACAGCAATAAATTGATATCTGGACAACGCTGAACCATCCGCATGCACCAGCAAAGAGGAAAATCCCTGAGGACACACAGCCATGAAACGCAGAAAACACCCCACTGGGCACGATTCCCCCTCATGAATTTTAGTCAAACAAATCTCAAAACCTTTTCCATTCCTGTCAGTTTTTGAAAATGTCCCTCCAACATTGCAAAAGACAGCGGCCCACGCTTATTCTGCCCGACATGCCCTTTTTGAAAACCATGCAGAGCCCGCTGTATCAAAAAATGCTTAGTAACATCCGTACAACCAATTAACTTAAAGAAAAAGGAAAGTGCCGCTACCGACTTAACAACAGAAGAAGCTGAAGATCCACTCTCCATAAGAGATAACAAAAAACAAAACATCCCCTCTAAGGCACTTAAAGGACTCCCTTGACTACACCACGAATCCACCAGCTGGAACCATCTCACCCAGATCTTGGTATAAGCATCATACGTAGCAGGGGCCAGCGAGCAGTGTCAGACGAGCGACACCACCCTCTCCAAAGGTGCTCGGGGCAAGAAACCGGATCCCTCTCCGCCTCTGGAGGTAGCCAACGGAAACGATCCCACTGCAATCGAGATAAAGCATCCGCAATGTCATTGGAAACTCCAGGAACATGATGAGCCCTAAATAGCCTTGTTACCACAGTGAAAAACCATTGACCGATTGGACAAAAGCGGTCCCCAAATTTCCACCGCAACAAGAATGGGAAACAACTCCAGAAAACAAAGATTACCCGTCAAACCACACTCCCTCCACTCTAGTGGCCAAGTACCAACACACCATTTTCCCTGACAATACGCCCCGAAACCGATAGAACCTTAAGCATCAGTACACAATTGTATCTCCACATTCGAAACTCCCTCTGCAATCCATAATGATCTGCCGTTATATTCTACCAAAAAGGAATCCCAAACCCTCAAATCCGCCTTATGCTCCTTGCCAAGGTGAAAAAAATGGTGGGGACATCTAACACCAGCAGTTGCTTGTGCTAAGCGCCTACAAAAAACACGGCCCATGGGCATAATTCTACAGGCAAAATTGAGTTTCCCCAATAAAGATTGAAGGAGCTGCAGGGTGATTTTTGTTCTCACCAGAGCCTCCTGCACCGTTGCCCGCAGATCAATAAGTTTTGCCTCTGGCAACCTACATTCCAATGCCTGGGAATCAATTTCAATTCCCTAAAAACAGATCGTTGTGGTTGTCCTTCTGTTTTTTCAAATGCCAACGGAACCCCAAAGTCAACAAAAACATCCATCACTGCCCATAACAATATTGCACACTACGGCCGAGCCGCAGGCCCACACAAAAGAAGTCATCCAAATAATGAATAACTTCTTTAGAGCCGGCTCGTTCACGGACCACCCACTCCAAAAACGTGCTGAAGGCTTTGAAATAGGCACAAGAAATAGAGCACCCCATAGGAAGGCACCTATCAATATAAAAAAGGCCATCAAACGAGCACCCCAGCAAGTGCATGGATTCTGGGTGCACCGGCAAAAGGCAAAATGCAGACTCCACATCCACCTTAGCCATAAGCGCCCCTTGCCCCGCCGTCCTAACCAAATGAGCCGCCTCATCAAATGACGTATAGGAAACCCGCGTCAAAGACTCATCAATATCATCATTTACCGAAGAACCCTTCGGATAAGATAAATGATGTATAAGCCAAAATTTGCCCGCCTCCTTCTTGGGGACAACCCCCAGCGGGGAGACACGCAAATTGGAAATAGGAACATCATAAAAGGGGCCTAACATTCTACCCAACAAAACTTCCTTCAGCAACTTGTCTCGTACCACTTCTGGATGATCCCGCACCGAACGCAGATTATTAGCCATCAAAACACGCATCCCCGGGGAGAACGGAATCCTAAATCCGTCCCCAAAACCTTTCAATAACAGCTGCGCCCTCTCATTGTTGGGGTACCTCTTTAGCCAAGGCGTCATAGCGTCGAGGTTCACTGGACTCACCCCCTTTAGCAGAACCATCCCCTGGCTTTGTCGTGCCTCCTCGTGCCCGCTTAAAACACTTGAAGACGGGGTGGTTACCACCCCTACACCCGGCACATTCGTGTCTATAGACACAATTAGTTCCCCATTTACAGGTGCTCTCAATGTAGAGTCAGCAGACCCCTTTTTTAAAACTCCCCGACGAACCCGCTGATCTAGACCCGCCGGGTGAGGACTGAAAGGGGTTATGCAAACCCGCGACTTCAACATGACCCCCCTGACCAGCCCCCTTTGGTGTAGTCATAAGGCGCATCCAAAGGCTTATGTCCTTATGATCCCACTGCAGGGATGACTGAAACGCCATACGCTGACGAAACTGCTCGTCATATTTAAGCCAAGCAGTTCCCCCATACATTCTATAAGCCTCCCAAATAGAATCCAAGTAACAAAATAAACCGGAACAATGTTCTGGGCATTTCTCCCCTATAACACTAGCCATGATGGAAAAAGCATGTAGCCAATTCCCAAATGTGCGCGGAATCAGCCTATACTGTCTTCTCTCCTCATCCTCCTCCTTACGATGTTCCTTGCCCTTTTCCCACCGTTCCACACTAAATAGCTCCAATGGCAATAAAGTAAAAATATCCAAATTCTCCCTTTTCCAAATCTTTTCACGGATCGCTGGCTTTAAGTGGGCCCCTAATGGACCTTCAAAGCAAATGTACATGCTCCCCTTTGCAGTATCCAAAACTGGCAAGGGCTTATTAGCCCCATCTACCTTCTCCGTCTGGACCCCAGCATCTAAGGCGTTAAATGACGAAGAGCCTGCCTCAGCACTCGCAGTACTCTCCCTACGAGAACCCCCCTCTAACTGTCCCTGCGCTGACCAAGCTCCAACGGGACCTGCTAGCTGTGACCCACGAGAAGTATCAACTGAAGCTAACAACTGACGTAACCCATCTAACAAATTTCCCCAAACTCCACTCGTGACTGACAAATCCCCCGTAGAACCGCAACCTACAGGTCCTTGCCCCACTAGACTACTCTCATTACTAAAATTACTGTCCGTCGCCAGACACTAACGGTGCCGTCCGTCCTGAATCCACCGAAGCCGTCTCCTGACCGAGCATCCTAGGCACCCCGAGTGCCCGCCGCAAAGCATCGGCCGCTTCTACACCGGACTCCCATCCCGACAACACCTGCAACGGCAAATAAACAGACGAAACACCTGCCACCTGGCCAACGTCATCCTCAGGAGGCGCTGGATGATGCAAATTTTGTACATATTCAGCAGTCAGTGCAGACCTACCACTACTGCTGCTATAACGAAAATGGCCAGGAGGTGGCGCAGGCCTGCCACCACCGATGTAGTAATTTTCCTGAACAGCAGGTGGCGCCGGCCTACCACCGACACTGCAATGTTCCGAACGGCCACTAGATGGCGCCAAATCACCCATGCTAACGGGTGTACTATGCACACTGGCCCCTGACCCAGCAGATGGCGCTCTAGCAGCGCTGAAGACACTAACCGTGACAGCCGCAGAGTCCTGGCTTGCCTCCGGCCCCACAGAAGAACTACTGACAGGCTCGCTGAACGAGCCCACCGCACTGGAAAGGAGGGGGACTGCTCCCCGCCGCTGCACCACCGCTTCCCTCGACATCCATCTCCACGTCGCTCCTCAGGCACACGGACTGTGCTGCGCTGACCCCGACTGGACACCCGGCGAACCGCACCTCGACCTCTCACTCCAGGCGTCTCCACTGCTGCCACCGCTCCCGACACCACCATGGCTCCAGTCCCCGACACCGGAACAACGCCACCGTCGCCAGCGACCGGATCTGTCAAACCAGGGACCACTACCGCGGAAACAGGTAAGGGGGGAGTCACACTCCTCCGTCTGTGCCGGGGGGGCTGGGGAAGCAGAGGGGCTCAAGCGTTCAGGAGGCTGTGAACGCTGGGCCCTATCTGCTAAAGCCCCTATCTGCTCCTGGACCCACTCCAGCCCCTTATCAGCTGCCTCCTCCCTAACCCTAACAATTAACTGCTCTAAACCCTCCATAACTCTAGGCCCTAAAACTGACCAGAAAACAGCTACCCTGACACTGGCTGCACACCTCTATTCTTGACAAAATTTTTCAAGCCATAACATGGCTTCCCTACTTATCCCACTATATATACATCCCATTAACTCCACCCCCAATGCTCACAACCCCCTAGCACAATTCCTGACTCAAACCCACCCACAAACCTATAACCAAAATACCCCTCTAAATGACCCCTTTCAGTCCCAGACTCGTCATGACCGCCCTCTGCCCAGCTCTGCTTAGCTCTGGGCTCACATTATAAGTGGCCTATATTCTACATAATATGATCGGTGCTGTAATGTAGATTACAGCAGTGTTTTTTATTTAGAAAAACAATCATTTTTGACAGAGTTATGACCTATTTTAGCTTCATGCTAATGAGTTTCTTAATGGACAACTGGGCATGTTTTACTTTTTGACCAAGTGGGCATTGTGGAGAGAAGTGTATGATGCTGACCAATCAGTGACCATTCAGCGTCATACACTTCTCCCCATTCATTTATACAGCACATAGCGACATCTATGCGAGCATGCTTCCGTGGAGTACAGCAGAATACCTGTTGCTGAACTAAATATCGCTGGCATCCCTGGCCAGAGTGACCAAGCTACAGACCCCTGATGATGAGTATTGAAACGCGTTGGGTCGGTTGTGAATAGGAATTTTTTAGCATTGGGAACACTAGCATTGTTTGTATACCTCAACACTAGGAGCTTCCGGTGCGGTCATCACGGACTCTAGTGTGAATTAGGGTCAAGACTATTGTTATGCCCATTTTTCAAATGCTGATTCCGTATTGATATTCTTGTTGAACACTGAGCTATAGTAGGCTCACAATTGAATTAGAACTCAGAGTTTATTATTTAATACGTTTTTATACACACGGTGGGGCTTTTTCACAGTGGTGATTGTACCCCTGTTTTTAGAGAGTTCTAAATAAATGTTATACTTTACTCATATATCACACCAGTGAATCCCCTATATTGGTGGACAGGTAAATTCCCAGAGGAGCCACTTCACAGAGTAATAAGCCACAAAAGGTTAATCTGTACAAACCATCTAGTCAGGCGGGGTATTTACCTACTGGCTTTACTGGCAGAGCTTATACTCCACCCTTTGCCACCCAAACAAGCCCAAGTTGTCCTTTAAAACAGAGAACAAATCCTCATCCGTCAACACATTTGTGCTTGACTACGCAGCCAAACATGAAGGTGACTCACCACTCACAGGAATCCTGGCATCACCCAAGGGTGCCTCCAAGATTGTTCCAGCAGCTGGACGACCAGTCTCTTGACCGTGGTCAGCTGCAGATCCCAATGATGCAATAGGAGGCAGTCTTCATCCGTATCCTATGACAACGGTCTCTCCCACCAGCAGCAAGGAGGGGGTAATAAATTCCCTTTGGAGTCTACACCTGTCTCACCACTGATGCTACCGACTGCCCTCCATAGTCTGCCTGTACATTATAACCACAGGACTGCTCCTCCCACCACACCTCGAGCCATCCATGCCCCTACTGCTTCCTCAGGGGTAGAGCAGAACCCTGCCTCATGGACCTGTTAGATGAGGGTGCAATGTAAGGACTGACTCCTCCTTCCTCTACACCAGCGCTGTCCCACATCCCCGGACCACTTTACTGCAAGCTGGGAACTTCTGGCCATGCCACATGCAGGGAAGGGGGGGTGGAGGAACTATTTTTAGAGGATAACTCATCCCTCTAAAAAGCATGGGACAACAATAACAGTCCATAAGCTTTTGGAAAGGGATCTTCAGCTCCTTTGCTTTGGGAAAATGGACACTAGCTGCCAGACTCCAGCCATCCCTTAAAAAGTGGATTTCCATGCCGTTGGTAACCCTTTATAACGACTCAGACAAAATAATTGTGTTAACCATTTAAGATTACATTTATAATAACCATTAATTTAAACTATATAAACAATATACCCATAAGCTCCATAATTCCAGGCACCCAAGGGGCCTTACAATAGAATACACTTGTTATGCTACTTTTGACCATAAAACGGGGTTTAGCCATACAGCACAGGAAAGGGGGGACATGTTATTTTGTTTCATTTTTGAGGGGTTAACCCGACGGAAACCTCCGACGGAATCCCTCAACGGAAGGGCAGCGGTGATGTGAACAGGTCCTTAGTGTCGTCTTTTTCTTTATTTTCTATTTGTACATTATACCTGAGATAAATAATTATGTCCCTAGTGTGTTATACATATAAGTGTCTATAACATGTATCAGGAACATATTATCACACCTTTGATTCTTTACAGATGACGGATCCCAGTGAGAAGAAGGAACGTGACATATAATCCTGTCAGCAGCAAGAAAGGAATCACAAGATAGGTAATTAATATTTATATTAATTACTGATAACACTCAGGCTAGATATGAGTTCTAGACCCGCAGAGGTGTGATAGTATCTTCCTGATACATCAGAATATATGTGTTTTTAACATGTATATCTTCTATAGACAATATCTAGTATAACACAACCATATCTCGGGTACAGAGGTGAGGAACATGTCTATTATTTTACCATCTGTTCTCTAAAGTCAGAAATCCACCTTTTATTTCCAATAGAATATAATTGTTATGGTCCTTTTGCCCATAAAATTTGGCATGAGGGGAGGCTAGTGAGGGCGAGTAACATATTTGACCTTGCATTGTTACTGGCAGTATGATGACAAGAAACCCAGGTTTGATGCAGGTTTCTTTTAGTAGTAATGTTTGCAAAACAACCAAAAGGAAATACAAAAAACTCTTCTTAGCAGAGAGGCACAGTCACTTAAAATATTACACAAAGTGGCGGCAATTTCAGGCAATGCAGGAAGTAGGTTTTTCCAGCTTGGTTTTCTTGGGACAGAGCTCGGACTCTTCCCTGATACAGGGATAACCCATCGTCTCAGCAACTAAATAACAAGGAGGCTTCACGCAACTTCCACTTGTTACATCCAATGCTGCCTCTTTCACAGCAATCATCTGTGGGGAGGTTCCTGCACTCCACCGCCACAGCAATGGGCCCTCTCTGGCTTCAGGGCCTACTCAGCACTGCTGGCACAATAGTTGCTGATTTATGGGTCACAGCCCTTGCACCTGAAACCATTAGGTGGGAACAGTCGCCTTTTATCAAATTTAAAAACAGCCCCTTTGTGAGTTATTCAATGTTCCGACACTGATTACTTGCCCATACTACACTGTTCTTGCAGACTAAAGTAAATATTAAAGACAGTGCCCGAGCCGGTTTTCCCGGTGCCTGCAATAAACAGGGTCAGACACCATTGTCTGAACAGTGTTACATAGCAGTGAGCTTTACTGACGTGAGCATCTGCACAGCTCAGAAAATGTAAGCACGGGTTCTGTGACTAAAACAACACATAAAAATGCTTCCTGGAAACTAGGTGGCAGCATCGCAATGGAAGTGTATATGCTTATAGTGACCGCTCATCTCCGCTCAAAAGAAAAATTAACGGGAGGGAAGGCGGGACAAAATTTTTCAAGCCATAAAATGGCTTCCCTGCTTATCCCACTATATAAACATCCCCTTAACTCCACCCCCAATGCTCACAACCCCCTAGCACAATTCCTGACTCCAACCCACCCACCAACCTATAACCAAAATACCCCTCTAAATGACCCCTTGCATGCCCAGACCCGTCATGACCGCCCTCTGCCCAGCTCTGCTTAGCTCTGGGCTCACATGAGGGTACAAGGGCGACAAGGGGCCACACAAACACCCTCCTATCTAATAAATATACAATGACACAATTAAAATTGGAAGGTGCTTGTCACAGTTTTATTAGATGATTTATTTTACAGAACCTGAGAATATATAAAAAACAAGTATAAACATATCATAAACATAATTAACATATTAACATTATTTGGCTAAGTCCTTGACAACCTCCAAAACATAAATAAAGCAATACCCTTAAACCACTAGCCGTGACCATATAAGCTACAGTGGCGCCACCACGAGTATGCTAAAGCACCACGCTTCCCCGGGTCCGCCCCTTAGAGAAGCCCAAATCCATAGCTTTAAAATAAAACCAATATATTGTGTCAAAGACAGCAATATATAAAAACATAAATAGCGTTGCCAAGGACCCGACACAGCATCAAAACTTGACTCCTTAAATTTTCATGCGCCGCCACACTTGAAAACCCAACTCCAGGCCTTCTTGGAGGCCAAAATTAAAAACATCCAGGCCCACATCCGTTAAGTGAACCCCATCCTTTCCAATGTACGCGCCCCGATCCTCCAACAGTCGGTGATGAACTACCAACCCACCATTTAGGCGAATAAACTTGGCCACTGTCTTATTAATCTTAACTCTGGTCCTATTGAGCGCAGACACTGACTGCGCATTGCGCCATTTTACCCGCTGTACAATTTCGGACCAGATAATCAAAAGCCCAGGATGGGTGTCTACAAAACATAAGAAGTCCCTCTTAATGTTCTTAATGAGGTTCCGCATGGGATAACTCCCGATGTAATTACCCCCTACATGAATTATCAAGATGTCAGGTAGACCCCAGGACCTAACCGCATCCTGAAACAAAGGCCTTACCTGATCCCTGGTCAGGCTACGAACTTCGAACCAGTGTACCTCCACCTCATCCGGATCTAAACCCAAATACCTACCATTCAGACGCACACGGGCACTCCTTTCAGCCCAGTAAATATAGGAATGGCCAAGAAGCCAAACCACACATTTGGCAGAACCTGAAAGCAACAGAAAATTAGTCACACAGAAAAAGAATGACATCCCCCCCACACAAAATAAACCCAAGATAAAGAAATCAACATTCCAGCAAATGCAGCCTAACATAGGAACGAAAGCGGCTGGACGAAAGCGGCTGGACTCCCAGCGGCCAATCCTCTTAACTGAAGCAGTGTCGAGCCCAAAACGAGAAGCCTCTGTAGCAGCTCCAATCCTAAAAGAACGAGAGCTGTAATCCAGATGTGAAAGGCCCAACCCTTGTACGCACTTCTTAAAGACAGCAATAAATTGATATCTGGACAACGCTGAACCATCCGCATGCACCAGCAAAAAGGAAAATCCCTGAGGACACACAGCCATGAAACGCAGAAAACACCCCACTGGGCACGATTCCCCCTCATGAATTTTAGTCAAACAAATCTCAAAACCTTTTCCATTCCTGTCAGTTTTTGAATGATACAACATTATTCTCAACACACTATCCTGAAAAAACCACATTGGTAACTTTAATACCGCCCTGCACCCGTTTTGAGGGACTAACCAATTCGCCAACCCTAAAAGCCCCATAGAAAGCCCAAGAGAAAGCCAATTGAAACAACAACCTCTCATAATCTGAATGGGATATCCTGTGCAACTGAGAATAAAGTCCCTCCAACATTGCAAAAGACACGGGCCCATGCTTATCCTGCCCGACATGCCCTTTTTGAAAACCCGGCAGAGCCCGCCCTATCAAAAAATGCTTAGTAACATCCGTACAACCAATTAACTTAAAGAAAAAGGAAAGTGCCGCTACCGACTTAACAACAGAGGAAGCTGAAGATCCACTCTCCATAAGAGATAACAAAAAACAAAACATCCCCCTAAGGCACTAAAAGGACTCCCTTGACTACACCACGAATCCTCCAGCTGGAACCATCTCACCCAGATCGTGGTATAATCATCCCACGTAGCAGGGGCCAGCGAACGCTTCGCCCACCATATCAGACGAGCGACACCACCCTCCAAAGGTGCTCGGGGCAATAAACCGGATCCCTCTCCGCCTCTGGAGCTAGCCAACGGAAACTATCCCACTGCAATCGAGATAAAGCATCTGCAATGTCATTGGAAACTCCAGGAACATGATGAGCCCTAAATAGAATGTTCCATCTCAAACACAGCAGGACCAACTGGCGTAGCACTGTGATCACTGGGGGGGAATTGGCGGACAAACTATTAATAGCGCACACGACCACCATGTTATCACAGTGAAAAACCACTGAACGATTGGACAAAAGCTGTCCCCAAATTTCAAGAATGGGAAAAAACTCCAGAAAACAAAGATTACCCGTCAAACCACACTCCCTCCACTCTAGTGGCCAAGTACCAACAAACCATTTTCCCTGAAAATACGCCCCGAAACCGATAGAAGCGGAAGCATCAGTACACAATTGCATCTCCACATTCGAAACTCCCTCTGCAATCCGTAATGATCTGCCGTTACCTTCTACCAAAAAGGAATCCCAAACCCTCAAATCCGCCTTATGCTCCTTGCCAAGGCGAATAAAATGGTGGGGACATCTAACACCAGCAGTTGCTTGTGCTAAGCGCCTACAAAAAACACGGCCCATGGGCATAATTCTACAGGCAAAATTGAGTTTCCCCAATAAAGATTGCAGGAGCCGCAGGGTGATTTTTGTTCTCACCAGAGCTTCCTGCACCGTTGCTCGCAGATGAATAAGTTTTGCCTCTGGCAACCTACATTCCATTGCCTGGGAATCAATTTCAATTCCCAAAAAACAGATCGTAGTGGTTTGTCCTTCGTTTTTTTCAAATGCCAACGGAACCCCAAAGTCAACAAAAACATCCATCACTGCCCATAACAATATTGCACACGACGGCCGAGCCGCAGGGCCCACACAAAAGAAGTCATCCAAATAATGAATAACTGCTTTAGAGGCGGCTCGTTCATGGACCACCCACTCCAAAAATGTGCTGAAGGCTTCGAAATAGGCACAAGAAATAGAGCACCCCATAGGAAGGCACCTATCAATATAAAAAAGGCCATCAAACGAGCACCCCAGAAAGTGCATGGATTCTGGGTGCACCGGCAAAAGGCGAAATGCAGACTCCACATCAACCTTAGCCATAAGCGCCCCTTGCCCCGCCGTCCTAACCAAACGAACCGCCTCATCAAATGACGTATAGGAACCCCGCGCCAAAGACTCATCAATATCATCATTTACCGAAGAACCCTTCGGATAAGATAAATGATGTATAAGCCGAAATTTGCCCACCTCCTTCTTGGGGACAACCACCAGCGGGGAGACACGCAAATTGGAAATAGGAACATCAGAAAAGGGGCCTAACATTCTACCCAACAAAACTTCCTTCTGCAACTTGTCTCGTACCACTTCTGGATGATCCCGCACCGAACGCAGATTATTAGCCATCAAAACACCCACCCCCGCGGAGAACGGAATCCTAAATCCGTCCCCAAAACCGTTCAATAACAGCTGCGCCCTCTCATTGTCGGGGTACCTCTTTAGCCAAGGCGTCATAGCGTTGAGGTTTACTGGACTCACCTTCTTTAGCAGAACCATCCCCTGGCTTCGTCGTGCCTCCTCGTGCCCGCTTAAAACACTTGAAGATGGGGTGGTTACCACCCCTACACCCGGCACATTTGTGTCTAAAGACACAATTAGTTCCCCATTTACAGGTGCTCTCTTTGTAGAGTCAGCAGACCCCTTTCTTAAAACTCCCCGACGAACCCGCTGATCTAGACCCGCCGGGTGAGGACTGAAAGGGGCTATGCAAACTCGCGACTTCAACATGACCCCCTGACCAGCCCCCTTTGGTGTAGTCATAAGGTGCATCCAAAAGCTTATGTCCTTATGATCCCACCGCAGGGATGACTGAACCGCCATATGCTGACGAAACTGCTCGTCATATTTAAGCCAAGCAGTACCCTCATACGTTCTATAAGCCTCCCAAATGGAATCCAAGAAACAAAATAAACCGGAACAATGTTTTGGGGATTTCTCCCCTATAACGCTAGCCATGATGGAAAAAGCTTGTAGCCAATTCCCAAATGTGCGCGGAATCAGCCTATACCGTCTTCTCTCATCATCCTCCTCCTTACGATGTTCCTTGCCCTTTTCCCACCGTTCCACACTAAATCGCTCCAACGGCAATAAAGTAAAAATATCCAAATTCTCCCTTTTCCAAATCTTTTCACGGAGCTCTGGCTTTAAGTGGGCCCCTAATGGTCCTTCAAAGCAAATGTACATGCTCCCCTTTGCAGTATCCAAAACTTATTAGCCCCATCTACATTCTCTTTCTGGACTCCGGCATCTAAGGCGTTAAATGACGAAAAGCCTGCCTCAGCACTCGCAGTACTCTCCCTACGAGAACCCCTCTCTAACTGTCCCTGCGCTGACCAAGCTCCAACGGGACCTGCTAGCTGTGACCCACGAGAAGTATCAACTGAAGCTAACAACTGACATAACCCATCTAACAAATTTCCCCAAACTCCACTCGTGACTGATAAAGCCCCCGTAGAACTGCAACCTACAGCTTGCCCCACTAGACTACTCTCATTACAAAAATTACTGTCCACGTGTATGGTGTGTAAACGCTGTGACTCACCAGAAAGCTGCCCGTCACCAGACACTAACGGGGCCGTCCGTCCTGAATCCACCGAAGCCGTCTCCTGACCGAGCATCCTAGGCACCCCGAGTGCCCGCCGCAAAGCATCGGCTGCTTCTAAACCGGACTCCCGTCCTGACGACACCTGGAACGGCAAATAAACAGACGAAACACCTGCCACCTGGCCAACGTCACCCTCAGGAGGCGCTGGATGATGCAAATTTTGTACATATTCAGCAGTTAGTGCAGACCTACCACTACTGCTGCTATAACGAAAATGGCCAGGAGGTGGCGCAGGCCTGCCACCACGATGTAATAATTTTCCTGAACAGCAGGTGGCGCCGGCCTACCACCGACACTGCAATGTTCCGAACGGCGACTAGATGGCGCCAAATCACCCATGCTAACGGGTGTACTATGCACACTGGCCCCTGACCCAGCAGATGGCGCTCTAGCAGCGCTGAAGGCACTCACCGTGACAGCCGCAGAGTCCTGGCTTGCCTCCGGCCCCACAGAAGAACTCGTGACAGGCTCCCTGAACGAGCCCACCGCACTGGAAAGGAGGGGGACTGCTCCCCGCCTCTGCACCACCGCTTCCCTCAACGTCCATCTCCACGTCGCTCCTCAGGCACATGGACTGTGCTGCGCTGACCCCGACTGGACACCCGGCGAACCGCACCTCGGCCTCTCACTCCAGGCCTCTCCACTGCTGCCGCCGCTCCCGACACCGCCATGGCTCCAGTCCCCGACACCGGAACAACGCCACCGTCGCCAGCCACCGGATCTGTCACACCAGGGACCACTACCGCGGAAACAGGTAAGGGGGAGTCACACTCCTCCGTCTGCGCCGGGGGGCTGGGGAAGAAGAGGGGCTCAAGCGTTCAAGAGGCCGTGAACGCCGGGCTCTGGGGGGACGCCCCGCCAGGGAGCCTGCTAAAGCCCCTAGCTGCTCCTGGACCCACTCCAGCCCCTTATCAGCTACCTGCTCCCTAACCCTAGCAATTAACTGCTCTATACCCTCCATAACTCTAGGCCCTAAAACTGACCAGAAAACAGCTACCCTGACACTGGCTGCACACCTCTATTCTTGACAAAATTTTTCAAGCCATAACATGGCTTCCCTGCTTATGCCACTATATATACATCCCATTAACTCCACCCCTGTTATGGAATAAATATATGTATAATGTATCTGGGACCTCAATGAGTGCAATGCTGAAGAGAAGAACATGTATTAGAATATATGTTGGGTATGTGATGGTATAGAACAACCTATAATCAATTATATAAGTGTAATGTATGTACTACTTCAAGGTAGAAGGATAAACGAGTCTATATTTTGGGTATTATTGAAAGGTTATGGAATGTAATAATCTGCAGATGTTCTGCAGAAACTGGAAATTGCGAATTCATTATGTTATGAGGGTACTACCAGGAACTAGGGGGTTTGTTTGCAGGATGGTTTGTTTCTGGGCGTACAGCCAAGATAGATATGGGTAGAACACCGGATTAAAAACTAGATGTAAGGAATAAGAATAATGTACGTAGAGATAAGAATAATGAGGAAAGAAACCACAAGAATGTATACGTGTCTGCACGTAATTATATGATATTTTTACTATATAAACTCTGTGTCTCTGCAAATAAAGTCAGAAGTATTTTTGCCTTGAGAAACGTCTCAGTGTGTCTTTGCTTCTCCGAGCTCGCACCCCCCCCACCTGATTTGAACCTGCATGGAGATCAAGGCGTAACGTGACCTCATTGCGATCACAGAAATTGGCGCCCGAAACAGGGACTTGACCAGAAGGACGGCACCCCACCTAGGGGATCTCCCGGGACTAGAGTGGCGACTCTCCAGACTAAGGAACGGGCAGACCACAGCTGCAGCAAGGTAAGAAGACTTAATTCTTACAAACTCTGCTCTGCACCTTCCTGTCTGGTAGGTCACCTTCCCGGTAGTACTCCTGAGGAATAGAGGGGCCACATGAGGGTATTTTTAGTGTAAAAATCTGGTCAAGTCTATATGTAATCCTACCCTCAGGATAAAGTGCCTGATCTCCATGACAGTATTTGTATGAATGTTGTAGAAACCCAGTTTTGTGTCACAAATGCATTTTAGAATAAGGAAATTGTTTTTGGAAAAAACTTCCGATAATCCGGCAAATTACCAGAAACATGTGTACATGCTTCAGGTGACTACGGGGATTATGATAGGCTAAATTTAAGCCCGGAAATCGAAAATTTTGTGCAATCTGATAATCCGGAAAAATGCCGAAAATGTGTGTACAGCATTGAGGTACTTGCGGGGATTATCATGCACTGATTTTCAGCTCAAAATTCCAGAATTTTCTGCAATCCGATAATCCGGCATGTCAAATGAACAGCTTGATTTTACGTTTGCCTTATTATTTGGATCAGGAATATTTGTCATATTACTGTTATGGTGTGGAGGATATCTCCTTGAGTGGTGTTTAAAGTGAATAAGAAGAAAGTAAGCTAGTTATAAAAGGAATTTAATTCTCTGGCCAGAGTAGAAGAAGGTTTAAAAGGGTTTTGAGGGGATAAGTAACTGTATAAAATAGGTGAGAAAGGTAGTGTGGGACTTTCCCTAACAGCCAATAGCCATAGTGTTTGTTAGTGAAGATAAAAACTGAGAGAGAAGGGTAAGAGTCCCCTCCATCATAGCAGGGCTATGGGAAACAGTCACGGCAAACGAGAGTTTGAGGTATGGCATATGGGTGAGCAAGCACCTGTTAAAAGGGTGTAAGCTTACTAGGGGATCGTAAATCCAGAAATTCACCTATCAGGAAAACTACCCCCTACATAACTTAGGGTCTGCCTATAGGCGACCACTTATAACTAGACAATGGGGAACTGGTGTCCCTATTAAGTACGGAGACTAGAAACTGTCTAAAACAGATGAGAATGGAATTCGTCTGTCAGCTAAAATCTGTAACAAGAGTAAGTACGGAAGCTAGAAACTGTCTAAAATAGATGAGAATGGAATTCATCTGTCAGTAGCTAGAATCTGTAACAAGAGTATGAGATGAGCACCCCAAAGGACAAACCGCCAAACAGGTAGTAGCAGAAAGAGAAGGTAAAAAGGCAACGCAGGGAATAAATAAATAAATAAAAAAAAAAAAAATTAATGAAAGCATGTGGTCTAGAATCCCATGGACGGTTAGACGCAGAAAAATGGAATGAATGTTGTGACACAAAACGTGGATGGTTGAAAGATAAAAAGTTACAGGGGAAAGCAGAAGCATTGAGAAAAGTGTCAGAAGAAGTAGTTGTTTTAATGTTGCAAATGACCTTATAGTAAATTCCCATACGATATAATTTAGAATCAACTAGTGTGACAAGAGAAGGTGGAGGTGAAGAACAGCTGCTGGTGATATAAGAAATGTAATCTTGTTCTTGAAATAAATGGACACAACATTAAATGCTGATAGAGATATTTTGTATGACTTTGTGTCATTTTGTAGATTGAATCAGGAAAAGTGATAAATGTAATAATGTATAAGCAGTCCTTCACAGCCAAACCACCAGACACCTCTGTCTTATATTATGAGACCCTTGATCCTGTCATACATTCTGCACAGAGTGCAGAGTTGCTTGCCCTGATCAAGGCATGAAAACTGGCAGAGGGAAAAAGAGGAGGGCGGCTCCAAGCCGCAGATTGGGCAAAAGGTATTCTGGAGAACAAAGGGAAGTTGGAAGGTAGAAAGTTGATGAAAAGTGCTTTAGAGAGATTTGCAGAAGAGGAAGTTAGGAATAAGAAATGTATTGTATGTATTAGAGAACAGGACCAGCAGACGCCCGGTAATGGCGTCCGTACCTCATGTTGAGTGTGTCCTCATTGTTGGTGGGAAACCCCCTGCGCACTGTTTCCAATGGGAGAGGCTGCCCCCCCCTGCCCCTGATGTGGCCACGCCCGGCCCAACCAAATCAGTATGAAATAATCACCTTGTTAATTTTGTCATTTGTAGTGTCTTTTCTATTTACAGAAGTTCCAGTTTTAGTTCACTGATGAAACAACACATCATCATAATATAGAGATGGTGGCCGTCAGATTGTACTGTTAAACATTAACGTAGCTAATTCCTATACAATGGTGTGATAAATGATTGCAGATACGTATCTTGTTTTGCCGGCATTGAAAGTGTTAAGATTGTGAGAAGTTGTGAGAAATGAGTTTGTGACCCCCCTCCCTCCCCCCTAAAGTGTGTTGTGTTTGGGAGGAGGAGGAGGGGGGCTGACTGGGTGCAGTCTGCAGGGCTGATGAGACCAAGGGATTTCAATATGCACTGCTGAGATATATATATATATCAGTAATGTCTACAAACCGAAATACATTTCTTCTCTTTTGCGCAAGCGCTGTTGGTTATAAAAGTTACGATATTTATGTGTTATGATGTGATCAGATTTCATGTGTTTTGATGTTAATTCAGATGTATTAAACTACAGATACGGTGAGACACGGGGGTTTGAAAATGTATGTGCCCCCACCGTTCCCTATTTTTTTATATACAGTTTATTGGTTTGCAGTAATTAATGTTATCAGAGATAATATTTTCTGTTTTATTGAATAACTAACTACAATTGTTTTATTTTTGATTTCACACATGAGTTATGTTATTGTAAAGATCAAATGTTTGTCAGGAAAAAGTTATTTTTGTTTCAGGCTGTTGTACATTACAGGGGGTTAAATTAGTGTTATGTTGAGATGTAGTTTTGAACTCTGCTACATCACTCTCGCAGAGTCCACAAAGGGGGGAAGGGTGAAGGAACTGATCAGGTACAATTTTGGTTTATGTGTAAGAGACCATCCCCCTCCAGCAAAGTTACACAGGAGGCGATGTGACGTCACTCACACGAGTTTTTATGGATTTAGATGAGGGAGAAGGCAAAACAAAACTTGTCTGGACATTGTTAATTTGATGTAAAGTTTTTGGGAATGTTTTATTTTTATTTGTTTTTGTATTAATCAAGTATTTACAGAACCTGATAAAAGTGAGATTCTCAAAGTATTCTGGATTATCAGCTGAATGAGGAGGAGTTGTGTTTGGTAGCGGCTTGTGACACCAATCCATGGAGTACCTCTACGCAAGCATATACTTTGTACTGTACTGAACAAAATGGACATGACACTGCGGTTCTCACACAAAGTCATGGACCACAGCAGCGCCCGGTAGCATATTATTCAGCTAGACTAGACCCTGTGGCCCGAGGTTCCCCATCATGTGTGAGAGCTATCATTGCTGTAAATTCAATGTTAAACAAGGCCTCAGATTTGGTCCTGGCATTTCCACCACATGATATTACTGCTATTCTAACTCAAGTACAACCGAAGCATTTGTCCACTGCAAGACATTTGAGATTAACCTGTGCTCTTCTTCTTCCTGAGCAGGTTACTTTACACCGCTGTACTACATTGAACCCAGCTACCTTACTGCCTTTGGAGCAAGGGGGAGAAGACGTAGGTAAAGTATGGTCACAATTTTTGCCTGAAACTGATGAACATGATTGTATGGCCCTTATGGCCCAGGAAACAGTGGGCTTTGCACATATGAAAGATACCCCACTCCAAAACCCAGACCTAAGACTCTTTGTGGATGGTTCAAGGTATTGTGTAGAAGGATCTTTTCTTACAGGATATGCAGTAACCACCGAAGATGTAGTCCTAGAAGCAGCCTCCTTACCAGCGTCCCGCTCAGCACAAGAAGCGGAGCTTAAGGCCCTGGCAGCAGCATGCCAACATGCAGAAGGAACAGACAGCAAATATATACACTGACTCTCGATATGCATTTGGGATTGCACACGATTATGGCCCCATATGGAGGGCAAGACAATTTTTGACCTCTGCAGGTACACCTGTAAAGAATGCAGACTTTGTAAAATATTTGATGGCGACCCTGATGTTACCCACAGAAGTAGCAGTAGTAAACATTAAAAGCTCACACTAAGGTGAGTTCACCAGAGACAAAAGGAAATGCTTTGGCAGACCAAGCCGCAAAAGCAAGCAGCACAGAAGCTACCCGTGTTAGCAGCCGTATATCAGATAAAAGATCCAGAGGAAACAAGACCAGCTGTAAGCCCGGAACTACTGCAAAAACTTCAAGGACAAGCAACAAAAGAAGAAAAAGACAAGTGGACGACCCAAGGAGCAACGCTACGAAAAGATGGCCTCTGGCAGTGCCAGAATAAACTGTGCCTGCCTAAGACAATGTTCCCAATGATGGCCCAAATAACACATGGAGAGACACACCAGTCAAAAACGGCAATGATGGACTTGGTAAACAAGGTGTGGTATGCCCCAGGGTTTAGTGTGATGGCCAGCAGTTTTACACAAGGATGCATGATCTGTGCAACACATAATATTGGAAGAACTGTAAAAGTACCACAGAAGCACACACCCAGAGCTATATATCCGTTCCAGAGACTACAGATAGACTATATTCAATTACCAAAAGTCGGTACCTATGAGTATGTGCTTGTTTGTATTGATCTCTTTTCAGGATGGCCAGAAGCTTTTCCAGTCACCAAAGCTACAGCCGTAGCCACAACAAAGAAACTGATCAACGAGGTGGTGTGCAGATATGGAGTTCCAGAGATGATCGAGAGCGACAGAGGAACTCATTTTACGGGTGAAATCATGAACCATGTGTTGTCAGCTCTAGGCATAAGTCAAGCCCTACATACACCATACCATCCACAGAGCAGTGGGAAGGTTGAGAGACTAAATGGGACTCTCAAATTGAAAATCCAAAAAGCAATGGTAGAAACCGGGAAACCATGGACCGAGTGTCTACCATTAGCCTTGTTCTCAGTAAGATACACGCCCACAAAAAGAACAGGTCTCAGCCCATATGAGATCTTATTTGGGTCGGCTCCCAGATTAGGATGTTATTTTCCACAGGTGCTCCAAATGCAGTATGGTAGACTAACAGATTATGTATCAACGTTGAACAAACAATTGACCAAGGTGCATGCACAAGTTTTTGTTTCCATTCCAGATCCTGATTCAGTTGAAGGGACGCATAAGCTAGAACCAGGAGATTGGGTCGTTGTCAAAAGACACGTGAGGAAAAGTCTAGACCCAAGATTTGACGGACCGTTTCAAGTCCTTTTCAAGTTTTACTCGTTACAAGCACCTCAGTGAAGCTCGAAGGAAAGGCAAGCTGGATTCACGCCAGTCATTGTAAAAAGGTTCTTCAGCCAGAAGAATGAAGATCTTTGCGGTTGTTGCGGCGGTTGTTGCGTGTGCTCTTATACAAAAAGGCAGAACTGCTACTCCTGTACACGTAATCAGTACAGAATCACTGGAACAGTTCAGGACAGGGTGGGCGAATGCCACAGTGGATAGAAAGCAGGGTAACTACACCTGTAAGGCCAATGCCCCGTGTTATACTACAAATGTGACTACAACCGAAGGGACTTGGAAAAAAGGACCACATGGAGGGACTGTGTACCTTCACATAGACAAAACAGCCAACATTAGCATACAAGAAGAGACGGCTGTTGTTTTGTTGTTATGAACCAGATTTACAGTATCTACAGAAATATACAACCAGTAAAAATAGAAACGAAATGATAAATAAGATTTATGAAAGATGCAACAAGGAGAGGCTCAACTCTACGATTGTAATAAAAGAAACTGATGGGATGATATTATGTATGAATAATAGCCAAATAAGAAATAGAATATATTTTGTATTCTTGATAACAATTTTAAGAGATAGTTTTAAGCCACATATAAGAGTCATGTTAGGTAATGGACAGACATTCTGCCCATAGGAAAGAGAAATGATACGTGGT
This sequence comes from Rhinoderma darwinii, assembly GCF_050947455.1. NCBI lineage: Eukaryota > Metazoa > Chordata > Amphibia > Anura > Rhinodermatidae > Rhinoderma > Rhinoderma darwinii. Next base: position 1,127,213 of record NW_027464461.1, read on the forward strand.
TATTGTTCCAGCCTGAGTATACTGAGTGTCCACCTAGATGGTGCGCAGGAAGACTAATAGCATTTAATGTGAAAAATCCTACTCTATTATGCAAATTTATTGTTATGCCAATGGTAATGATTGATCCGGTGACATTATTAGGACAATATTGTATCCTGGAAATGAAAGGAACACACATAGATTCTCAAAATAAGACAAGGAATATAGATTTGTGCCAGTTAACAGAGCATGGATATGTATGTAATCGACAGTCAGGGATATATGAACCTTGTCTAATGCAGCACCAGGATAATGTATGCGCACTCACTATAATCCCAGAAGCTAACCTACAGGTATATATTGAAGTAGGTCCACAGCATGTATGCTTAATAACTAACGACAAGCAGACCCTTAGCCAGTTTAATCTCACAGGACCATTTTCAGGATGTCTATACAATGTGACGCATTTGACTTGGGGGAACCAAACTATAGTGTTCCTGCCTATTTTTGAAGAAATAATGTCCACTGTATGGGTACCTGAACCTTTGCCCTATGGAAATTTTAGTTTGCCACTGGAAGAGTTAAAACAAGTGTTACAAAAGTCTAAAGACGTAAAGAAATTGATAGCAGCCCATAATGTAACTCTAAGTAAAGTGAAAATATTGGCTACAATAGCAGCTAAGGAAGTAATAAATTTATCGTCAGCAATAAAAGATGCCAGTGCCCATCATTGGTATGACATATTTACAGGATTTTCCCCCATTGCCACTAAGATACTGCATGTGTTATTCCAACCCTTGATATGTTTCATAATATTGTTTATATTGCTTACATGTTTCAATTGTTATACATTTTGCAAAATAAGGGAAGCATTCAGTCAGAGGCCTATACATTATGATGAAAGAATGTTGTGAGATTACCCCACCTATATACCTGTGTGAATCAAGTGAAGAAATGGATCGAAGCCTTGCTATCAGGAGATAGAAGTAGCATTGGAATTTAGGTGTTGGTAAAATCACAAAAGGAGGGATTGTTATGGAATAAATATATGTATAATGTATCTGGGACCTCAATGAGTGCAATGCTGAAGAGAAGAACATGTATTAGAATATATGTTGGGTATGTGATGGTATAGAACAACCTATAATCAATTATATAAGTGTAATGTATGTACTACTTCAAGGTAGAAGGATAAACGAGTCTATATTTTGGGTATTATTGAAAGGTTATGGAATGTAATAATCTGCAGATGTTCTGCAGAAACTGGAAATTGCGAATTCATTATGTTATGAGGGTACTACCAGGAACTAGGGGGTTTGTTTGCAGGATGGTTTGTTTCTGGGCGTACAGCCAAGATAGATATGGGTAGAACACCGGATTAAAAACTAGATGTAAGGAATAAGAATAATGTACGTAGAGATAAGAATAATGAGGAAAGAAACCACAAGAATGTATACGTGTCTGCACGTAATTATATGATATTTTTACTATATAAACTCTGTGTCTCTGCAAATAAAGTCAGAAGTATTTTTGCCTTGAGAAACGTCTCAGTGTGTCTTTGCTTCTCCGAGCTCGCACCCCCCCCACCTGATTTGAACCTGCATGGAGATCAAGGCGTAACGTGACCTCATTGCGATCACAACCCCCAATGCTCACAACCCCCTAGCACAATTCCTGACTCAAACCCACCCACCAACCTATAACCAAAATACCCCTCTAAAAGACCCCTTGCAGGTCCAGACCCGTCATGACCGCCCTCTGCCCAGCTCTGCTTAGCTCTGGGCTCACATTATAAGTGGCCTATCGTCTACATAATATGATCGGCGCTGTAATGTAGATTACAGGAGTCTTTTTTATTTAGAAAAACGATCATTTTTGACGGAGTTATGACCTATTTTAGCTTCATGCTAATGAGTTTCTTAATGGACAACTGGGCATGTTTTACTTTTTGACCAAGTGGGTGTTGTGGAGAGAAGTGTATGGCGCTGACCAATCAATGACCAATCATCGTCATACACTTCTCCCCATTCATTTACACAGCACATAGTGATATAGCTATATCGCTATGTGCAGCCACATAAACACATTATAACGTTACTCAAGTGTCCTGAAAGTAAATATACATTACCTCCAGCCAGGACATCATGTCTATTCACAATCCTGACACTTATGTAGCGTCTCTGTGATATTTACAGCAAGGCTATCTCGTTTTAAATGACAGGTTACATCGTACAGGTCTTTACCACTTTGAAATTTTTCTCAGACCCTCTCTCAAAACTAAGCTTCTTGTCCACAATACGCTCTTTGTCCACCATTACGTGATCCACTGAAACCAAATATCACAAATTCTCGTCTGTGGATCTTGTCCCCTATATTGGTGGACAGGTAAATTCCCAGAGGAGCCACACCACAGAATAATAAGCAACAAAAGGTTAATCTGTACAAACCATCTAGAAAGGCGGGGTATTAACCTACTGGCTTTACTGGCAGAGCTTATACTCCACCCTTTGCCACCCAAACAAGCCCAAGTTGTCCTTTAAAACAGAGAACAAATCCACATCCGTCAACACATTTGTGCTTGACTACGCAGCCAAACATGAATGTGACTCACCACTCACAGGTATCCTGGCATCACCCAAGGGTGCCTCCAAGATTGTTCCAGCAGCTGGACGACCAGTCTCTTGACCGTGGTCAGCTGCAGATCCCAATGATGCAATAGGAGGCAGTCTTTGTCCGTATCCTATGACAACGGGGTTTAGCCATACAGCACAGGAAAGGGGGGCATGTTATTTTGTTTCATTTTTGAGGCGTTAACCCGACGGAAACCTCCGACGGAATCCCTCAACGGAAGGGCAACGGTGATGTGAACAGGTCCTTAGTGTCGTCTTTTTCTTTATTTTCTATTTGTACATTATACCTCAGATAAATAATTATGGCCCTAGTGTGTAATACATAAAAGTGTCTATAACATGTATCAGGAACATATTATCACACCTTTGATTCTTTACAGATGACTGATCCCAGTGAGAAGAAGGAACGTGACATATAATCCTGTCAGCAGCAAGAAAGGAATCACAAGACAGGTAATTAATATTTATATTAATTACTGATAACACTCAGGCTAGATATGAGTTCTAGACCCGCAGAGGTGTGATAGTATCTTCCGGATAAATCAGAATATATGTGTTTTTAACATGTATATCTTCTATAGACAATATCTAGTATAACACAACCATATCTCAGGTACAGAGGTGAGGAACATGTCTATTATTTTACCCTCTGTTCTTTAAAGTCAGAAATCCACCTTTTATTTCCAATAGAATAAAATTGTTATGGTCCTTTTGACCATAAAATTTGGCATGAGGGGAGGCTAGTGAGTGCGAGTAACGTATTTGACCTTGCATTGTTACTGGCAGTATGATGACAAGAAACCCAGGTTTGATGCAGGTTTCTTTTAGTAGGCCAGTAATGTTTGCAAAACGACCAAAAGGAAATACAAAAAACTGTTCTTAGCAGATAGGCACAGTCACTTAAAATATTACACAAAATGGCGGCAATTTCAGGCAATGCAGGAAATGGGGTTTTACCAGCTTGGTTTCCTTGGGACAGAGCTCGGACTCTTCCCTGATACAGGGGTAACCCATCGTCTCAGCAACTAAATAACAGGGAGGCTTCACGCAACTTCCACTTGTTACATCCAATGCTGCCTCTTTCACAGCAATCATCTTTGGGGAGGTTCCTGCACTGCACCGCCACAGCAATGGTCCCTCTCTGGCTTCAGGGCCTACTCAGCCCTGCTGGCACAATAGTTGCTGATTTATGGGTCGCAGCCCTTGCACCAGAACCCATTAGGTGGGATCAGTCACCTTTTATCAAATTTAAAAACAGCCCCTTTGTAAGTTATTCAATGTTCCGACACTGATTACTTGCCCATACTACACTGTTTTTGCACACTAAAGTAAATATTAAAGACTGTGCCCGAGCCGGTATTCCCGGTGCCTGCAATAAACAGGGTTAGCCACCATTTTCTGAACAGTGTTACATAGCAGTGAGCTTTGCTGACGTGAGCATCTGCACAGCTCAGAACATGTAAGCACAGGTAAGCTAAACCTATTTAGCCTTGAGAAAAGACGACTAAGGGGGGACATGATAAACTTATATAAATATATAAATGGCACATACAAAAAAATATGGTCAAATCCTGTTCCATGTAAAACCCCCTCAAAAAACAAGGGGGCACTCCCTCCGTCTGGAAAAAGAAAGGTTCAACCTGCAGAGGCGACAAGCCTTCTTTACTGTGAGAACGGTGAATTTATTGAATAGACTACCGCAGGAGCTGGTCACAGCAGGGACAGTAGATGGCTTTAAAAAAGGCTTAGATAATTTCCTAGAACAAAAAAATATTAGCTCCTATGTGTAGAAATTTTTTACTTCCCCTTTCCCATCCCACTTCCCCTTTCCCATCCCTTGGTTGAACTTGATGGACATGTGTGTTTTTTCAACCGTACAAACTATGTAACTATGTAACTATATAAGGTCCTGTGACTAAAACAACACATAAAAATGCTTCCTGGCCACTAGGTGGCAGCATCGCAATGGAAGTATATATGCATATAGTGACGGCTCATCTCCTCTAGTCCAGGACCCAGTGGCGGATTAAGTAGACTATAGGCCCTGGGCTGTTCCACAAGCTTGGGCCCCCTTCTTGTCATCAGTGTATCGCAAAATTCCACTCTTCCGTCATAATCATCTTCGGATAGCTCCTGAACTAGACGTATTTTATAAGGATGATAATAATCCCTCCTCAAAATTTGACGGAGTGATGTGGCGCTGATATCATTTTGTTGTGCTCCATTCGAGGCAGATGTTTAAGGGTGTGTTCACACGGCCTATTTTCATCCGTTTTTTGTCCGTAAACGGCCGAAAAATCGGAAGTAGAACGCCTCCAAACATCTGCCCATTGATTGCAATGGGAAGAACGGCATTCTATTCCGACGGGCCTTTTTTTTTACACGGTCGTGAAAATGAAGTGCAGGTCACTTCTCGGGACGTTTTTGGAGCCGTTTTTCATAGACTCTATTGAAAACCGCTCCAAAAGCGTCCGTAAAAAACGCCACAAAAATCGCGAGTGGCTCAAAAAACGCCTGAAAATCAGGAGCTGTTTTCCCTTGAAAACAGCTCCGTATTTTCAGACGTTTTTGAGTTTGCATGTGAACGTACCCTAAGGGTCATCATGTACATTGAGCAGAACATCTAAAGCTTTTTCATTATTACTAGCATGTTTGGGTCTTCCGGATCTTGGTGCGTCTTTAATTGAACCACTTGTTTCGAAACGATGAACAGTTCTTTTAACAGTTGACAATGAAATTGGATCACGGATAGGATAAGTGGCATTGAATAAAGCCGCTACTTCTTGATAGGATCTTATTTTTTCTTCGCCATACCCTCTCATCAATAAAGTGATCCTTTCCGTTTCGGTCAAATGCATTTTGTGATATGACAATAGAAATGTACAAAAATGAAAATTACTCTCCGAATTAGCGCTCTCTGAAATTCATAGACTAGGTCCATTTTGTATCGCCGAGACCGATTGTAATAATACGTAATTTAAAGTCACCTTGATGTGACATTCCTAAGCTCGCACATGCACACGTGCCCACACACATTTAGGATTTTACCCGAGCGGTACATTCTGGGCAATGCAAACACCGGCGGTAGCCGATAATGACAATGATAACTTTAAAGTTAAATATCTCAGCGGCATTGTTTCCATATTGAAAAGTGCTTTCAAATGAGCCCCACTCGACCCCCGTGCCATTTAAGATTTTGCTAACCCCGACCTCCCCACCGCCCCCAAGGGTGTTTTTTTTTCTTTTCAATAAACTGGTAGATTTTATGACCCCATTAAATCCCACCAAATTTCAACCCTCTACCTCGAGCCGTTCAAAAGTTATGAGGGTGTTTCGGAACTTTTGGTGGCCACTGTATAGACTCATTACACAGAGTGATCTATTTCCAGCATTTTTGGCTTTTAACCCCTTAAGGACGCAGCCTAGTTTGGGCCTTAAGGCTCAGAGCCTATTTTTTAAATCTGACATATTTCACTTTATGTGGTAATAACGTAGGAATGCTTAAACCTATCCAAGCGATTCTGAGACTGTTTTCTCGTGAGACATTGGGCTTTACGTTAGTGGTAAAATTTGGTCGATATATTCAGTGTTTATTTGTGAAAAATGGCAAAATTTAGAGAAAAATTAGAAAAATAGAATTTTTCAGAATTTAAATGCATGTGCTTGTAAAACAGACGGTTATACCAGCCGAAATAGTTACTAGTTCACATTTCCAATAAGTCTACTTTAGATCTGCATAGTTTTTAGAGCATTATTTTATTTTTCTTGGACGTTACAAGGCTTAGAACATAAACAGCAATTTCTCATATTTTTAAGAAAATTTCAAAAGCCTTTTTTTTAAGGTACCTGTTCAGTTCTGAAGAGGCTTTGAGGGGCCTATGTATTAGAAACCCCCATAAAACACCCCATTTTAAAAACTAGACCCCTCAAAGTATTCAAAATAGCATTTAGAACGTTTTTTTAAACCCTTCAGGCATTTCACAGGAATTAAAGCAAAGTGGAGGTGAAATTTGCAAATTTCATTTTTCTTGCTGAATTTCAATTTTATTCTATTTTTTTTCTGTAACAAAGAAGGTTTTACCAGAGAAACACTACTAAATATGTATTGTCCAGATTCTGCAGTTTTTAGAAATGTCCCACATGTGGCTCTAGTACGCTCGTGGAATAAAACACAAGCCCCAGAAGCAAAGAAGCACCTAGTAAATTTTGGTGCTTCTTTTTTATTAGCATATATTTTAGGCAGCATGCCAGGTTTGGAGAGGTGTTGAGGTGCCAAAACAGTATGAATCCCCCAAAACTGACCCCATTTCGGAAACTGCACCCCTCAAGGAATTAATTTTGGTTATTGTTACCATTTTGACCTGGTAGTTTTTTCACAGCGCGTATTTGAATTGGGCTGTGAAATTAAAAGAATGACAATTTGTCCAATAAGATGTCATTTTTGATCAGAATTTCTTATTTTCACAGGGAACAAAATGCCCCATTTTGTTGCCCAATTTGTCCTGAGTGCGGCAATACCCCATTTGTGGTGATAAACTGCCGTTTGGGCCCATGGGAGGACTCAGAAGGAAAGGAGCGCTATGTGTTCTTAGGAGTCCAGATTTTGCTGGATTGGTTTTCAGGTGCCATGTCGCATTTGCAGAGCCTCAGAGGTATCAAAGCAATGCAAACCCACCAAAAGTGACCCCATTTTGGAAACAAAACCTCTCAAGGAATTTATTTATGGGTGTTGTGACCATTTAGACCCCACAGTTTTTTCACAGAACTTATTTGAATTGGGCTGTGAATTTTAAAAAAAAAACTTTTTTCCAATAAGATGTAGTTTTGGCTCAAAATGTCTTATTTTCACAACTAATAAAATACCCCATTTTGTTGCCAAATTTGTCCTGAGTGCGGCAATACCCTATTTGTGGTGATAAACTGCCGTTTGGGCCCATGGGAGGGATTAGAAGGAAAGGAGTGCTATGTGTTCTTTGGAGCCCAGATTTTGCTGGATTGGTTTTTGGGTGCCATGTCGCATTTGCAGAGCCCCAAAGGTATCAAAGCAATGGAAACCCACCAGAAGTGACCCCATTTTGGAAATTACACCCCTCAAGGAATTCATTTATGGGTGTTGTGACCATTTAGACACCACAGTTTTTTCACCGAATTTATTTGAATTGGGCTGTGAATTTAAAAAAAAATAATTTTTTCCAATAAGAGGTAGTTTTGGCTCAAAATTTCTTATTTTCACAAGGAATAAAATACCCCAATTTGTTGCCCAATTTGTCTTGAGTTCGGCAATACCCCATTTGTGGTGATAAACTGCCGTTTGGGCCCATGGGAGGGCTCAGAAGGAAAGGACCACCATGTGGCCTACTGGGAAGTCATGTGTGCAGAAGCCTCTGAGGTATCAGTACAGTTGAAACCCCCGAGAAGTGACCCCGTTTTAAAAATGACACCCCTTAAGGAATTCATCTAGAGGTGTAGTGAGCATTTTGACCCCACAGGTATTGTGTAAAAGATAATGCGCAGCAGATGGTGCAGAGTGAGATTTGCAATTTTCTATATATATGCCATGTCAGTGTCCGATATATTGTGCCCAGCATGTGCCACCAGAGACATACACCCCATAAACTGTAATGTGGGTTCTCCCGGGTACGGCAATACCCTACATGTGGCTGTTATTAGCTGCCTGGGCACACGGCAGGGCTCAGAAGGAAAGGACCACCATTTGGCCTACTGGAGCTTTTCTGGTGCTAAGTCTTGTACGCAGAAGCCCCTAAGGTAGCGGTACAGTTGAAACCCCCGAGAAGTGACCCTGTTTTAAAATCTACACCCCTTAAGGCATTCATCTAGAGGTGTAGTGAGCATTTTGACCCCACAGGTATTGTGTAAAAGATAATGTGCAGCAGTTGGGGCAGAGTGAAATTTGCAATTTTCTATACATATATGCCAATTCAGTGTCCGATATATTGTGCCCAGCATGCGCCACCGGAGATATACACCTCATAAACTGTAATGTTGGTTCTCCCGGGTACGGCAATACCCTACATGTGGCTGTTATCAGCTGCCTGGGCACACAGCAGGGCTCAGAGCGGAAAGATGAGGAGGGGTAAGCTGTGCGAAGTGGATCAGAGCGAGTAAAACTGGGGTAAATTAAAAATAAAGGGATGGATGATAAATTTTAAAACACTCTTTCACACAGAGCTCTGGTTTTTCGGGACACGCGTCACATTGATATATTGTGTTCTTCCTTATCCCCCTCTTATAGCAGACTTTGCACCTCTTTTGACTTTTTCCCTTCTTGCCAGTTTGGGGAACTTCTCCTAAAAAGTGTTGCCCTGGTACGATGCGTGTGGCCTCGCCTCCAAAAGTACTGTAGGGCTTCAGGACTTGATCTGACAAGTCCACCCCTCCCATGTACCTATTGTAGTCCAGGATGCAGTCTGGTTTGGGGGTCATGGATACTGGTGTGGCATCTCCCTGGTCTTGTACTTGACACACAATATGTTGCTGCTAGAATGTGCCCTGCTCTCACCCCTTCTTGTTTGCCCAAGCAGAGTCTTAGGGAGGCCTCTCAGGTTTTTTGTAGCAGTGCCGCATGCCGCAGGACTTCTGGAAGCGAGGCAGTTGAAGAGTGGGACGCTGGTATAAAAATTATCCAGGTAGAGGTGATAACCCTGTTCCAGCAGTGGGTGCACCAAATCCCACACAATTTTTGTATTAACTTCCAGTAAGGGGGGGCATTCTGGGGGCTGAATACTGGTGTCCTTCCCTTCATATATCCTAAATTTGTAGGTATACCCTGATGCACTCTCGCACAGCTTATACATCTTCACGCCATACCTTGCCCTCCTACCCGGCAGGTACTGGTGGAATTGAACCCTCCCTTTAAAATGTACCAAGGACTCATCAATAGAAATACACTTCTCGGGGGTGAATGCTTGGCAAACCGGGCACTGAAACGGTCTAATAGGGGTCTCCGTTTATACAAACGGTCAAAACTGGGGTCACCTCGGGGTGGGCACAGCTCATTATGAGTATAATGTAAGAAGCGAAGTATTGCCTCATTTTTATTTTATTTTTTAGTTTCCAGCTCAGTTCTGAAGTTGCTTTGAGGGGCCCATATATTAGAAACCTCTATGAAACTCCCCATTTTAGAAACTAGACCCCTCAAAGTATTCACAACAGCATATAGAAAGTTTATTAACCCTTTAGGTGTTTCACAGGAATTTAGAGCAAAGTAGAGGTGACATTTAATTAATTTAATTTAATTTATTAGGCACCATGTCCGGTTTGAAGAGGTCTTGTGGTGCTAAAACAGTGGAAACCCCCCAAAAGTGACCCCTTTTTGGAAACTAGAGACCTTGAGGAATTCATTGTAGTTTTCTTGGGGTGCATGCGACTTTTTGATCAGTTTTTATTCTATTTTTAAGTGGCGCGGTGACTAAAAAAACAGCAATTTTACTATTGTTTTGTTATTCTATTTTTTTTACAGCGTTCACCATGCGCTATAAATGACATATTCACTTTATTCTGCGGGGCGATACGATTACGGCGATACCAGATGTTTATAGTTTTATTTTATGTCTTATGGCGTTTGCACAATAAAATACATTTTGTAAAATATAATTTATTTTTTGTGTTACCTTATTCTTAGAGCCATAACTGTTTTATTTTTCCATCAGGAAAGTCGTGCGTGGACTTATTTTTTGCGTAACGAACTGTAGTTTCGATCAGTACCATTTTTCGGTACATGCGACTTTTTGATCTCTTTTTATTCCATTTTTTGGGAGATGAAGTGACCAAACAATTGTGATTGTGGTACGGTTTATTATTATTTTCTTTTACGGCGTTCACCGAGCGGGATAAATAACAACATTGTTTTGTAGTTCAGGCCGTTATGGACGCGGCGATACCAATTATGTATAGTTTATTTGTTTATTTATATATTTTTATTAATAATAAAGGACTGATAAGGGAAAAAGGGGGGACTTTAACTTTTATTACTTTTAAATCTTTTATTTTCTTATTTTTACACAACTTTTTTTTACTTTTTTACACTTTTTTTACTTTGTCCCACTAGGGGACATGAGGGCAGGAAGCTCTGATCGCTATTCTAATACACTGCACTACATACGTAGTGCAGTGTATTAGAGCTGTCAGCTGTTCGCTGACAGCAAGCATAGTGGGTCCTCACTTTGTCAGGACTCACTAGGCTTCCGTCGATGGCGTAGCCAGAGTCCATTGTTAGGATTCTGGTTGCCATAGTAGCCATCGTGGCTCGCTATCGTGTAGCAGGCCGGCGATGGCAGCTTAACCCCTAAGAAGCCGCGATCGCTATTGAACGCGGCTTCTAAGGGGTTAATCGGCGGGGACTACCGCGATCGGTCCCTGCACACTAAGCTGTGTTAGCCTGCTGTCGGAAACAGCAGGTATCACAGCTCAAACACGCGCCGGGAAAGATGGCGCCGTGTTAACTCAGGTCAGTACTATTACTGAGCTGAGCGCGAACGATGCGCTCAGCAGGACGTAATAGTACTGGCCTGAGCGCGAAGGGGTTAATGTTGATGATTATGGCTAACAGTTAATGAAAACCCAAAATTTAGTCTATCAGAAAATTTGAATATTGGGCAAAAGTTGAAGATTGTAGACTCATGATGTCACACTCTAATAAGCTAATCAACACAAAACACCTGCAAAGGTTTCCTAAGCTTTTAAATGGTCCAACAGTCTGGTTCAGTAGGCGACACAATCATGGGGAAGATTGCTGACTTGACAGTTGTCCAGAACACAGTCATTGACACCCTCCACAAGGAGGGTAAGCCACAAAAGGACATTGCTAAAGAAGCTGGCTGTTCACAGTGCTGTATCCAATCACATTAACGGAAAGTTGAGAGGAAGGGAAAAGTGTGGTACAAAAAGGTTAACAAGCAACAGGGATATCAGCAGCCTTGAAGGGATTGTCAAGAAAAGGCCATTCAAGAATCTGGTGGAAATTCACAAGGAGTGGACTGTGGCTGGAGTCATTCCTTGTCAAGCCACTCATGACCCAGAGACAATGTCATGAGCGTCTTACCTGGGCTAAGGAGAGAAAGGACTGGTCTGTTGCCCAGTGATCCAAAGTCCTGTTTTCAGATTAAAAGTAAAATTTGCATTTCATTTGGAAATCAAGGTCCCAGACAGTGGCGTAACTACCGCCGTAGCAGCAGTAGCGGCTGCTACGGGGCCCGCGGCATGAGGGGGCCCGTGTCGCCCGCCGGCACGGGCCCCCACCATGGCCGGAGGCTCCGCTAGCAGCCGCTATGGCTACTACAGCGGGATGCCACTGAACACTACGGCAGAGCAGGGAGGTATCTCCCCGCTCTGCCAGTAAACAAAAGACATGTATCCCCTCTCCACAGGACAGGGGATACATGTGTGATCGCCGGCATTGATAGGGAGAACGGGGGACTGAAAGTCCCCCTGACATTCTCCATCACAAACCTCGGACATCCGGGGTCTGTGTCGGCAGCTCCGGAGAAATGAATGGAGCGCCGGTCCCGCTTGTGCGCACGCGAGACCTGCGCTCCTTTCATTTTTAGTGAGCTGCGCAGACGCCGGAAGTCAGAGGTTAGTGATGGAGAACTCCGGGGGACTTTCAGTCCCCCGTTCTCCCTATCGCTGCCAGTGATCACACATGTATCCCCTATCCTGTGGATAGGGGATACATGTCTTTTATTAGGATACACTGTGGGTCGCATTTTTTTGGGAGGGGGGACGCTGTATGGCGTTCCCTACAGGGGGGGCTGTATGGCGTTCCCTACAGGGGGGCTGTATGGCGTTCCCTACAGGGGGGGACGCTGTATGGCGTTCCCTACGGGGGGGGCGCTGTATGGCGATCCCTACAGGGGGGACGCTTAATGGAGTTCCCTACAGGGGGGGCTGTATGGCGTTCCCTACAGACCCCCCCTGTAGGGAACGCCATACAGACTCCCTGTAGGTAACGCCATACAGCCCCCCCTGTAGATAACGCCAGACAGCCACCTCTGTCGGGAACGCCATACAGCCCCCCCCGTAAATAACGCCATACAGCCCCCTCTGTAGATAGCGCCATACAGCCCCCTGTAGATAGTGCCATACAGCCCCCCCTGTAGATAGCGCCATACAGCCCCCCCTGTAGATAGTGCCATACAGCCCCCCCTGTAGGGAACGCCATACACCCCCCCTGTAGGGAACGCCATACAGTCCCCCCATAGATAACGCCATACAGCCCCCTCTGTAGATAGCGCCATACAGTCCCCCCTGTAGATAGCGCCATACAGTCCCCCCTGTAGATAGCGCCATACAATCCCCCCTGTAGATAGTGCCATACAGTCCCCCCTGTAGATAGTGCCATACAGTCCCCCCTGTAGATAGTGCCATACAGCCCCCCTGTAGATAGCGCCATACAGCCCACCCTGTAGATAACGCCATACAGCACCCCCTGTAGATAGTGCCATACAGACCCCCCCTGTAGGGAACGCCATACACCCCCCCGTAGATTACGCCATACAGCCCCCCTGTAGATTACGCCATACAGCCCCCTCTGTAGATAGCGCCATACATCCCCCTCTGTAGATATCTACAAAGGGGGCTGTATGGCGTTATCTACAGGGGGGCTGTATGGCGTTATCTACGGGGGGCTGTATGGCGTTATCTACGGGGGAGGGCTGTATGGCGTTATCAATAGGGGGGGTTTGTAAAAAAGGCACTCTCTACAAGGGGGGGGGTTGTGTGACACCCGGGGGAGGAGGGGCCCCAGTCAAAAGTTTGCTATGGGGCCCAGCCTTTCCTAGTTACTCCCCTGGTCCCAGAGTTTGGAGGAAGTGTGGAGAGGCACTCAATCCAAGTTGCTCTCAGTCCAGTGTGGAGTTTCCACTGTCAGAGATGGTTTGGGGAGCCATGTCATCTGCTGGTGTTGGTCCACTGTGTTATATCAAGTCCAAAGTCATCGCATCCATCTACCAGGAAATTTTAGAGCACTTCATGCTTCCCTCTGCTGACAAGCTTTATGGCAATGCTGATTTCTTTTTCAAGCAGGACTTGGCACCTGCCCAGACTGCCAAAAGTACCAATACCTGGTTTAATAACCACAGTATCACTGTGCTTGATTGGCCAGAGGAAACTCGCCTGGCCTAAACCCCATAGAGAATCTATGGGGTATTGTCAAGAGGAAGATGAGCTGAAGGCCGCTATCAAAGCAACCTGGGCTTCCATAATACCTCAGCAGTGCCACAGGCTGATCGCCTCCATGCCACGCCACATTGATGCAGTAATTCATGCAAAAGGAGCCCCGACCAAGTATTGAGTGCATATACATTTTCAGTAGGCCAACATTTCGGTATTAAAAATAATTTTTGAAATACCGAATATTCACATTTTCTGAGACACTAAATTTTGGGTTTTCATTAACTGTTACCATAATCATCAACATTAAAAGGAAAAAATGCTGTAAATAGATCACTCTGTGTGTAGTGAATCTATATAATATGAGTTTTACTTTTTGAATTGAATTACTGAAATAAATTAACTTTAAGACGATGATATTCTAATTCATTGAGAAGGACTAGTATACTATAGTGAAGTCAGAGAGCTATTTTGACCGCCGTTCGATTCAAACAGTGGACACGGAACCCTTGTTTTCGTGTTCAGTGAGGCCCCCAAAGGGATCATACATTTATTGCTTATCCTGCAGATAGGTGATAAATGGTTTTCATGGGCCAACCCCTTTAATTCAGACCTCAGACCCCATATTTTACTTCCAGCTGCTCGCTGTTTCCTCTTTACCTACAGACGCTGCCGCACTAAGTCCTGATGCTGTTCAGCACAAGGACCGTGTGTTTGCAGCTGGATGTGTAAGGACCTACTGCAGTCGCGCACGAAGGTGGAGAGGTGTGAAGAGAGGTAAGTGATGGTGGCCGTCATCTATTGAAATTGGTTTACATAATTTCTGTAAATCAAATCCACAAATCCAATTAATAGTGGCCAGTGTCGGGTACTATTGGCATCGGTACTGCTGTGGCTGATACAGCGGTAGTGAGCAGGTATAATTGTGTCAGCTGCGGATTCCCAGCCCACTGGCCCATCTGGTATTTGCTAGTATACACACAAACACACACACACACACACACACACACATACATAAACAAAACAATGTATACACTAAACGCACTACATACACTATACACACACTACATACATTGCATCAACTACACTTATCCTATAAACACTACATACACACACCTCTACACTACACATCACTTTTGGTAACCGCACTGCCTTGGCTGCTACAGCAGTAGTGAGCCGGGATTATTGTATCAGCAGCGGACTCCCAGTCCACTGAGCACTGGCCCATCTTTCATTTGTTAGTACTATACACAGTACACACACACACACACACACACACACACACACACACCATAGACTACACTTACACTATACACACCACACTATATACCACACACTATATATACTATTTATTAATGAATTGAACATCTAAATAATACTGATGTACATATCTGAGTTACCTTTTAATACTCTATGAAATATTGATGTTCATTTATGTATTGTATTGGTGTTTACATATATGAAATGTGTGGCTGTGGATTGTGCCTACCTGCCCGTGTGTGACATTTTCTCTAATGCAGGATCACCTTACACATTTAGCTGAAATATTTATATTTAATCAAAATATTTTTTATTCTTTATTCCTCTAACCGAGTGCCATTTTTTCCCTCTTTACTGGCCATTCTTCCCCTTTTATTTCAATTTAATCCGGAGGCACCGTACCCATTGTACTGTATTATGAGGGTCTTTTTGAGATGTATGCTTTTGTGTTTGCACATCACACACTATATACAAATCACATTAACACCACACACTATTTATTCAAACCACACACTACACGCACACACTATAAACAAACTTACACTATAGGCATATCTGCTAACCGGATTCCGGGCGGTGTCCCACTGTCCCGGGCAGCCTTGGGGATGTCCCACTGTCAACTCTTTCTGCGTCCTCAGAATGCAGATTCAGTTGAACCCAATACTGAAGCAGGGAATCATCAGCTCCCTACTTCAGAATTAGTTCAGAGCGGAGGAGCAGAGGGAGCTCCTCCACTCGCCGAAGACTCCCCAGACACAACGCTACTTTAAGCGCTGTGCTCGGGGAAGCCCTTGGCGTCACTGTCCACATATGGACAGTGATGTCAGTGGCTATTGAATGAAGGGAATCCCCGTTGCCGATGATCTGGCTGGGGGTTCCGCTCCTAGAGGAAACCCCTGAGGTCACTATCCATATATGGACATTGACGTTAGGGGCTCTTCCTGGAGCGGAATCCCCGGCCAGAGTTGGCAACGGGGATTCCGCTCAAAGAGTAGCTACTGACGTCACTGTCCATAAATGGACAGTGACATCAGGGCTTCCCTCTAGGAGCGGAATCCGCGGCATATGCTTTGTCTGGGGATTCTGCTCCTAGAGGGAGTCCCAATGGCGCTTTCTACAAGGGGGGGAGTAACGCTATTTTCAGGGGGGAGTGACACTATCACTATGGACACTGTGGCACTATATAGGTGCACTATTTACATGGGCACTGTGGCACTATCTACAAGGGCACTGGCACTAGGGGCAGCTTTGGGGGAATTATACTGTATGTGGGCATTAAGCTATAGGGGGCAGCTATGAGGGCATTATACTGTATGGGATAAACTGTGTGGGCATTATACTTTATGGGGGCATTATACTGTATAGGGCAGCTATGGGAGCACTATGCTCTATGGGGCATTATGCTGTCTGGGGGTATTTGTTTGGGAGTTATACTGTGTACAGGCATCTGTGTGGGAATTATACTGTATGTGGGCATCTGTTTGGGCATTATACTTCATGGGGGCATCTGTGTTGGCTTTATACTGTATGGGTGCATCTATGGGGCATTATACTGTATAGTGGCAGCTATTTGGCATTATACTGTGTGGGAGGCACTATGGGAGCATGATACTGTGTGGGCTGAACCGAGTGTGTATAAGCGGGGATTGGGTGGGATTAGAGGTGTGGCTTAAAAGAAAAAAGAAATTTCTGTGGCTTTGTGATACTTCAAAGTTGGGAGGTATGTATATGCACCATACACACACCACAGACTATATAGAATTACAGTATACACACTATGAACACTATATAGATTTACATTATATTCACCATACACACACACACACACACACACACTATATATACAATTTACACTCACACCATGCGCTATATATTCAAACCACACACACTATATACACACATGCTTACATTATACAAACACAATACATTATACACACACATACTATGTGCATTATACACACACATACTATGTGCATTATACACACACACACTTACACTATATACACTTTTTAGAGTTACATTATACACACAGCACACACTATATAGACTTACACTATATACACTAAAAACACACTATATAGACTTTTACTATACACACTATACACACACCACACACTATATAGACTTACACAATATACACTTACATTATACACACTATAAACACTATACACACACACGCCACACACTATATAGACTTACACTATACACACACTATATACACTATGCACACACTATATAATATTACATTATACACACTATAAACACTATACACACACTATGTAGACTTACACTATTTTTACTATATAGACACCACAGGTCCTACACCTCCTAGTTGCAGTCAGGGACAGTGCACAGCAGCACAGAGGAGCAGACTGTCAGGGAGATTGACTCCAGCACCTGCCTATCACTATCTCTGACAGTCTGCTCTCTACAGCTGATGTGCTGTGCCGACCCTTACACAGTGGGTGAGTGATGCCCACTGTGCAGTCGCGCACCCTTAAGGCCACATGCCCCCTTTTCCCGGCCTAGCTCGCCCCTGCAATTGACACCCCGTGCACATCCCGCCCAATCTCTTCATCACCAGGTGGGACCGACGACCGCGAGAATGGGGCCGACAGCAGCCCTGCATAGTTTTTTTAAGTTATGTGCGGTTCGGATGGCCATGGGTCCCCTTGGAAGCTTTGGGCCCTGGGCGGGTGCCTGAACCGCCAATAAGAGGATCCGCCACTGTCTCTTAAGCCCTGCCTAACAGGAGACTGTAAAAATGACAAAACAAAATGCAAAACATTAGTATTGCTGGTTATTGTACCAGCGATCAGTAGATCAAGTCCCCTAGGGGGACTAATGAAATATGTAAAAAAAAAAGTTTCACAAATTTTTAGTAGTGTCAAAAAATACAAATTTACATTTACAAAAAAAAAACCTTTACCCATTTTGTCCTATAAAATAATGTAAGAAATAAACAAAACTGGTATCGCCGCAGCCTTAAAAGTCTGAAGTATTACAATATACCATTATTTAACCCGCACGGTGAACGCCATAAAAAATTAAACCGCCAGAATCGCTGTTTTTGGTCACATCAAATCCCACAAAAAAAGAAATAAAAAGTGATCAAAACGTCTTATGTAGCCCAAAATGGTACCAATAGAAACAACAGCTTGCCCCACAAAAAATAAGCGCTCATACCGCTCAATTCACAGAAAAATGTAAAAAGTTATGGCTCTCAGAATGTGGTGACATAACACACATTTTATTTTTAACAATTAGTTTTTTTCCTTGTAAAACATGAAAAAAAAAATATAAATTTGGTATCGCTGTAATCGTCAAGTTAACATGCCATTTTTACCATACGGTGAAAGCCGTAAAAGTGAAACCCCTCAAAAGTTTGAGGAATCACAGTTTTTTTCCTATTCCACCCCACAAATATTTTTTTTCCTGTTTCCCAATACATTATATGGTACAATAAATGGTGTAGTGAAAAACAACAACTCGTCCCACTAAAAAACAAGCCCTCATATGGCTTTATCGATGCAAAAATGAAAACAAAAATTCAAATAATGGCTGTGTACTGAAAGGCTTAAAGTAATAGTCCAGGATAAAAAGAACCCATAACTGCTTTATTCCTAAACAGCGCCACACCTATCCTTGGGTAGTGTCTGGTATCGCAGCTCAGCTCCATTGAAGTAAATGGGGCCAAACTGCAATACCACATACAACCTGTGCTGTTTTTGGAAAAAGTAGCCATTCTTTCCTAATCCTGGACAACCCCTTTAAAGGGATATTCCAGCCTCCAGCATTTTTCACCAATTCACTGGATAGGTAAAAAATGCTAGATCGGTAGGGTTCTAGCATTATAATATATTAATCTGTTAATTAGAAACAATGAAATAGTAATTGGCTTTTGACAGTTAAATATGGTCTTCCAGCTAAGAGCAAATAACAACGGGAAGTCATTTGCGATGTGCACTATGACTGCCATTTTTATATGTGCACACTAAGGGTAGTATTATTGCTGATACTATTATATGAACACTGTTATCTGGGCAGTGCGTGGCAGTGTATAGCACTGTTAACTGACCACTGTATAGTACCATTATGTTGGCACTGTATGAGACTATTATTTTGGCACATATCTCACCGCTATTTCGGCACTGTTACTTGAGTGCTTTATAGCATTTTTATTTGAAACCATACAGCATCATTATGAATGCGTTGTGTAGCACTATTATTGCAGTATTTTATCATTTGGTCATTTTAGTACTATTGTATAGTAGTATTTAGTACTATTTGACAATGTTATATATGCACTGTAGAACGCATTTTTTTAATGTATATTTCACTGAAAAATTGCATTGTTCTCCCTGTGAAAAGGAGGTTTTAAATTCCCTTTGTTTTCTTACTCTGTGAATAATATATAATTTTATAAATACAAAAATAGGTAGAACAGCCGCACTATCCTGTATAGTATAGGGTGCAAATCCTCACCAGACACACGACAAGTGCCTTAAGTATTAGCAACCAAAGAGTGCTCCCTCATACTTGGATTGATTTATTGCTATATATATATATATATATATATACTAGTCCTCCTCAGTGAATTAGAATATCATCAAAAAGTTAATTTATTTCAGTAATTCAATTCAAAAAGTAAAACTCATATATTATATAGATTCATTACACAGAGAGGGATCTTTATCCAGCATTTTTTTCTTTTAATGTTGATGATTATCTTATGGCTAACAAGTTACTGAAAACCCAAAATTTCGTGTCTCAGAAAATTATAATATTATATAAGCCAAATTTTAAGAATGATTTTTAATACCGAATTATTGGCCTATGAAAAGTATGTACAGTATATGCCCTCAATACTTGGTCGGGCTCCTTTTGCATGAATTACTGCATCAATGCGGTGTGGCATGGGGGCGATCAGCCTGTGGCACTGCTGAGGTGTTATCAATGCGGCGTGGCATGGAGGTGATCAGCCTGTGGCACTGCTGAGGTGTTATGGAAGCCCAGGTTGCTGTGATAGCGGCCTTCAGCTCGTCTGTATTGTTGGGTCTGGTGTCTCATCTTCCGCTTGACAATACCTAATAGATTCTCTATGGGGTTTAGGTCAGGCGAGTTTGCTGGCCAATCAAGCACAGTGATACTGTGGTTATTACACCAGGTATTGGTACGTTTGGCAGTGTGGGCAGGTGCATGTGTGTGTGTATATACCTAGGTGGCTAGTTCAAGAGCATGACTAGGGTAGGACCAACGTATGAAAGTAGTACATGATGAATTTCTGCATTTTACTTAAAAGTGTAGATTATAGCAAACTGCCCCACACATACAATTCCTTCAAAACTATAATTCTTCATTTGTAATTTGCACAATAAGGGACAAAATGTATCAAAGCATTATGGTACAGGCAGATCATTCCACATGATCATACTGTACTAATATAATATACTGTTTGTAATCACATAGTGTCCTACCCAGCATCCTTTCATCATCCTCTCTTATGATGTCATAATTGCTTAGAACTGGATGCTCTGTGTCTCATACAGTTGAGGCCTTTGTGGTGAAGCATGAAGATGTGGAATAAGAGACAGAACAGGGAATTATTATTATTATTATTATTATTATTATTATTATTATTATTATTATTATACTAATTCTATGTTGCCCAAGGCAACCAAAGTTCAGCTTTCATTTCCTAAACTGGAAAAAGCAAAATGTGGATACTGATTGGCTACTTTGGGCAACAACCCTTGTTCTTCTAAACATCTATGATACATGAAGCCAGGTTAGGTTAGAACATGTAGTCTATTTCAGCAATCCACCTAGTACAATGCGTGCGTATACAGTATGTGAATTTTAAATAACACTCCATGGCTGACTCTATAGTTCCATAGGAAAAGGCTGTGTAATATATTTTCATTATTTTATGTTAAATGTAAATATATATATATATATATATATATATATATATATATATATATATATATATATATATATTTATTTCGCTGTTATGAGTGACCTAGGTTACTAGTCTAACCTGAGATGTGATCCTTTGCCTGTGTACCTGTGACAACACTACCTGTTGCTCTGGCAATACAGTGTTATCATAGGAACCCTGGGCCCCATAGCCACCAATCAGATATCTTTTTTTCTTACCATTGCCAGAAAAATAAAAACAGGATTTAGATTTATTGTTTTAAGGCCCAACATTCCTCTAATAACGCTGAAATGCCGGCTCACAGGAGAGCAAATTCACCATTGGGAGACATTTTTCAGGGAGTTCTGCTTCAAGTAAAACATTTTATTCTATTGTAAATCACAATCTAGGGGGTTATAATATTAACTTGTAGTTCATGTACCAACATGCTGTATGTAATCATAACACAGATCAGTCCCAGCTTCCTTTGCTAATTGTTTCTTATGATGTCATACAGGTGTGAAATCATAATTGGTTAGAAATTGGTGCTTTGTCTACCAGCCTCTAGTATAGTTAGGCAGTTGTCATCAGAGGAAGAACAGACAATAAGCTTGCAGGACATGGGGAAAAGGGACAAGATTCTATGCGGCCCAAGCAACCAAAGTTCAACTTTAATTTTCTAAATCGGAAAAAGCAAAATGTGGATACGGAATGGCTACTTTGGGCAACAACAGCCCTTGTACTTCTAGGCATTTATGATACATGAAGCCAGATAAGGTTAGAACATCTAGTCTATCTCAGCAATCCACCCAGTACAATTCGTGTATATATATGAATTTTAAAAAACGCTCCACGGCTAAGGCTTTTTTCACAATGGCGTTACTATGAGTTTACCTCTCTTCCGTCAGAGTAAGAGAAGATCGATACATTAAACGGAATGCAACGCCTCCATTAGAATTACCAATGATTTCAATGGTAATTCTTTTGTATCAGTTGCTTTCCGTTTGTCCCCGTTCAATAGGTTTCTGTTTTTTTGAACGGAAACAAAAGTTCTGCAGTCTGCACTTTTGCTTCCGTTCAAAAAAAACATTGAAAATATTGAGAATGAATAAAAGCGGAGGAGGAGGGGCTTTTATTATTTTCTATTTGTACATTATACCTGAGATAAATAATTATGGCCCTATTGTGTTATACATATAAGTGTCTATAACATGTATCAGGAACATATTATCACACCTTTGATTCTTTACAGATGACTGATCCCAGTGAGAAGAAGGAACGTGACATATAATCCTGTCAGCAGCAAGAAAGGAATCACAAGACAGGTAATTAATATTTATATTAATTACTGATAACACTCAGGCTAGATATGAGTTCTAGACCCGCAGAGGTGTGATAGTATCTTCCTGGTACATGAGAATATATGTGTTTTTAACATGTATATCTTCTATAGACAATATCTAGTATAACACAACCATATCTGAGGTACAGAGGTGAGGAACATCTCTGTTCTTTACCATCTGTTTTGTAGTCAGGACTCCCCTTTTATTTTTAATATAATTTTTAATAGCTATTCAGTCTTAGATTAACCCTTTCAGGACCAGAATTAATGTTCAATTATTAGTAAAAGAATCTATGAAATTATCGGCAGAATTGAATATGGTCTAATAATTAATATTACCTGTCAATGTTCACGGCCTTTACAGATGACACCTAACTGTCCGTACCAAGGGGTCCGTCGCCCATCACATTCCTTATTAATCAAATGGCGGTTTAGTATACAAAGATTTTTTTCAACACCAATTACCCTTAAAGACCAGTATATAATTCCCTTTTTTCCAGTTCATGTATTCATGTATTGTATTAAACTGTTTAAATGATGTATTTTTTAGCGTCTATTTATGTTTTAATATCTCGATTTGAGTATTGCAGAGGTTCATATCCGACAGCCTAATAAACAAAAATAAGCATTAATACTCTATCCACTACTCAAGGGTAAAATTGGATCATTGTTATCCTCATCCTATCATTGATAACTATCTAATAAACAATGCTGTAAGTACACAACTTACTATTAGAGCAGTGATGTTCTATCACCGACTCTCTGTTTCAGCACCACTTTTGCTGGACAGCTCCACTGTGCTGGATAGCTTTTAGGAAGGACGTGGTATACGTCTGAAACGCGTAGGCACTTTGGAACTACACTCTGTTTTAAACTTGACTACGCTGGACCATCTACTTTTGTCCATTTTTCTAATGTTTTTGACCTTGCATTGTTACTGGCAGTATGATGACAAGAAACCCAGGTTTGATGCAGGTTTCTTTTAGTAGGCCGGTAATGTTTGCAAAACGACCAAAAGGAAATACAAAAAACTGTTCTTAGCAGAGAGGCACAGTCACTTAAAATATTACACAAAGTGGCGGCAATTTCAGGCAATGCAGGAAATTGGGTTTTACCAGCTTGGTTTCCTTGGGACAGAGCTCGGACTCTTCCCTGATACAGGGGTAACCCATCGTCTCAGCAACTAAATAACAGGGAGGCTTCACGCAACTTCCACTTGTTACATCCAATGCTGCCTCTTTCACAGCAATCATCTGTGGGGAGGTTCCTGCACTCCACCGCCACGGCAATGGGCCCTTCTCTGGCTTCAGGGCCTACTCAGCCCTGTTGGTACAATAGTTGCTGATTTATGGGTCGCAGCCCTTGCACCTGAACCCATTAGGTGGGATCAGTCGCCTTTTATCAAATTTAAAAACAGCCTTTTGTGAGTTATTCAATGTTCCGACACTGATTACATGCCCATACTACACTGTTTTTGCACACTAAAGTAAATGTTAAAGACAGTGCCCGAGCCGGTATTCCCGGTGCCTGCAATAAACAGGGTCAGCCACCATTGTCTGAACAGTGCTACATAGCAGTGAGCTTTGCTGATGTGAGCATCTGCACAGCTCAGAACATGTAAGCACAGGTCCTGTGACTAAAACAACACATAAAAATGCTTCCTGGCCACTAGGTGGCAGCATCGCAATGGAAGTATATATGCATATAGTGACCGCTCATCTCCTCTAGTCCTGGACCTATAAATGAAATACAGTGTTAAACATGCATAAGGTTCAAAGCTTAGTGGTTACAGTCTCTCACAGGTGAGGCACATACTTAACAATTGCAGTCTCATACTCAAGGTCCCAGGACTCCCTTCTTTGTCTCAGCCTCTTGTCTTTCTCTTGCTGGGAGACTCCTCTCTACTCGCCTCTTGAACGCTTCCTTGTGGCTCATTACAGTTACTGAAATGCAGCCAAAGGTGCACTTGGCAAGAGCGTACTCATGACTGCAACTCCGGCACTAGCTTACCCTCCAATGGAACTCCGACTATACTCTCTGTGAGATTCATCATGTAAACCTTCCTGCCGTGCCCTCTGCTCACTCCTTGGGCACTCCATACAGCATGCCATCTTTCCTGGGCTGTGACTATCCTGCCAACTATGCCAAAAAATTTAGGAGCGGGTATCAGTTAAGTGCTCGCAGGGTTAGTCATGAAATGATGACAAGAATACCAGATTTGATGCAAATCCTTTTAGTAGGCTAGAATCTATACAAAATGGCCACAATTTCAGGCAATGCAGGCTCACCAGCTTGCCTACCTTTGGACGGAGCTTGGGCTCCTCACTGATACAGTACTAACATCCACTTCAAATCGGGGCTTTTCCTCTTTCTTACCCTTCAACTTATCGCTTTTATGGGGAGGTCCAGGCAACTTCCACCCACCGCCTCAGCAACTCAATCGTAGGGAGGCCCCAGGCAACTTCCACCTGTTATATTCAACGCTGTCTCTATCACAGCAATCATCTGCATGGAGACACTTGTTTGGGCACTCTAGCCAATGCCCAAGGATACGATCCAGAGGAAATGACTCCTTCTAGAGAGGATTGAGGATGTCGCTGATACAGGATGAGCTGATTCCAAACACTGATTGCCTTGGATGCCCAGCCAATCTCCGGACATAATGACAAACGACACCTGAATTTCTCATCATAGCACCACGAAGCTGCACCTCCATGCAGCTTGTGTGCACTAAATATGCTACATTATCTAAGCATGCAAAGAGTACAGCGCCCTTTTCAGGGAAGCGCTGACAAAAAAAATGAGCCATAACCGTGAACCCTTAAAGAGGCTCTGTCACCACATGGCGGTACAAGGGCGACAAGGGGCCACACAAACACCCTCCTATCTAATAAATATACAACGACACAATTAAAATTGGAAGGTGCTTGTCACAGCTTTATTAGATGATTTCTTTTACAGAACCTGAGAATATATAAAAAACAAGTATAAACATATCATAAACATAATTAACATATTAACATTATGTGGCTAAGGCCTTGACAACCTCCAAAACATAAATAAAGCAATACCCTTAAACCACTAGCCGTGACCATATAAGCTACAGTGGCGTCACCACGGGTATGCTAAAGCACCACGCTTCCCAGGGTCCGCCCCTTAGAGAAGCCCAAATCCATAGCTTTAAAATAAAACCAATATATTGTGTCAAAGACAGCAATATATAAAAACATAAATAGCGTTGCCAAGAACCCGCCACAGCATGAAAACTTGACTCCTTAAATTTTCATGCGCCGCCACACTTGAAAACCCAACTCCAGGCCTTCTTGGAGGCCAAAATTAAAAACATCCAGGCCCACATCCGTTAGGTGAACCCCATCCTTTCCAATGTACGCGCCCCGATCCTCCAATAGTCGGTGATGAACTACCAACCCACCATTTAGGCGAACAAACATAGCCACTGTCTTATTAATCTTAACTCTGGTCCTATTCAGCGCCGACACTGACTGCGCATTGCGCCATTTTACCCGCTGTACAATTTCGGACCAGATAATCAAAAGCCGAGGATGGGTGTCTACAAAACATAAGAAGTCCCTCTTAATGTTCTTAATGAGGTTCCGCATGGGATAACTCCCGATGTAATTACCCCCTGCATGAATTATCAAGATGTCGGGTAGACCCCAGGACCTAACCGCATCCTGAAACAAAGGCCTTACCTGATCCCAGG
Source organism: Rhinoderma darwinii (assembly GCF_050947455.1). NCBI lineage: Eukaryota > Metazoa > Chordata > Amphibia > Anura > Rhinodermatidae > Rhinoderma > Rhinoderma darwinii. The sequence continues at coordinate 1,153,198 of NW_027464461.1, forward strand.
TCAGGCTACAAACTTCGAACCAGTGTACCTCCACCTCATCCGGATCTAAACCCAAATACCTACCATTCGGACGCACACGGGCACTCCTTTCAGCCCAGTAAATATAGGAATGGCCAAGAAGCCAAACCACACATTTGGCAGAACCTGAAAGCAACAGAAAATTAGTCACACAGAAAAAGAATGACATCCCCCCCACACAAAATAAACCCAAGATAAAGAAATCAACATTCCAGCAAATGCAGCCTAACATAGGAACGAAAGCGGCTGGACTCCCAGCGGCCAATCCTCTTAACTGAAGCAGTGTCGAGCCCAAAATGAGAATCCTCAGTAGCAGCTCCAATCCTAAAAGAATGAGAGCTGTAATCCAGATGTGAAAGGCCCAACCCTTGTACGCATTTCTTAAAGACAGCAATAAATTGATATCTGGACAACGCTGAACCATCCGCATGCACCAGCAAAGAGGAAAATCCCTGAGGACACACAGCCATGAAACGCAGAAAACACCCCACTGGGCACGATTCCCCCTCATGAATTTTAGTCAAACAAATCTCAAAACCTTTTCCATTCCTGTCAGTTTTTGAATGATACAACATTATTCTCAACACACTATCCTGAAAAAAACACATCGGTTACTTGAATACCGCCCTGCACCCGTTTTGAGGGACTAACCAATTTGCCAACCCTAAAAGCCCCATAGAAAGCCCAAGAGAAAGCCAATTGAAACAACAACCTCTCATAATCTGAATGAGATATCCTGTGCAACTGAGAAAATGTCCCTCCAACATTGCAAAATACACGGGCCCACGCTTATCCTGCCCGACATGCCCTTTTTGAAAACCCTGCAGAGCCCGCTGTATCAAAAAATGCTTAGTAACATCCGTACAACCAATTAACTTAAAGAAAAAGGAAACTGCCGCTACCGACTTAACAACAGAGGAAGCTGAAGATCCACTCTCCATAAGAGATAACAAAAAACAAAACATCCCCTCTAAGGCACTAAAAGGACTCCCTTGACTACACCACAAATCCTCCAGCTGGAACCATCTCACCCAGATCTTGGTATAAGCATCCCACGTAGCAGGGGCCAGCGAACGCTTCGCCCAACATATCAGACGAGCGACACCACCCTCCAAAGGTGCTCGGGGCAAGAAACCGGATCCCTCTCCGCTTCTGGAGGTAGCCAACGGAAACAATCCCACTGCAATCGAGATAAAGCATACGCAATGTCATTGAAAACTCCAGGAACATGATGAGCCCTAAATAGAATGTTCCATCTCAAACACAGCAGGACCAACTGGCGTAGCACTGTGATCACCGGGGGGGAATTGGCGGACAAACTATTAATAGCGCACACGACCGCCTTGTTATCACAGTGAAAAACCACTGACCGATTGGACAAAAGCGGTCCCCAAATTTCCACCGCAACAAGAATGGGAAACAACTCCAGAAAACAAAGATTACCCGTCAAACCACACTCCCTCCACTCTAGTGGCCAAGTACCAACACACCATTTTCCCTGACAATACGCCCCGAAACCGATAGAAACTTAAGCATCAGTACACAATTGCATCTCCACATTCGAAACTCCCTCTGCAATCCATAATGATCTGCCGTTATATTCTACCAAAAAGGAATCCCAAACCCTCAAATCCGCCTTATGCTCCTTGCCAAGGCGAATAAAATGGTGGGGACATCTAACACCAGCAGTTGCTTGTGCTAAGTGCCTACAAAAAACACGGCCCATGGGCATAATTCTTTCAGGCTAAATTGAGTTTCCCCAATAAAGATTGAAGGAGCCGCAGGGTGATTTTTGTTCTCACCAGAGCCTCCTGCACCGTTGCCCGCAGATCAATAAGTTTTGCCTCTGGCAACCTACATTCCATTGCCTGGGAATCAATTTCAATTCCCAAAAAACAGGTCGTTGTGGTTGGTCCTTCTGTTGTTTCAAATGCCAACGGAACCCCAAAGTCAACAAAAACATCCATCACTGCCCATAACAATATTGCACACGACGGCCGAGCCGCAGGGCCCACACAAAAGAAGTCATCCAAATAATGAATAACTGCTTTAGAGCCGGCTCGTTCAAGGACCACCCACTCCAAAAACATGCTGAAGGCTTCGAAATAGGCACAAGAAATAGAGCACCCCATAGGAAGGCACCTATCAATATAAAAAAGGCCATCAAACGAGCACCCCAGCAAGTGCATGGAATCTGGGTGCACCGGCAAAAGGCAAAATGCAGACTCCACATCCACCTTAGCCATAAGCGCCCCTTGCCCCGCCGTCCTAACCAAATGAACCGCCTCATCAAATGACGTATAGGAAACCCGCGTCAAAGACTCATCGATATCATCATTTACTGAAGAACCCTTCGGATAAGATAAATGATGTATAAGCCGAAATTTGCCCGCCTCCTTCTTGGGGACAATCCCCAGCGGGGAGACACGCAAATTGGAAATAGGAACATCAGAAAAGGGGCCTAACATTCTACCCAACAAAACTTCCTTCCGCAACTTCTCTCGTACCAGTTCTGGATGATCCCGCACCGAACGCAGATTATTAGCCATCAAAACACCCACCCCCGCGGAGAACGGAATCCTAAATCCGTCCACAAAACCGTTCAATAACAGCTGTGCCCTCTCATTGTCGGGGTACCTCTTTAGCCAAGGCGTCATAGCGTCGAGGTTCACTGGACTCACCCCCTTTAGCAGAACCATCCCCTGGCTTCGTCGTGCTTCCTCGTGCCCGCTTAAAACACTTGAATACGGGGTGGTTACCACCCCTACACCCGGCACATTCGTGTCTATAGACACAATTAGTTCCCCATTTACAGGTGCTCTCGTTGTAGAGTCAGCAGACCCCTTTTTTAAAACTCCCCGATGAACCCGCTGATCTAGACCCGCCGGGTGAGGACTGAAAGGGGTTATGCAAACCCGCGACTTCAACATGACCCCCCTGACCAGCCCCCTTTGGTATAGTCATAAGGTGCAGCCAAAAGCTTATGTTCTTATGATCCCACCGCAGGGATGACTGAACCGCCATACGCTGACGACACTGCTCATCATATTTAAGCCAAGCAGTACCCTCATACGTTCTATAAGCCTCCCAAATAGAATTCAAGTAATAAAATAAACCGGAACAATTTTCTGGGCATTTCTCCCCTATAACGCTAGCCATGATGGAAAAAGCTTGTAGCCAATTCCCAAATGTGCGCGGAATCAGCCTATACCGTCTTCTCTCCTCATCCTCCTCCTTACGATGTTCCTTGCCCTTTTCCCACCGTTCCACACTAAATCGCTCCAACGGCAATAAAGTAAAAATATCCAAATTCTCCCTTTTCCAAATCTTTTCACGGATCTCTGGCTTTAAGTGGGCCCCTAATGGTCCTTCAAAGCAAATGTACATGCTCCCCTTTGCAGTATCCAAAACTGGCAAGGGCTTATTAGCCCCATCTACCTTCTCCGTCTGGACCCCGGCATATAAGGCGTTAAATGACGAAGAGCCTTCCTCAGCACTCGCAGTACTCTCCCTACGAGAACCCCCCTCTAACTGTCCCTGCGCTGACCAAGCTCCAACGGGACCTGCTAGCTGTGACCCACGAGAAGTATCGTTGTATATTTATTAGATAGGAGGGTGTTTGTGTGGCCCCTTGTCGCCCTTGTACCGTCATGTGAGCCCAGAGCTAAGCAGAGCTGGGCAGAGGGCGGTCATGACGGGTCTGGGCATGCAAGGGGTCATTTAGAGGGGTATTTTGGTTATAGGTTGGTGGGTGGGTTGGAGTCAGGAATTGTGCTAGGGGGTTGTGAGCATTGGGGGTGGAGTTAAGGGGATGTTTATATAGTGGGATAAGCAGGGAAGCCATTTTATGGCTTGAAAAATTTTGTCCCGCCTGCCCTCCCGTTAATTTTTCTTTTGAGCGGAGATGAGCGGTCACTATAAGCATATACACTTCTGTTGCGATGCTGCCACCTAGTGGCCAGGAAGCATTTTTATGTGTTGTTTTAGTCACAGAACCCGTGCTTACATGTTCTGAGCTGTGCAGATGCTCACGTCAGTAAAGCTCACTGCTATGTAACACTGTTCAGACAATGGTGGCTGACCCTGTTTATTGCAGGCACCGGGAAAACCGGCTCGGGCACTGTCTTAAATATTTACTTTAGTGTGCAAGAACAGTGTAGTATGAGCAAGTAATCAGTGTCGGAACATTGAATAACTCACAAAGGGGCTGTTTTTAAATTTGATAAAAGGTGACTGTTCCCACCTAATGGGTTCAGGAGCAAGGGCTGCGACCCATAAATCAGCAACTATTGTGCCAGTAGGGCTGAGTAGGCCCTGAAGCCAGAGAGGGCCCATTGCTGTGGCGGTGCAGTGCAGGAACCTCCCCACAGATGATTGCTGTGAAAGAGGCAGCAATGGATGTAACAAGTGGAAGTTGCGTGAAGCCTCCCTTTTATTTAGTTGCTGAGACGATGGGTTACCCCTGTATCAGGGAAGAGTCCGAGCTCTGTCCCAAGGAAACCAAGCTGGTAAAACCCCATTTCCTGCATTGCCTGAAATTGCCGCCATTTTGTGTAATATTTTAAGTGACTGTGCCTCTCTGCTAAGAACAGTTTTTTGTATTTCCTTTTGGTCGTTTTGCAAACATTACCGGCCTACTAAAAGAAACCTGCATCAAACCTGGGTTTCTTCTCATCATACTGCCAGTAACAATGCAAGGTCAAATACATTACTCGTCCTCACTAGCCTCCCCTCATGCCAAATTTTATGGGCAAAAGGACCATAACAATTATATTCTATTGGAAATAAAAGGTTGATTTCTGACTTTAGGGAACAGAGGGTAAAATAATAGACATGTTCCTCACCTCTGTACCTGAGATATGGTTGTGTTATACTAGATATTGTCTATAGAAGATATACATGTTAAAAACACATATATTCTGATGTATCAGGAAGATACTATCACACCTCTGCGGGTCTAGAACTCATATCTAGCCTGAGTGTTATCAGTAATTAATATAAATATTAATTACCTGTCTTGTGATTCCTTTCTTGCTGCTGACAGGGTTATATGTCACGTTCCTTCTTCTCACTGGGATCAGTCATCTGTAAACAATCAAAGGTGTGATAATATGTTCCTGATACATGTTATAGACACTTATATGTATAACACACTAGGGCCATAATTATTTATCTCAGGAATAATGTACAAATAGAAAATAAAGAAAAAGACGACACTAAGGACCTGTTTACATCACCGCTGCCCTTCCGTTGAGGGATTCCGTCTGAGGTTTCCGTCGGGTTAACCCCTCAAAAATGAAACAAAATAACATGTCCCCCCTTTCCTGTGCTGTATGGCTAAACCCCGTTTTATGGTCAAAAGTAGCATAACAAGTGTATTCTATTGTAAGGCCCCTTGGGTGCATGGAATTATGGAGCTTATGGGTATATTGTTTATATAGTTTAAATTAATAGTTATTATCAATGTAATCTTAAATGGTTAACACAGTTATTTTTTCTGAGTCGTTATAAAGGGTTACCAACGGCATGGAAATCCACTTTTTAAGGGATGGCTGGAGTCTGGCAGCTGGTGTCCATTTTCCCAAAGCAAAGGAGCTGAAGAGCCCTTTCCAAAAGCTTATGGACTGTTATTGTTGTCCCATGCTTTTTAGAGGGATGAGTTATCCTCTAAAAATAGTTCCTCCACCCCCCCTTCCCTGCATGTGGCATGGCCAGAAGTTCCCAGCTTGCAGTAAAGTGGTCCGGGGATGTGGGACAGCGCTGGTGTAGAGGAAGGAGGAGTCAGTCCTTACATTGCACCCTCATCTAACAGGTCCATGAGGCAGGGTTCTGCTCTGCCCATGAGGAAGCAGTAGGGGCATGGATGGCTCGAGGTGTGGTGGGAGGAGCAGTCCTGTGATTATAATGTACAGGCAGACTATGGAGGGCAGTCGGTAGCATCAGTGGTGAGACAGGTGTAGACTCCAAAGGGAATTTATTACCCCCTCCTTGCTGCTGGTGGGAGAGACCGTTGTCATAGGATACGGAGGAAGACTGCCTCCTATTGCATCATTGGGATCTGCAGCTGACCACGGTCAAGAGACTGGTCGTCCAGCTGCTGGAACAATCTTGGAGGCACCCTTGGGTGATGCCAGGATTCCTGTGAGTGGTGAGTCACCTTCATGTTTGGCTGCGTAGTCAAGCACAAATGTGTTGACGGATGAGGATTTTTTCTCTGTTTTAAAGGACAACTTGGGCTTGTTTGGGTGACAAAGGGTGGAGTATAAGCTCTGCCAGTAAAGCCAGTAGGTAAATACCCCGCCTGACTAGATGGTTTGTACAGATTAACCTTTTGTAGCTTATTACTCTGTGGAGTGGCTCCTCTGGGAATTTACCTGTCCACCAATATAGGGGACAAGATCCACAGACGAGAATTTGTGATATTTGGTTTCAGTGGATCACGTAATGGTGGACAAAGAGTGTATTGTGGACAAGAAGCTTAGTTTTGACAGAGGGTCTGAGAAAAATTCCAAAGTGGTAAAGACCTGTACGATGTAACCTGTCATTTAAAATGAGATTACGCTTGCCTTGCTGTAAATATAACAGAGACGCTACATAAGTGTCAGGATTGTAAATAGACATGACATCGTGGCTGGAGGTAATGTATATTTACTGTCAGGACACTTGAGTAATGTCATAGTGTGTTTATGTGGCTGCACATAGCGATATAGCTATATCGCTATGTGCTGTGTAAATGAATGGGGAGAAGTGTATGACGCTGAATGGTCACTGATTGGTCAGCATCATACACTTCTCTCCACAATGCCCACTTGGTCAAAAAGTAAAACATGCCCAGTTGTCCATTAAGAAACTCATTAGCATGAAGCTAAAATAGGTCATAACTCTGTCAAAAATGATTGTTTTTCTAAATAAAAAAACACTGCTGTAATCTACATTACAGCACCGATCATATTATGTAGAATATAGGCCACTTATAATGTGAGCCCAGAGCTAAGCAGAGCTGGGCAGAGGGCGGTCATGATGGGTCTGGGACTGCAAGGGGTCATTTAGAGGGGTATTTTGGTTATAGGTTTGTGGGTGGGTTTGAGTCAGGAATTGTGCTAGGGGGTTGTGAGCATTGGGGGTGGAGTTAATGGGATGTATATATAGTGGGATAAGTAGGGAAGCCATGTTATGGCTTGAAAAATGTTGTCAAGAATAGAGGTGTGCAGCCAGTGTCAGGGTAGCTGTTTTCTGGTCAGTTTTAGGGCCTAGAGTTATGGAGGGTTTAGAGCAGTTAATTGTTAGGGTTAGGGAGGAGGCAGCTGATAAGGGGCTGGAGTGGGTCCAGGAGCAGATAGGGGCTTTAGCAGATAGGGCCCGGCGTTCACAGCCTCCTGAACGCTTGAGCCCCTCTGCTTCCCCAGCCCCCCGGCGCAGACGGAGGAGTGTGACTCCCCCCTTACCTGTTTCCGCGGTAGTGGTCCCTGGTTTGACAGATCCGGTGGCTGGCGACGATGGCGTTGTTCCGGTGTCGGGGACTGGAGCCATGGTGGTGTCAGGAGCTGTGGCAGCAGTGGAGACGCCTGGAGTGAGAAGTCGAGGTACGGTTCGCCGGGTGTCCAGTCGGGGTCAGCGCAGCACAGTCCGTGTGCCTGAGGAGCGACGTGGAGATGGATATCGAGGGTAGCGGTGGGGCAGCGGCGGGGAGCAGTCCCCCTCCTTTCCTGTGCGGTGGGCTCGTTCAGCGAGCCTGTCAGGAGTTCTTCTGTGGGGCCGGAGGCAAGCCAGGACTCTGCGGCTGTCACGGTGAGTGTCTTCAGCGCTGCTAGAGCGCCATCTGCTGGGTCAGGGGCCAGTGTGCATAGTACACCCGTTAGCATGGGTGATTTGGCGCCATCTAGTGGCCGTTCGGAACATTGCAGTGTCGGTGGTAGGCCGGCGCCACCTGCTGTTCGGGAAAATTACTACATCGGTGGTGGCAGGCCTGCGCCACCTCCTGGCCATTTTCGTTATAGCAGCAGTAGTGGTAGGTCTGCACTGACTGCTGAATATGTACAAAATTTGCATCATCCAGCGCCTCCTGAGGGTGACGTTGGCCAGGTGGCAGGTGTTTCGTCTGTTTATTTGCCGTTCCAGGTGTTGTCGGGACGGGAGTCCGGTGTAGAAGCGGCCGATGCTTTGCGGCGGGCACTCGGGGTGCCTAGGATGCTCGGTCAGGAGACGGCTTCAGTGGATTTAGGACGGACGGCCCCGTTAGTGTCTGGCGACGGGCAGCCTTCTGATGAGTCACAGCGTTTACACACCATACACGTGGGCAGTAATTTTAGTAATGAGAGTAGTCTAGTGGGGCAAGTACCTGTAGGTTGCGGTTCTACGGGGGATTTGTCAGTCACGAGTGGAGTTTGGGGAAATTTGTTAGATGGGTTACGTCAGTTGTTAGCTTCAGTTGATACTTCTCGTGGGTCACAGCTAGCAGGTCCCATTGGAGCTTGGTCAGCGCAGAGACAGTTAGAGGGGGGTTCTTGTAGGGAGAGTACTGCGAGTGCTGAGGCAGGCTCTTCGTCATTTAACGCCTTAGATGCTGGGGTCCAGACGGAGAAGGTAGATGGGGCTAATAAGCCCTTGCCAGTTTTGGATACTGCAAAGGGGAGCATGTACATTTGCTTTGAAGGTCCATTAGGGGCCCACTTAAAGCCAGCGATCCGTGAAAAGATTTGGAAAAGGGAGAATTTGGATATTTTTACTTTATTGCCATTGGAGCGATTTAGTGTGGAACGGTGGGAAAAGGGCAAGGAACATCGTAAGGAGGAGGATGAGGAGAGAAGACGATATAGGCTAATTCTGCGCACATTTGGGAATTGGCTACATGCTTTTTCCATCATGGCTAGTGTTATAGGGGAGAAATGGCCAGAACATTGTTCCGGTTTATTTTGTTACTTGGATTCTATTTGGGAGGCTTATAGAACGTATGGGGGTACTGCTTGGCTTAAATATGACGAGCAGGTACGTCAGCGTATGGCGTTTCAGTCATCCCTGCGGTGGGATCATAAGGACATAAGCCTTTGGATGCGCCTTATGACTACACCAAAGGGGGCTGGTCAGGGGGGTCATGTTGAAGTCGCGGGTTTGCATAACCCCTTTCAGTCCTCACCCGGCGGGTCTAGATCAGCGGGTTCATCGGGGAGTTTTAAAAAAGGGGTCTGCTGACTCTACAACGAGAGCACCTGTAAATGGGGAACTAATTGTGTCTATAGACACGAATGTGCCGGGTGTAGGGGTGGTAACTACCCCGTCTTCAAGTGTTTTAAGCGGGCACGACGAAGCCAGGGGATGGTTCTGCTAAAGGGGGTGAGTCCAGTGAACCTCGACGCTATGACGCCTTGGCTAAAGAGGTACCCCGACAATGAGAGGGCGCAGCTGTTATTGAAAGGTTTTGGGGACGGATTTAGGATTCCGTTCTCCCCGGGGATGGGTGTTTTGATGGCTAATAATCTGTGTTCGGTGCGGGATCATCCAGAAGTGGTACGAGACAAGTTGCTGAAGGAAGTTTTGTTGGGTAGAATGTTAGGCCCCTTTTCTGATGTTCCTATTTCCAATTTGCGTGTCTTCCCGCAGGGGGTTGTCCCCAAGAAGGAGGCGGGCAAATTTTGGCTTATACATCATTTATCTTATCCGAAGGGTTCTTCGGTAAATGATGATATTGATGAGTCTTTGACGCGGGTTTCCTATACGTCATTTGATGAGGCGGTTCATTTGGTTAGGACGGCGGGGCAAGGGGCGCTTATGGCTAAGGTGGATGTGGAGTCATTTTGCCCTTTGCCGGTGCACCCAGAATCCATGCACTTGCTGGGGTGCTCGTTTGATGGCCTTTTTTATATTGATAGGTGCCTACCTATGGGGTGCTCTATTTCTTGTGCCTATTTCGAAGCCTTCAGCAAGTTTTTGGAGTGGGTGGTCCGTGAACGAGCCGGCTCTAAAGAAGTTATTCTTTATTTGGATGACTTCTTTTGTGTGTGCCCTGCGGCTCGGGCGTCGTGTGCAATATTGTTATGGGCAGTGATGGATGTTTTTGTTGACTTTGGGGTTCCGTTGTCATTTGAAATAACAGAAGGACCAACCACAACAATCTGTTTTTAGGGAGTTTAAATTGATTCCCAGGCAATGGAATGTAGGTTGCCAGAGGCAAAACTTATTGATCTGCGGGCAACGGTGCAGGAGGCTCTGGTGAGAACAAAAATCACCCTGCGGCTCCTTCAATCTTTATTGGGGAAACTCAATTTTGCCTGTAGAATTATGCCCATGGGCCGTGTTTTTTGTAGGCGCTTAGCACAAGAAACTGCTGGTGTTAGATGTCCCCACCATTTTATTCACCTTGGCAAGGAGTATAAGGCGGATTTGAGGGTTTGGGATTCCTTTTTGGTAGAATATAACGGCAGATCATTATGGATTGCAGAGGGAGTTTCGAATGTGGAGATACAATTGTGTACTGATGCTTAAGGTTCTATCGGTTTCGGGGCGTATTGTCAGGGAAAATGGTGTGTTGGTACTTGGCCACTAGAGTGGAGGGAGAGTGGTTTGACGGGTAATCTTTGTTTTCTGGAGTTGTTTCCCATTCTTGTTGCGGTGGAAATTTGGGGACCGCTTTTGTCCAATCGGTCAGTGGTTTTTCACTGTAGTAACAAGGCTATTTAGGGCTCATCATGTTCCTGGAGTTTCCAATGACATTGCGGATGCTTTATCTCGATTGCAGTGGGATCGTTTCCGTTGGCTACCTCCAGAGGCGGAGAGGGATCCGGTTTCTTGCCCCGAGCACCTTTGGAGAGGGTGGTGTCGCTCGTCTGATATGGTGGGCGAAGCGTTCGCTGGCCCCTGCTACGTGGGATGTTTATACCAAGATCTGGGTGAGATGGTTCCAGCTGGAGGATTCGTGGTGTAGTCAAGGGAGTCCTTTTAGTGCCTTAGAGGGGATGTTTTGTTTTTTGTTATCTCTTATGGAGAGTGGATCTTCAACTTCCTCTGTTGTTAAGTCGGTAGCGGCACTTTCCTTTTTCTTTAAGTTAATTGGTTGTACGGATGTTACTAAGCATTTTTTGATACGGCGGGCTCTGCAGGGTTTTCAAAAAGGGCATGTCGGGCAGGATAAGCGTGGGCCGGTGTCTTTTGCAATGTTGGAGGGACATTTTCTCAGTTGCACAGGATATCCCATTCAGATTATGAGAGGTTGTTGTTTCAATTGGCTTTCTCTTGGGCTTTCTATGGGGCTTTTAGGGTTGGCGAATTGGTTAGTCCCTCAAAACAGGTGCAGGCCGGTATTCAAGTAACCAATGTGTTTTTTTCAGGATAGTGTGTTGAGAATAATGTTGTATCATTCAAAAACTGACAGGAATGGAAAAGGTTTTGAGATTTGTTTGACTAAAATTCATGAGGGGGAATCGTGCCCAGTGGGGTGTTTTCTGCGTTTCATGGCTGTGTGTCCTCAGGGATTTTCTTCTTTGCTGGTACATGCGGATGGTTCAGCGTTGTCCAGATATCAATTTATTGCTGTCTTTAAGAAATGCGTACAAGGGTTGGGCCTTTCACATCTGGATTACAGCTCTCATTCTTTTAGGATTGGAGCTGCTACTGAGGTTTCTCGTTTTGGGCTCGACACTGCTTCAGTTAAGAGGATTGGCCGCTGGGAGTCCAGCCGCTTTCGTTCCTATGTTAGGCTGCATTTGCTGGAATGTTGATTTCTTTATCTTGGGTTTATTTTGGGGGGGGGGATGTCATTCTTGTTCTGTGTGACTAATTTTCTGTTGCTTTCAGGGTCTGCAAAATGTGTGGTATGGCTTCTTGGCCATTGCTATATTTACTGGGCTGAAAGGCGTGCCCGTGTGCGTCCAAATGGTAGATATTTGTGTATAGATCCCGTTGAGGTGGAGGTACACTGGTTCGGAGTTCGTGGCCTGACCTGGGATCAGGTAAGGCCTTTGTTTCAGGATGCTGTTAGGTCCTGGGGTCTACCTGATATCTTGATAATTCATGCAGGGGGTAATGACATCGGGAGTTATCCCATGCGGAACAACATTAAGAGGGACTTCTTATGTTTTGTAGACACCCATCCTGGGCTTTTGATTATCTGGTCCGAAATTGTACAGCGGTTAAAATGGCGCAATGCGCAGTCAGTGTCGGCTCTGAATGGGACCAGAGTTAAGATTAATAAGACAGTGGGCAAGTTTGTTCGCCTAAATGGTGGGTTGGTAGTTCATCACCGACTATTGGAGGATCGGGGTGCGTACATTGGAAAGGATGGGGTTCACTTAACGGATGTGGGCCTGGATGTTTTTAATTTTGGCCTCCAAGAAGGCCTGGAGTTGGGTTTCCAAGTGTGGCGGCGCATGAAAATTTAAGGAGTCAAGTTTTCATGCTGTGGCGGGTCCTTGGCAACGCTATTTATGTTTTTATATATTGCTGTCTTTGACACAATATATTGGTTTTATTTTAAAGTTATGGACTTGGGCTTCTCTAAGGGGCGGACCCTGGGAAGCGTGGTGCTTTAGCATACCCGTGGTGACGCCACTGTAGCTTATATGGTCACGGCTAGTGGTTTAAGGGTATTGCTTTATTTATGTTTTGGAGGTTGTCAAGGACTTAGCCACATAATGTTAATATGTTAATTATGTTTATGATATGTTTATACTTGTTTTTTATATATTCTCAGGTTCTGTAAAATAAATCATCTAATAAAGCTGTGACAAGCACCTTCCAATTTTAATTGTGTCGTTGTATATTTATTAGATAGGAGGGTGTTTGTGTGGCCCCTTGTCGCCCTTGTACCGTCATGTGGTGACAGAGCCTCTTTAAGGGTTCACGGTTATGGCTCATTTTTTTTGTCAGCGCTTCCCTGAAAAGGGTGCTGTACTCTTTGCATGCTTAGATAATGTAGCATATTTAGTGCACACAAGCTGCATGGAGGTGCAGCTTGGTGGTGCTATGATGAGAAATTCAGGCGTCGTTTGTCATTATGTCCGGAGATTGGCTGGGCATCCAAGGCAATCAGTGTTTGGAATCAGCTCATCCTGTATCAGCGACATCCTCAATCCTCTCTAGTAGGAGTAATTTCCTCTAGATCGTATCCTTGGGCATTGGCTAGAGTGCCCAAACAGGAGTCTCCATGCACATGATTGATGTGATAGAGACAGTGTTGAATATAACAGGTGGAAGTTGCCTGGGGCCTCCCTACGATTGAGTTGCTGAGGCGGTGGGTGGAAGTTGCCTGGACCTCCCCATAAAAGCGATAAGGGATGTTGAAGGGTAAGAAAGAGGAAAAGCCCCGATTTGAAGTGGATGTTAGTACTGTATCAGTGAGGAGCCCAAGCTCCGTCCAAAGGTAGGCAAGCTGGTGAGCCACCATTGCCTGCATTGCCTGAAATTGTGGCCATTTTGTACAGATTTTAGCCTACTAAAAGGATTTGCATAAAATCTGGTATTCTTTTCATCATTTCATGACTAACAATGGGCGCACTTAACTGATACCCGCTCCTAAACTTTTTGGCATAGTTGGCAGGATAGTCACAGCCCAGGAAAGATGGCATGCCGTATGGAGTGCCCAAGGAGTGAGCAGAGGGCACGGCAGGAAGGTTTACAGAATTTCACAGAGAGTATAGTCGGAGTTCCATTGGAGGGTAAGCTAGTGCCGGAGTTGCAGTCATGAGTACGCTCTTGCCAAGTGCACCTTTGGCTGCATTTCAGTAACTGTAATGAGCCACAAGGAAGCTTTCAAGAGGCGGGTAGAGAGGAGTCTCCCAGCAAGAGAAAGACAAGAGGCTGTGCATGAGACTGAGACAAAGAAGGGAGTCCTGGGACCTTGAGTATGAGACTGCAATTGTTAAGTATGTGCCTCGCCTGTGAGAGACTGTAACCACTAAGCTTTGAACCTGAGGCCCAAGTAATTTTGAAGAGGGCCTGAACTGAGTCTAACAGGGCCTTCAGAGACTGTCGGAAGAAGGCCCAATTTGTGTGAAAGGAATCTGTGTTTTTGTTTCAGTTATTTTAGTTGCTTATTTTTCCTGGTGCCGGGAATGGCACCGAATAAGGCAAGGGGGCAATGAAAGGTATGGAAGGGAGTCTCCCCTATTCACGAGAAGAGTCGTATGGAGTAATGTAGAGATAGATTTTGCTGTCTCTTTCAATTCTTTTGTGTTATGCATGTTTAACACTGTATTTCCTTTATAGGTCCAGGACTAGAGGAGATGAGCGGTCACTATATGCATATATACTTCCATTGCGATGCTGCCACCTAGTGGTCAGGAAGCATTTTTATGTGTTGTTTTAGTCACAGGACTACATGTTCTGAGCTGTGCAGATGCTCACGTCAGCAAAGCTCGCTGCTATGTAACACTGTTCAGACAATGGTGGCTGACCCTGTTTATTGCAGGCACCGGGAATACCGGCTCGGGCACTGTCTTTAACATTTACTTTAGTGTGCAAAAACAGTGTAGTATGGGCAAGTAATCAGTGTCGGAACATTGAATAACTCACAAAAGGCTGTTTTTAAATTTGATAAAAGGCGACTGTTCCCACCTAATGGGTTCAGGTGCAAGGGCTGCGACCCATAAATCAGCAACTATTGTGCCAACAGGGCTGAGTAGGCCCTGAAGCCAGAGAAGGGCCCATTGCTGTGGCGGTGGAGTGCAGGAACCTCCCCACAGATGATTGCTGTGAAAGAGGCAGCATTGGATGAAACAAGTGGAAGTTGCGTGAAGCCTCCCTGTTATTTAGTTGCTGAGACGATGAGTCCGAGCTCTGTCCCAAGGAAAGAACAGTTTTTTGTATTTCCTTTTGGTCGTTTTGCAAACATTACCGGCCTACTAAAAGAAACCTGCATCAAACCTGGGTTTCTTGTCATCATACTGCCAGTAACAATGCAAGGTCAAATACATTACTCGCCCTCACTAGCCTCCCCTCATGCCAAATTTTATGGCCAAAAGGACCATAACAATTTTATTCTATTTGAAATAATAGGTGGATTTCTGACTTTAGAGAACAGAGGGTAAAATAATAGACATGTTCCTCACCTCTGTACCTGAGATATGGTACAATTTGTCCCGTAAAAATTAAGCCCTCATATGGCTGTGTCAACGAAAAAATAAAAGAGTTATGACTTTTGGAAGGCGGGGAAGAAAAAAACAAAAACATAAAAATGAAACTTAGCCTGGTCCTGAAAGGGTTAATCTAAGACTGAATAGCTATTAAAAATTATATTAAAAATAAAAGGGGAGTTCTGACTACAAAACAGAGGGTAAAGAACAGAGATGTTCCTCACCTCTGTACCTGAGATATGGTTGTGTTATACTAGATATTGTCTATAGAAGATATACATGTTAAAAACACATATATTCTGATGTATCAGGAAGATACTATCACACCTCTGCGGGTCTAGAACTCATATCTAGCCTGAGTGTTATCAGTAATTAATATAAATATTAATTACCTGTCTTGTGATTCCTTTCTTGCTGCTGACAGGATTATATGTCACGTTCCTTCTTCTCACTAGGATCAGTCATCTGTAAAGAATCAAAGGTGTGATAATATGTTCCTGATACATGTTATAGACACTTATATGTATAACACACTAGGGCCATAATTATTTATCTCAGGTATAATGTACAAATAGAAAATAAAGAAAAAGACGACACTAAGGACCTGTTTACATTACCGTTGCCCTTCCGTTGAGGGATTCCGTCTGAGGTTTCCGTCGGGTTAACCCCTCAAAAATGAAACAAAATAACATGCCCCCCCTTTCCTGTGCTGTATGGCTAAACCCCGTTGTCATAGGATACGGACGAAGACTGCCTCCTATTGCATCATTGGGATCTGCAGCTGACCACGGTCAAAAGACTGGTCGTCCAGCTGCTGGAACAATCTTGGAGGCACCCTTGGGTGATGCCAGGATTCCTGTGAGTGGTGAGTCACATTCATGTTTGGCTGCGTAGTCAAGCACAAATGTGTTGACGGATGTGGATTTGTTCTCTGTTTTAAAGGACAACTTGGGCTTGTTTGGGTGGCAAAGTGTGGAGTATAAGCTCTGCCAGTAAAGCCAGTAGGTTAATACCCCGCCTGACTAGATGGTTTGTACAGATTAACCTTTTGTGGCTTATTATTCTGTTGTGTGGCTCCTCTGGGAATTTACCTGTCCACCAATATAGGGGACAAGATCCACAGACGAGAATTTGTGATATTTGTTTTCAGTGGATCACGTAATCGTGGACAAAGAGCGTATTGTGGACAAGAAGCTTAGTTTTGAGAGAGGGTCTGAGAAAAATTTCAAAGTGGTAAAGACCTGTACGATGTAACCTGTCATTTAAAACGAGATAGCCTTGCTGTAAATATCACAGAGACGCTACATAAGTGTCAGGATTGTGAATAGACATGACGTCCTGGCTGGAGGTAATGTATATTCACTTTCAGGACACTTGAATAACGTTATAATGTGTTTATGTGGCTGCACATAGCGATATAGCTATATCACTATGTGCTGTGTAAATGAATGGGGAGAAGTGTATGACGCTGATTGGTCAATGATTGGTCAGCGCCATACACTTCTCTCCACAACGCCCACTTGGTCAAAAAGTAAAACACGCCCAGTTGTCCATTAAGAAACTCATTAGCATGAAGCTAAAATAGGTCATAACTCCTTCAAAAATGATTGTTTTTCTAAATAAAAAACACTGCTGTAATCTACATTACAGCGCCGATCATATTATGTAGACGATAGGCCACTTATAATGTGAGCCCAGAGCTAAGCAGAGCTGGGCAGAGGGCGGTCATGATGGGTCTGGACCTGCAAGGGGTAATTTAGAGGGGTATTTTTGGTTATAGTTTGGTGGGTGGGTTTGAGTCAGGAATTGTGCTAGGGGGTTGTGAGCATTGGGGGTGGAGTTAATGGGATGTATATATAGTGGGATAAGAAGGGAAGCCATGTTATGGCTTAAAATTTTTTGTCAAGAATAGAGGTGTGCAGCCAGTGTCAGGGTAGCTGTTTTCTGGTCAGTTTTAGGGCCTAGAGTTATGGAGGGTTTAGAGCAGTTAATTGTTAGGGTTAGGGAGGAGGCAGCTGATAAGGGGCTGGAGTGGGTCCAGGAGCAGCTAGGGGCTTTAGCAGGCTCCCCGGCGGGGCATCCCCCCAGAGCCCGGCGTTCACAGCCTCTTGAACGCTTGAGCCCCTCTGCTTCCCCAGCCCCCCGGCGCAGACGGAGGAGTGTGACTTCCCCCTTACCTGTTTCCGCGGTAGTGGTCCCTGGTGTGACAGATCCGGTGGCTGGCGACGGTGGCGTTGTTCCGGTGTCGGGGACTGGAGCCATGGCGGTGTCGGGAGCGGCAGCAGCAGTGGAGAGGCCTGGAGTGAGAGGCCGAGGTGCGGTTCGCCGGGTGTCCAGTCGGGGTCAGCGCAGCACAGTCGGTGTGCCTGAGGAGCCACGTGGAGATGGACGTTGAGGGAAGCGGTGGTGCAGCGGCGGGGAGCAGTCCCCCTCCTTTCCAGTGTGGTGGGCTCGTTCAGGGAGCCTGTCAGGAGTTCTTCTGTGGGGCCGGAAGCAAGCCAGGACTCTGCGGCTGTCACGGTGAGTGCCTTCAGCGCTGCTAGAGCGCCATCTGCTGGGTCAGGGGCCAGTATGCTTAGTACACCCGTTAGCATGGGTGATTTGGCGCCATCTAGTCGCCGTTCGGAACATTGCAGTGTCGGTGGTAGGCTAGCGTCACCTGCTGTTCAGGAAAATTATTACATCGTGGTGGCAGGCCTGCGCCACCTCCTGGCCATTTTCGTTATAGCAGCAGTAGTGGTAGGTCTGCACTGACTGCTGAATATGTACAAAATGTGCATCATCCAGCGCCTCCTGAGGGTGACGTTGGCCAGGTAGCAGGTGTTTTGTCTGTTTATTTGCCGTTCCAGGTGTTGTCGGGACGGGAGTCCGGTGTAGAAGCGGCCGATGCTTTGCGGCGGGTACTCGGGGTGCCTAGGATGATCGGTCAGGAGACGGCTTCGGTGGATTCAGGACGGAT
This sequence comes from Rhinoderma darwinii, assembly GCF_050947455.1. Lineage (NCBI taxonomy): Eukaryota > Metazoa > Chordata > Amphibia > Anura > Rhinodermatidae > Rhinoderma > Rhinoderma darwinii. The sequence goes on from NW_027464461.1 coordinate 1,171,237, forward strand.
GGCCCCGTTAGTGTCTGGCGACGGGCAGCCTTCTGATGAGTCACAGCGTTTACACACCATACACGTGGGCAGTAATTTTAGTAATGAGAGTAGTCTAGTGGGGCAAGTACCTATAGGTTGCGGTTCTACGGGGGATTTGTCAGTCACGAGTGGAGTTTGGGGAAATTTGTTAGATGGGTTACGTCAGTTGTTAGCTTCAGTTGATACTTCTCGTGGGTCACAGCTAGCAGGTCCCGTTGGAGCTTGGTCAGCGCAGTGACAGTTAGAGGGGGGTTCTCGTAGGGAGAGTACTGCGAGTGCTGAGGAAGGCTCTTCGTCATTTAACGCCTTATATGCCGGGGTCCAGACGGAGAAGGTAGATGGGGCTAATAAGCCCTTGCCAGTTTTGGATACTGCAAAGGGGAGCATGTACATTTGCTTTGAAGGACCATTAGGGGCCCACTTAAAGCCAGAGATCCGTGAAAAGATTTGGAAAAGGGAGAATTTGGATATTTTTACTTTATTGCCGTTGGAGCGATTTAGTGTGGAACGGTGGGAAAAGGGCAAGGAACATCGTAAGGAGGAGGATGAGGAGAGAAGACGGTATAGGCTGATTCCGCGCACATTTGGGAATTGGCTACATGCTTTTTCCATCATGGCTAGCATTATAGGGGAGAAATGCCCAGAACATTGTTCCGGTTTATTTTGTTACTTGGATTCTATTTGGGAGGCTTATAGAACGTATGGGGGAACTGCTTGGCTTAAATATGACGAGCAGTTTCGTCAGCGTATGGCGGTTCAGTCATCCCTGCGGTGGGATCATAAGGACATAAGCCTTTGGATGCGCCTTATGACTACACCAAAGGGGGCTGGTCAGGGGGGTCATGTTGAAGTCGCGGGTTTGCATAACCCCTTTCAGTCCTCAACCAGCGGGTCTAGATCAGCGGGTTCATCGGGGAGTTTTAAAAAAGGGGTCTGCTGACTCTACAACGAGAGCACCTGTAAATGGGGAACTAATTGTGTCTATAGACACGAATGTGCCGGGTGTAGGGGTGGTAACCACCCCGTCTTCAAGTGTTTTAAGCGGGCACGAGGAAGCACGACGAAGCCAGGGGATGGTTCTGCTAAAGGGGGTGAGTCCAGTGAACCTCGACGCTATGACGCCTTGGCTAAAGAGGTACCCCGACAATGAGAGGGCACAGCTATTATTGAACGGTTTTGTGGACAGATTTAGGATTCCGTTCTCCGCGGGGGTGGGTGTTTTGATGGCTAATAATCTGCGTTCGGTGCGGGATCATCCAGAAGTGGTACGAGACAAGTTGCGGAAGGAAGTTTTGTTGGGTAGAATGTTAGGCCCCTTTTCTGATGTTCCTATTTCCAATTTGCGTGTCTCCCCGCTGGGGATTGTCCCCAAGAAGGAGGCGGGTAAATTTCGGCTTATACATCATTTATCTTATCCGAAGGGTTCTTCGGTAAATGATGATATCGATGAGTCTTTGACGCGGGTTTCCTATACGTCATTTGATGAGGCGGTTCATTTGGTTAGGACGGCGGGGCAAGGGGCGCTTATGGCTAAGGTGGATGTGGAGTCTGCATTTTGCCTTTTGCCGGTGCACCCAGATTCCATGCACTTGCTGGGGTGCTCGTTTGATGGCCTTTTTTATATTGATAGGTGCCTTCCTATGGGGTGCTCTATTTCTTGTGCCTATTTCGAAGCCTTCAGCATGTTTTTGGAGTGGGTGGTCCGTGAACGAGCCGGCTCTAAAGCAGTTATTCATTATTTGGATGACTTCTTTTGTGTGGGCCCTGCGGCTCGGCCGTTGTGTGCAATATTGTTATGGGCAGTGATGGATGTTTTTGTTGACTTTGGGGTTCCGTTGGCATTTGAAACAACAGAAGGACCAACCACATCGACCTGTTTTTTGGGAATTGAAATTGATTCCCAGGCAATGGAATGTAGGTTGCCAGAGGCAAAACTTATTGATCTGCGGGCAACGGTGCAGGAGGCTCTGGTGAGAACAAAAATCACCCTGCGGCTCCTTCAATCTTTATTGGGGAAACTCAATTTAGCCTGAAAGAATTATGCCCATGGGCCGTGTTTTTTGTAGGCACTTAGCACAAGCAACTGCTGGTGTTAGATGTCCCCACCATTTTATTCGCCTTGGCAAGGAGCATAAGGCAGATTTGAGGGTTTGGGATTCCTTTTTGGTAGAATATAACGGCAGATCATTATGGATTGCAGAGGGAGTTTCGAATGTGGAGATACAATTGTGTACTGATGCTTAAGTTTCTATCGGTTTCGGGGCGTATTGTCAGGGAAAATGGTGTGTTGGTACTTGGCCACTAGAGTGGAGGGAGTGTGGTTTGACGGGTAATCTTTGTTTTCTGGAGTTGTTTCCCATTCTTGTTGCGGCGGAAATTTGGGGACCGCTTTTGTCCATTCGGTCAGTGGTTTTTCACTGTGATAACAAGGCGGTCGTGTGCGCTATTAATAGTTTGTCCGCCAATTCCCCCCCGGTGATCACAGTGCTACGCCAGTTGGTCCTGCTGTGTTTGAGATGGAACATTCTATTTAGGGCTCATCATGTTCCTGGAGTTTTCAATGACATTGCGTATGCTTTATCTCGATTGCAGTGGGATTGTTTCCGTTGGCTACCTCCAGAAGTGGAGAGGGATCCGGTTTCTTGCCCCGAGCACCTTTGGAGGGTGGTGTCGCTCGTCTGATATGTTGGGCGAAGCGTTCGCTGGCCCCTGCTACGTGGGATGCTTATACCAAGATCTGGGTGAGATGGTTCCAGCTGGAGGATTCGTGGTGTAGTCAAGGGAGTCCTTTTAGTGCCTTAGAGGGGATGTTTTGTTTTTTGTTATCTCTTATGGAGAGTGGATCTTCAGCTTCCTCTGTTGTTAAGTCGGTAGCGGCAGTTTCCTTTTTCTTTAAGTTAATTGGTTGTACGGATGTTACTAAGCATTTTTTGATACAGCGGGCTCTGCAGGGTTTTCAAAAAGGGCATGTCGGGCAGGATAAGCGTGGGCCCGTGTATTTTGCAATGTTGGAGGGACATTTTCTCAGTTGCACAGGATATCCCATTCAGATTATGAGAGGTTGTTGTTTAAATTGGCTTTCTCTTGGGCCTACTATGGGGCTTTTAGGGTTGGCGAATTGGTTAGTCCCTCAAAACGGGTGCAGGGCGGTATTCAAGTAACCAATGTGTTTTTTTCAGGATAGTGTGTTGAGAATAATGTTGTATCATTCAAAAACTGACAGGAATGGAAAAGGTTTTGAGATTTGTTTGACTAAAATTCATGAGGGGGAATCGTGCCCAGTGGGGTGTTTTCTGCGTTTCATGGCTGTGTGTCCTCGGGGATTTTCCTCTTTGCTGGTGCATGCGGATGGTTCAGCGTTGTCCAGATATCAATTTATTGCTGTCTTTAAGAAATGCGTACAAGGGTTGGGCCTTTCACATCTGGATTACAGCTCTCATTCTTTTAGGATTGGAGCTGCTACTGAGGATTCTCGTTTTGGGCTCGACACTGCTTCAGTTAAGAGGATTGGCCGCTGGGAGTCCAGCCGCTTTCGTTCCTATGTTAGGCTGCATTTGCTGGAATGTTGATTTCTTTATCTTGGGTTTATTTTGTGTGGGGGGGATGTCATTCTTTTTCTGTGTGACTAATTTTCTGTTGCTTTCAGGTTCTGCCAAATGTGTGGTTTGGCTTCTTGGCCATTCCTATATTTACTGGGCTGAAAGGAGTGCCTGTGTGCGTCCGAATGGTAGGTATTTGGGTTTAGATCCGGATGAGGTGGAGGTACACTGGTTCGGAGTTTGTAGCCTGACCTGGGATCAGGTAAGGCCTTTTTTTCAGGATGCGGTTAGGTCCTGGGGTCTACCCGACATCTTGATAATTCATGCAGGGGGTAATTACATCGGGAGTTATCCCATGCGGAACCTCATTAAGAACATTAAGAGGGACTTCTTATGTTTTGTAGACACCCATCCTCGGCTTTTGATTATCTGGTCCGAAATTGTACAGCGGGTAAAATGGCGCAATGCGCAGTCAGTGTCGGCGCTGAATAGGACCAGAGTTAAGATTAATAAGACAGTGGCTAAGTTTGTTCGCCTAAATGGTGGGTTGGTAGTTCATCACCGACTATTGGAGGATCGGGGCGCGTACATTGGAAAGGATGGGGTTCACCTAACGGATCTGGGCCTGGATGTTTTTAATTTTGGCCTCCAAGAAGGCCTGGAGTTGGGTTTTCAAGTGTGGCGGCGCATGAAAATTTAAGGAGTCAAGTTTTCATGCTGTGGCGGGTTCTTGGCAACGCTATTTATGTTTTTATATATTGCTGTCTTTGACACAATATATTGGTTTTATTTTAAAGCTATGGATTTGGGCTTCTCTAAGGGGCGGACCCTGGGAAGCGTGGTGCTTTAGCATACCCGTGGTGACGCCACTGTAGCTTATATGGTCACGGCTAGTGGTTTAAGGGTATTGCTTTATTTATGTTTTGGAGGTTGTCAAGGCCTTAGCCACATAATGTTAATATGTTAATTATGTTTATGATATGTTTATACTTGTTTTTTATATATTCTCAGGTTCTGTAAAAGAAATCATCTAATAAAGCTGTGACAAGCACCTTCCAATTTTAATTGTGTCGTTGTATATTTATTAGATAGGAGGGTGTTTGTGTGGCCCCTTGTCGCCCTTGTACCGTCATGTGGTGACAGAGCCTCTTTAAGGGTTCACGGTTATGGCTCATTTTTTTTGTCAGCGCTTCCCTGAAAAGGGCGCTGTACTCTTTGCATGCTTAGATAATGTAGCATATTTAGTGCACACAAGCTGCATGGAGGTGCAGCTTGGTGGTGCTATGATGAGAAATTCAGGTGTCGTTTGTCATTATGTCCGGAGATTGGCTGGACATCCAAGGCAATCAGTGTTTGGAATCAGCTCATCCTGTATCAGCGACATCCTCAATCCTCTCTAGAAGGAGTCATTTCCTCTGGATCGTATCCTTGGGCATTGGCTAGAGTGCCCAAACAAGTGTCTCCATGCAGATGATTGCTGTGATAGAGACAGCGTTGAATATAACAGGTGGAAGTTGCCTGGGGCCTCCCTACGATTGAGTTGCTGAGGCGGTGGGTGGAAGTTGCCTGGACCTCCCCATAAAAGCGATAAGTTGAAGGGTAAGAAAGAGGAAAAGCCCCGATTTGAAGTGGATGTTAGTACTGTATCAGTGAGGAGCCCAAGCTCCGTCCAAAGGTAGGCAAGCTGGTGAGCCTGCATTGCCTGAAATTGTGGCCATTTTGTATAGATTCTAGCCTACTAAAAGGATTTGCATCAAATCTGGTATTCTTGTCATCATTTCATGACTAACCCTGCAAGCACTTAACTGATACCCGCTCCTAAATTTTTTGGCATAGTTGGCAGGATAGTCACAGCCCAGGAAAGATGGCATGCTGTATGGAGTGCCCAAGGAGTGAGCAGAGGGCACGGCAGGAAGGTTTACATGATGAATTTCACAGAGAGTATAGTCGGAGTTCCATTGGAGGGTAAGCTAGTGCCGGAGTTGCAGTCATGAGTACGCTCTTGCCAAGTGCACCTTTGGCTGCATTTCAGTAACTGTAATGAGCCACAAGGAAGCGTTCAAGAGGCGGGTAGAGAGGAGTCTCCCAGCAAGAGAAAGACAAGAGGCTGAGACAAAGAAGGGAGTCCTGGGACCTTGAGTATGAGACTGCAATTGTTAAGTATGTGCCTCACCTGTGAGAGACTGTAACCACTAAGCTTTGAACCTTATGCATGTTTAACACTGTATTTCATTTATAGGTCCAGGACTAGAGGAGATGAGCGGTCACTATATGCATATATACTTCCATTGCGATGCTGCCACCTAGTGGCCAGGAAGCATTTTTATGTGTTGTTTTAGTCACAGGACCTGTGCTTACATGTTCTGAGCTGTGCAGATGCTCACATCAGCAAAGCTCACTGCTATGTAACACTGTTCAGACAATGGTGGCTGACCCTGTTTATTGCAGGCACCGGGAATACCGGCTCGGGCACTGTCTTTAACATTTACTTTAGTGTGCAAAAACAGTGTAGTATGGGCATGTAATCAGTGTCGGAACATTGAATAACTCAAAAAAGGCTGTTTTTAAATTTGATAAAAGGCGACTGATCCCACCTAATGGGTTCAGGTGCAAGGGCTGCGACCCATAAATCAGCAACTATTGTACCAACAGGGCTGAGTAGGCCCTGAAGCCAGAGAAGGGCCCATTGCCGTGGCGGTGGAGTGCAGGAACCTCCCCACAGATGATTGCTGTGAAAGAAGCAGCATTGGATGTAACAAGTGGAAGTTGCGTGAAGCCTCCCTGTTATTTAGTTGCTGAGACGATGGGTTACCCCTGTATCAGGGAAGAGTCCGAGCTCTGTCCCAAGGAAACCAAGCTGGTAAAACCCAATTTCCTGCATTGCCTGAAATTGCCGCCACTTTGTGTAATATTTTAAGTGACTGTGCCTCTCTGCTAAGAACAGTTTTTTGTATTTCCTTTTGGTCGTTTTGCAAACATTACCGGCCTACTAAAAGAAACCTGCATCAAACCTGGGTTTCTTGTCATCATACTGCCAGTAACAATGCAAGGTCAAATACATTAGAAAAATGGACAAAAGTAGATGGTCCAGCGTAGTTAAGTTTAAAACAGAGTGTAGTTCCAAAGTGCCTACGCGTTTCAGACGTATACCACGTCCTTCCTAAAAGCTATCCAGCACAGTGGAGCTGTCCAGCAAAAGTGGTGCTGAAACAGAGAGTCGGTGATAGAACATCACTGCTCTAATAGTAAGTTGTGTACTTACAGCATTGTTTGTTAGATAGTTATCAATGATAGGATGAGGATAACAATGATCCAATTTTACCCTTGAGTAGTGGATAGAGTATTAATGCTTATTTTTGTTTATTAGGCTGTCGGATATGAACCTCTGCAATACTCAAATCGAGATATTAAAACATAAATAGACGCTAAAAAATACATCATTTAAACAGTTTAATACAATACATGAATACATGAACTGGAAAAAAGGGAATTATATACTGGTCTTTAAGTGTAATTGGTGTTGAAAAAAATCTTTGTATAATAAACCGCCATTTGATTAATAAGGAATGTGATGGTGGAGGGACCCGTTGGTACGGACAGTTAGGTGTCATCTGTAAAGGCCGTGAACATTGACAGGTATTATTAATTATTAGACTACATTAAATTCTGCCGATAATTTCATAGATTCTTTTACTAATAATTGAACAATAATTCTGGTCCTGCGAGGGTTAATCTAAGACTGAATAGCTATTAAAAATTATATTAAAAATAAAAGGGGAGTCCTGACTACAAAACAGAGGGTAAAGAACAGAGATGTTCCTCACCTCTGTACCTGAGATATGGTTGTGTTATACTAGATATTGTCTATAGAAGATATACATGTTAAAAACAAATATATTCTGATGTACCAGGAAGATACTATCACACCTCTGCGGGTCTAGAACTCATATCTAGCCTGAGTGTTATCAGTAATTAATATAAATATTAATTACCTGTCTTGTGATTCCTTTCTTTCTGCTGACAGGATTATATGTCATGTTCCTTCTTCTCACTGGGATCAGTCATCTGTAAAGAATCAAAGGTGTAATAATATGTTCCTGATACATGTTATAGACACTTATATGTATAACACACTAGGGCCATAATTATTTATCTCAGGTATAATGTACAAATAGAAAATAAAGAAAAAGACGACACTAAGGACCTGTTCACATCACCGCTGCCCTTCCGTTGAGGGATTCCGTCGGAGGTTTCCGTCGGGTTAACCCCTCAAAAATTAAACAAAATAACATGTCCCCCCTTGCCTGTGCTGTATGGCAAAACCCCGTTTTATGGTCAAAAGTAGCATAACAAGTGTATTCTATTGTAAGGCCCCTTGGGTGCCTGGAATTATGGAGCTTATGGGTATATTGTTTATATAGTTTAAATTAATGGTTATTATCAATGTAATCTTAAATGGTTAACACAGTTATTTTTTCTGAGTCGTTATAAAGGGTTACCAGTGCCTAGTAGGCAACAGTTCACAAAAAAGATTCAGGATTGTTACCACACAGGGTCCTCAGTGGTGGAGTGGATGCAACGGCGTGGAAATCCACTTTTTAAGGGATGGCTGGAGTCTGGCAGCTGGTGTCCATTTTCCCAAAGCAAAGGAGCTGAAGAGCCCTTTCCAAAAGCTTATGGACTGTTATTGTTGTCCCATTCTTTTTAGAGGGATGAGTTATCCTCTAAAAATAGTTCCTCCACCCCCCCCCCCCCCTTCCCTGCATGTGGCATGGCCAGAAGTTCCCAGCTTGCAGTAAAGTGGTCCGGGGATGTGGGACAGCGCTGGTGTAGAGGAAGGAGGAGTCAGTCCTTACATTGCACCCTCATCTAACAGGTCGATGAGGCAGGGTTCTGCTCTGCCCATGAGGAAGCAGTAAGGGCATGGATGGCTCGAGGTGTGGTGGGAGTATCAGAGATAATATTTTCTGTTTTATTGAATAACTAACTACAATTGTTTTGTTTTTGATTTCACACATAAATTATGTCATTGTAAAGATCAAATGTATTTGTCAGGAAAAAGTCATTTTTGTTTCAGGCTGTTGTATATTACAGGGGGTTAAACTAGTGTTATATTGAGATGTAGTTTTGAACTCTGCTACATTACTTTCGCAGAGTCCACAAAGGGGGGAATGGTGAAGGTTCTGATCAGGTACAATTTTGGTTTGTTTTGAGTTAATTAATTTGGTTTCAGGAGATCTAAAAATGTGTAAGAGACCTCAATGAGTAATCCAGATTAAATGTGTATGAGAGTAACCTAAATTTTGAGGTATTTCTGAGTAGATGGTTCCAGATCTTTCCAGAACAGTAAATATGGCACTGGGTAAGCTGTGCTGTAGTCTCCACCCAATATGAGGTATTGTGTAAGAGACCATCCCCCTCCAGCAAAGTTACACAGGAGGCAGAGGTGACGTCACTCACACGAGTCTTTATGGATTTAGATGAGGGAGAAGGCAGAACAAAAATTGTCTGGACATTGTTAATTTGATGTAAAGTTTTTAGGAATGTTTTATTTTTATTTGTTTTTGTATTAATCAAGTATTTGCAGAACCTGATAAAAGTGAGATTCTCAAAGTATTCTGGATTATCAGATGAGTGTGGAGAAGTGTATAACATTTGGTTTTATTTTAGAGGATGAAGACGCCACCCCTTTGAGATGTTCTATCTATATGTGACATGGGTTTTTAATGTAAATTTGTAATAAAGAGATATTTTATTATACAATATGTACAAGACAGGATACGAGGCACCAGGTAAATCATCCAGAAACCACTCTCACCTTCTTGTTCATCTCAATGAGCGGAGCTGGAGGTGCTCGCTGAGGCTTGTAACCTGGCAAAAGGTAAGATGGCCGACATATACACTGACTCTAGGTACGCTTTTGGCATCGCCCACAATTATGGGCCCATTGGTAGTAGGAACTTTATTGGATCATCGGGTAAGCCAATTGAGAGAGCGAGAGAGGACAGAACTGACAAAAAGGATATGTGCAGCCAGGGTATCAGTAAATTGGATTGTCCCTGGATACAATAATGCCACCACTAGGTTTGTAGCAGCCGGCATGATGTGCGCACGGCATGACATAGGTAAAACAGCAAAGGTACCTGTGAAAAGTGCAGCCCGGCCAGATTACCCGTCCCAGCGACTGCAGAACATACAACTACCCGAGGTAGAAGTGTATGACAATGTGCTCGTGTGTGTAGATCTGTTCTCAGGGGGGCCTGAAGCCCGGCCGGTATCTTCCCCAATGCAGACGTTGTGTGTAAGTGACAGGGGAAGAGTGTTATCCCAAGTATTGACCTGATGTTTGTACAATGATAAGATGTTAGCAGTTCTCTAGACGTTGTCCCAAAGTTAGTTTGTTTAATAACTGTATTTAAGAAGTGTTGTTGGAATATTAAATTCTGAAGTTAAGTTTTATGTAAAGTTCTAGACCAGCCTTAGCATTGGACTATTAGAGTCATGCGTCAGATAAAAGGTACAGAAGCGGAATATTCCCATTAGAAAACATTTTTATTTGTTTATTTTTATTTTTGTTGTGAAAGAAAAATTTTAGAGCAGAGAATTCTGTGCAGTGTATATGTGTAAGTATAGATATGTATATAAAGAAGAAGAATCAGTTTGTAGGTATCAGTTTTAGTTACTGACCAGTGTGAACGTTTAACATAAATCTGTCATTATTAATGTTCAAGTTAATTATCTGATTAAGATCAATTACTGATTAGGCTATGAAAAGCTTGTTCTCCACAGGAAGAGTCCAACTGGGAGCGGAAGGCGTGAGAACCAGATTCTGACAGAATGTGGACGGATAAAGGAAGGTAAACCGGTAACACCCAAGGCACTCTTAATGGCACTTGCATTGATGGTGTATGACCTCATATATGCCCCAATACTGCAAGGATCGATTTGGTAAGATCTAATTGGTATGTCCCAGGTTTTACAGCTGTCACTGCTAAATTCTGTTAGAGCTGTTTGATTTGCCTACAGAACAGTCCTGGCAGACCGGTGCCAACCTTATCATACCCGCCTCCCATGAAGAGAACCGACCTTGAGAGGCCTTCCCAGGTAGAACGAACCAGATCAGAGTAAGAAAAATTGGTTTGAGACACTTGTCAAATAAACATGTGGGATCTGTGTATGTTTCTGTGAGGTGGAGATGTTCTAGGCAATCAGCTGAGATCAAGGTACAAATCCTGCTGAAAGAGTATCACCAAGTGCAAATGAAGTACCCAATAATTACACATCTTCTAGGTGCACTGTCCATTGTAACAGAGAAGTTTTTCCTTTTATATATATATAAAGGTGTTTGATGTCATTTAAGGGCCTGACATTATTGTATGTTAGAACTTAGAACAACGTTTATAGTGTATGCGGATGATGTTATCACCAGATTAGTATTTATTTTAACAATTGACAAAGAGTTGGGGGTCCCCAGCAAGTGGCAGTAAATATGAACTAAAAGACTTTTAACACGATGAACTCCATCACTGAGATGCGGCAGGCGCAGCCTGAGCCACTACAACGCGTTTATCATGAACTGACGGCAGTGTCACAATTCTAAGCGGCCGCCCAGACAAGTAACTTGCCAGAGGAAGAGTACAGATGCGGAGGGTTTGATAGTCACAATACAACTCCACTAATCCGCCTACGTGGGATCTCACCCCAGGCTCACAGCATGCGGTGCTATGTACAGCCTGATGACGTAAACTAAAGGAGACGGTGTCGGACAGATGAGAAGGACCAAACCGAGTCTTGATGACATCAGCAAAGATTAAAGTAAAGGCCAAAGACCTGAGTGAATCCGTCAGCAGGATCAAGTGTTTTGATAAGTAAGTGGCTAGGAGGGGGTAATAATAACTCCCCCACTGGACACCAACGTAGTCTGACTTCACAATTGTGTGGGTTACCCTGAGGGTGACAGTCAGTGAAGAGCAGAAGACAGGAGAAGAAGAAGACGATGGTGTACAGGACTGGCAATGAACTGATGGGACCCGAAACCTGAGGGTGATAGCATTATGATTATTAGTTGAGGCCCTATTGTTTATAATGTATGAGGTTTATAATTATAATGTGTGTAAATATGCCACGGTGCTGCAAATTACAATCTGAGGAGTTTTATGTGGAGGTGTGAGGTGAAGGTCACTGTGCTGCCCATGACCTGTTATATCTGCAGGGGTAAAAGTCCCATTAGGAAAGTAAGTGACAGTGCGACAGTTGTTACCATTAATAAAATGTAGACCGGATTAATTATATATATATATATATTACAACCAGCAGCGGTTTGTAGATTATATCAAGACAACCATCCTGTATCCAGAGGAGAATAGGGAAAGTTAGGACCACTCTGACACCTTGGAAGTCCAGGTACAAAGGGGGGTTACTCATCAGGAGTAGCTCGTCTCAAGCTGGTGAAGAAATCCAAAACCCCTACCCGCCTGGTTCGAGTGGTCAGTGGTAGGTTGCTAGGCAAGACTCAGGGATAGAGTAATAATATTTTTAGGGGGGACTGTCAGGGATCAATACTATGTATATTGTTTGAAAAATATTATCCTCACACATATGTATATACATTTCAGTTCTTTGTATAATATACTGATATATATAAGAAGTTCTTTGTTCATGTCGGACACACCTATGGAAGACACCGCCCCCTGGAATGCAAGAAGAGTGAGTCTGAGAAAATTGTGGGGGCTTGGGCACTCCCACATCTCTGGGGAGGAGGCATGTGTCGCTTTCTGTGTTTCTTTGTTCTGAATAAAAAGTTTTCAGTCTTCCTCCTGACAGAGAGGGAAGCTGTACCAAACATCTGTGTGGTGTACTTCTCTCCAGGCATGCCTTCAGCTTTCAGTTTACCGAGGTGGTTATTTGGTATGAAATACGGACCTGACAGGAGGAGCAGTCCTGTGATTATAATGTGCAGGCAGACTATGGAGGGCAGTCGGTAGCATCAGTGGTGAGACAGGTGTAGACTCCAAAGGGAGTTTATTGCCCCCTCCTTGCTGCTGGTGGGAAAGACCGTTGTCATAGGATATGGACGAAGACTGCCTCCTATTGCATCATTGGGATCTGCAGCTGACCACGGTCAAGAGACTGGTCATCCAGCTGCTGGAACAATCTTGGAGGCACCTTGGGTGATGCCGGGATTCCTGTGAGTGGTGAGTCACCTTCATGTTTGGCTGCATAGTCAAGCACAAATGTGTTGACGGATGAGGATTTGTTCTCTGTTTTAAAGGACAACTTGGGCTTGTTTGGGTGGCAAAGGGTGGAGTATAAGCTCTGCCAGTAAAGCCAGTAGGTTAATACCCCACCTGACTAGATGGTTTGTACAGATTAACCTTTTGTGGCTTATTATTCTGTGGTGTGGCTCCTCTGGGAATTTACCTGTCCACCAATATAGGGGACAAGATCCACAGACGAGAATTTGTGATATTTGGTTTCAGTGTATCACGTAATGGTGGACAAAGAGCGTATTGTGGACAAGAAGCTTAGTTTTGAGAGAGGGTCTGAGAAAAATTTCAAAGTGGTAAAGACCTGTACGATGTAACCTGTCATTTAAACGAGATTACGCTTGCCTTGCTGTAAATATTACAGAGACACTACATAAGTGTCAGGATTGTGAATAGACATGACGTCCTGGCTGGAGGTAATGTAAATTCACTGTCAGGACATTTGAGTAACGTTATAGTGTGTTTATGTGGCTGCACATAGCGATATAGCTATATCGCTATGTGCTGTGTAAATGAATGGGGAGAAGTGTATGACGCTGATTGGTCACTGATTGGTCAGCGTCATACACTTCTCTCCACAACGCCCACTTGGTCAAAAAGTAAAACACGCCCAGTTGTCCATTAAGAAACTCATTAGCATGAAGCTAAAATAGGTCATAACTCCGTCAAAAATGATCGTTTTTCTAAACAAAAAACACTGCTGTAATCTACATTACAGCGCCGATCATATTATGTAGAAGATAGGCCACTTATAATGTGGTGACAGAGCCTCTTTAAAGGTTCACGGTTTTGGCTCATTTTTTTTCTAAGCGCTTCCCTGAAAAGGCCGCTGTACTCTTTGCATGCTCAGATAATGTAGAATATTTAGTGCACACAAGCTGCATGGAGGTGCAGCTTGGTGGTGCTATGATGAGAAATGCAGGCGTCGTTTGTCATTATGTCCGGAGATTGGCTGGGCATCCAAGGCAATCAGTGTTTGGAATCAGCTCATCCTGTATCAGCGACATCCTTAATCCTCTCTAGAAGTAGTCGTTTCTTCTGGATCGTATCCTGGGGCAGCGGCTAGAGCGCCCAAACAGGAGTCTCCACGCAGATGATTGCTGTGATAGAGACAGCGTTGAATATAACAGGTGGAAGTTGACTGAGGCCTCCATACGATTGAGTTTCTGAGGCAGTGGGTGGAAGTTGCCTGGGCCTCCCCATTAAAGCGATAAGGGATGTTGAAGGGTAAGAAAGAGGAAAAGCCCTGATTTGAAGTGGATGTTAGTACTGTATCAGTGAGGAGCCCAAGCTCCGTCCAAAGGTAGGCAAGCTGGTTGTAATGACGGAATAGGAAGACGTACAAGTGAGCCCTAATCTACCCGCAACCCAGTCCCTGCCTACTTGCATGGCCCCTCCCAGGCCACGGCGTACAACTGGGCGACGGTCCCTACACTCAATATGTGCATGACAGACAACACAAGACAGGGTACACAGAAGAGAGGGAAGTGGGACAGTTGCCAACGGCAACACCGTGAGCAACAGAGTAGTGAACGAGCCGAGTAAAACCAGGAGAGTATGTGGTAACAAAAGCAGAGCAGAAGAATAGTCAGTCAATCAAGCCAGGGTCGATATGAAGCAGGTCAATTCCAAGTAGCAGGAACAGCAGAGCCAGGAACCAGAGAGAATCACAGGCACAGGACAAGCAGCAAATGCAGGTATACAAAGACCAAGGGCGGGAGCTAGCTCCATCTGGCCAGGCTGTGATAGGTTCTCCCACTCCTCAGCCTCCCAGCCTGAGTGGTAGCAGAACGAGTCATTCTAGCAGAGCTAGGCACAGATGCAGACTGATTAACCACGGGCGTCGACACAGAAGCTGTGTCAGGCAAATCCTTTACACTGGTGAGCCACCAATGCCTGCATTGCCTGAAATTGTCACCATTTTGAATAACATTTTTAAATTGACTGTGCCTCTCTGCTGAGATTAGTTTATTGTTTTCCCTGTTGGAAGTTTTGCCAAGATTCTAGCCTACTAAAAGGATTTGCATCAAACCTGATATTCTTGTCATCATTTCATGACTAACCCTGCGAGCACTTAACTGATACCCGGTCCTAAACTTTTTGGCATAGTTGGGAGGATAGTCGCAGCCCAGGAAAGATGGCATGTCGTATGGAGTGCCCAAGGAGTGAGCAGAGGGCACGGCAGGAAGGTTTACATGATGTATTTCACAGAGAGTATAGTCGGAGCTCTATTGGAGGGTAAGCTAGTGCCGGAGTTGCAGTCATGAGTACGCTCTTGCCAAGTGCACCTATCCCTCAAGAAAGATGACTAGATCCAGTAAGAGGTTGTGGAGCCAGGAAAGGCTGCATTTCAGTAGCTGTAATGCGCCACAAGGAAGCATTCAAGAGGCGGGTAGAGAGGAGTCTCCCAGCAAGAGAAAGACAAGAGGCTGTGCATGAGACTGAGACAAAGAAGGGAGTCCTGGGACCTTGAGTATGAGACTGCAATTGTTAAGTATGTGCCTCACCTGTGAGAGACTGTAACCACTAAGCTTTGAGCCTGAGGCCCAAGTAATTTTGAAGAGGGCCTGAACTGAGTCTAACAGGGCCTTCAGAGACTGTCGGAAGAAGGCCCAATTTGTGTGAAAGGAATCTGTGTTTTTGTTTCAGTTATTTTAGTTGCTTATTTTTCCTGGTGCCTGGAATGGCACCGAATAAGGCAAGGGGGCAATGAAAGGTATGGAAGGGAGTCTCCCCTATTCACGAGAGGAGCCGTATGGAGTAATGTAGAGATAGATTTTGCTGTCTCTTTCCATGCTTTTGTGTTATGCATGTTTAACACTTTATTTCCTTTACCCCAGGTATTTTTCATTATTACTTATATTCGCTTCTTTTGGACACAGCCAGGTCTTTGATGCTGGGAGAGCATGGTGTGTTGTTGTTTGGCCTAGCAAGCAGGGTAGCCCGCTCTATGAATTATCAAGGCGTCACAAATAGGCTTCTACCTGGCTAGTCACGTTGCGCCTCATGACTTACACACTATTCCTCCATGTTTCACACACTTGCATCCCATTATTCATGTATTTTTTAGGCACTTCACTCATTACTGCCCCCTATATTTCACTCACATTATTACACTTGCACATACACTATTCATTTATTATTTCTTACTACACATCCCATGCACCACATACCACTCCCCTCAAGACTAGTGGGAGTGGCTATTATTATTTAAAGCACCTGCTCACTCGCCTTCATCAGCGTTTCAGACCTGGCTGTGTCCATTTGTAAGTATGGCCTTTTTCGGTGTTTTTGAATTAATACCCCAGGTATTTTTCATTATTACTTATATTCGCTTCTTTTGGACACAGCCAGGTCTTTGATGCTGGGAGAGCATGGTGTGTTGTTGTTTGGCCTAGCAAGCAGGGTAGCCCGCTCTATGAATTATCAAGGCGTCACTACCTGGCTAGTCACGTTGCGCCTCATGACTTACACACTATTCCTCCATGTTTCACACACTTGCATCCCATTATTCATGTATTTTTTAGGCACTTCACTCATTACTGCCCCCTATATTTCACTCACATTATTACACTTGCACATACACTATTCATTTATTATTTCTTACTACACATCCCATGCACCACATACCACTCCCCTCAAGACTAGTGGGAGTGGCTATTATTATTTAAAGCACCTGCTCACTCGCCTTCATCAGCGTTTCAGACCTGGCTGTGTCCATTTGTAAGTATGGCCTTTTTCGGTGTTTTTGAATTAATACCCCAGGTATTTTTCATTATTACTTATATTCGCTTCTTTTGGACACAGCCAGGTCTTTGATGCTGGGAGAGCATGGTGTGTTGTTGTTTGGCCTAGCAAGCAGGGTAGCCCGCTCTATGAATTATCAAGGCGTCACAAATAGGCTTCTACCTGGCTAGTCACGTTGCGCCTCATGACTTACACACTATTCCTCCATGTTTCACACACTTGCATCCCATTATTCATGTATTTTTTAGGCACTTCACTCATTACTGCCCCCTATATTTCACTCACATTATTACACTTGCACATACACTATTCATTTATTATTTCTTACTACACATCCCATGCACCACATACCACTCCCCTCAAGACTAGTGGGAGTGGCTATTATTATTTAAAGCACCTGCTCACTCGCCTTCATCAGCGTTTCAGACCTGGCTGTGTCCATTTGTAAGTATGGCCTTTTTCGGTGTTTTTGAATAAATGTCCTTGTTTTTATCTGTTTTGTCTGTACATCAGGAGCTTTTCGCTCCAGTTAGGGACTCGCAAGTCTGGGGATCCTTGTCGTGGATTGCGAGCTTGCGTCCTTTTGGCCAAAATGATCACTAATACTCCAGGTATTTTTCATTATTACTTATATTCGCTTCTTTTGGACACAGCCAGGTCTTTGATGCTGGGAGAGCATGGTGTGTTGTTGTTTGGCCTAGCAAGCAGGGTAGCCCGCTCTATGAATTATCAAGGCGTCACAAATAGGCTTCTACCTGGCTAGTCACGTTGCGCCTCATGACTTACACACTATTCCTCCATGTTTCACACACTTGCATCCCATTATTCATGTATTTTTTAGGCACTTCACTCATTACTGCCCCCTATATTTCACTCACATTATTACACTTGCACATACACTATTCCTTTATTATTTCTTACTACACATCCCATGCACCACATACCACTCCCCTCAAGACTAGTGGGAGTGGCTATTATTATTTAAAGCACCTGCTCACTCGCCTTCATCAGCGTTTCAGACCTGGCTGTGTCCATTTGTAAGTATGGCCTTTTTCGGTGTTTTTGAATTAATACCCCAGGTATTTTTCATTATTACTTATATTCGCTTCTTTTGGACACAGCCAGGTCTTTGATGCTGGGAGAGCATGGTGTGTTGTTGTTTGGCCTAGCAAGCAGGGTAGCCCGCTCTATGAATTATCAAGGCGTCACAAATAGGCTTCTACCTGGCTAGTCACGTTGCGCCTCATGACTTACACACTATTCCTCCATGTTTCACACACTTGCATCCCATTATTCATGTATTTTTTAGGCACTTCACTCATTACTGCCCCCTATATTTCACTCACATTATTACACTTGCACATACACTATTCATTTATTATTTCTTACTACACATCCCATGCACCACATACCACTCCCCTCAAGACTAGTGGGAGTGGCTATTATTATTTAAAGCACCTGCTCACTCGCCTTCATCAGCGTTTCAGACCTGGCTGTGTCCATTTGTAAGTATGGCCTTTTTCGGTGTTTTTGAATAAATGTCCTTGTTTTTATCTGTTTTGCCTTTATAGGTCCAGGACTAGAGGAGATGAGCGGTCACTATATGCATATATACTTCCATTGCGATGCTGCCACCTAGTGGCCAGGAAGCATTTTTATGTGTTGTTTTAGTGACAGGACCCGTGCTTACATGTTCTGAGCTGTGCAGATGCTCACGTCAGCAAAGCTCACTGCTATGTAACACTGTTCAGACAATGGTGGCTGACCCTGTTTATTGCAGGCATCGGGAAAACAGGCTCGGGCACTGTCTTTAATATTTACTTTAGTGTGCAAAAACAGTATAGTATGGGCAAGTAATCAGTGTCGGGACATTGAATAACTCACAAAGGGGCTCTTTTTAAATTTGATAAAAGGCGACTGTTCCCACCTAATGGGTTCAGGTGCAAGGGCTGCGACCCATAAATCAGCAACTATTGTGCCTGCAGGGCTGAGTAGGCCCTGAAGCCAGAGAGGGCCCATTGCTGTGGCGGTGGAGTGCAGGAACCTCCCCACAGATGATTGCTGTGAAAGAGGCAGCATTGGATGTAACAAGTGGAAGTTGCGTGAAGCCTCCCTGTTATTTAGTTGCTGAGACGATGGGTTACCCCTGTATCAGGGAAGAGTCCGAGCTCTGTCCCAAGGAAACCAAGCTGGAAAAACCCACTTACTGCATTGCCTGAAATTGCCGCCATTTTGTGTACTATTTTAAGTGACTGTGCCTATCTGCTAAGAACAGTTTTTTGTATTTCCTTTTGGTCGATTTGCAAACATTACCGGCCTACTAAAAGAAACCTGCATCAAACCTGGGTTTCTTGTCATCATACTGCCAGTAACAATGCAAGGTCAAATACATTACTCGCCCTCACTAGCCTCCCCTCATGCCAAATTCTATGGCCAAAAGGACCATAACAATTATATTCTATTGGAAATAAAAGGTGGATTTCTGACTTTAGAGAACAGAGGGTAAAATAATAGACATGTTCCTCACCTCTGTACCTGAGATATGGTACAATTTGTAATGTAAAAATTAAGCCCTCATATGGCTGTGTCAATGAAAAAATAAAAGAGTTATGACTTTTGGAAGGCGTGGAAGAAAAAAACAAAAACATAAAAATGAAACTTAGCCTTGTCCTGAAAGGGTTAATCGAAGACTGAATAGCTATTAAAAATTATATTAAAAATAAAAGGGGAGTCCTGACTACAAAACAGCGGGTAAAGAACAGAGATGTTCCTCACCTCTGTACCTGAGATATGGTTGTGTTATACTAGATATTGTCTATAGAAGATATACATGTTAAAAACACATATATTCTGATGTATCAGGAAGATACTATCACACCTCTGCGGGTCTAGAACTCATATCTAGCCTGAGTGTTATCAGTAATTAATATAAATATTAATTACATGTCTTGTGATTCCTATCTTGCTGCTGACAGGATTATATGTCACGTTCCTTCTTCTCACTGGGATCCGTCATCTGTAAAGAATCAAAGGTGTGATAATATGTTCCTGATACATGTTATAGACACTTATATGTATAACACACTAGAGCCATAATCATTTATCTGAGGTATAATGTACAAATAGAAAATAAAGAAAAAGACGACACTAAGGACCTGTTCACATCACCGCTGCCGTTCCGTTGAGGGATTCCGTCTGAGGTTTCCGTCGGGTTAACCCTTCAAAAATGAAACAAAATAACATGCCCCCCCCCCCCCTTTCCTGTGCTGTATGGCTAAACCCAGTGGCGGACACAGACTGCAAAAGGCCCCTGTGCAGATAATGTGCCAGGGCCCCCCCGCCCCCCCCCCCAATACCGACAAAGTTACCTAAACATATATATGCATATAAAAATAAACCTTACTAATAAAAATTATGAAGGAAGATTTATATTGTACATTTTATTACCAGTTTAGAACACAAGTAACACATTTTTTTCCGGGTTAAATTCTTATCTAAACTAAGTCCCTAAATGTGGGCAAAGAAAATGAAAAACCTATACTCACCTCCTCCGGCGCCTCCGTTCCCCCTCCGCAGCCCCTATCCCTTTCTGTGTTTACAAAGCTGCTGTGGTGACGCGCGGTCGATGGCACATGACCGCTGCAGCCAATCAATGCCCTCAACAGCGATTTGCTGTGGAACTACTGTCCTCAGCAGCACACCAATGAGGAGTTATTGGCAGCAGCGGTCACGTGCCATCGGCAGCGCGTCACCAGTGCAGCCTTGTACACTTGTAACACAGACCGAGACAGGAGGATGGGGGCTGCGGCGGGTGAACGGAGGCGAGGGAGGAGGTGAGTATAGTTTTTTTATTTTCTTTGCCCACATTTAGAGACTTAGGTTAAATTGAATCATTGAATATAACACAAAGCACTCATGCAACTGAGATGCAATAATTTAGATGATCTTATCATGCTTAGCTTACTGCACTGTTACCTATCAAGCAGGACTGAATCTCAAGATATCTACAGAGGGGGCTGTATGGCGTTATCTACAGGGGGGACTGTATGGCGCTATCAACAGAGGGGGCTGTATGGCGTTATCTACAGGGGGGACTGTATGGCGCTATCTACAGAGGGGTCTGTATGGCGCTATCTACAGGGGGGTCTGTATGGCGCTATCTACAGGGGGGACTGTATGGCGCT
Organism: Rhinoderma darwinii; assembly: GCF_050947455.1. Lineage (NCBI taxonomy): Eukaryota > Metazoa > Chordata > Amphibia > Anura > Rhinodermatidae > Rhinoderma > Rhinoderma darwinii. Next base: position 1,191,994 of record NW_027464461.1, read on the forward strand.
ATCTACAGGGGGGTCTGTATGGCGCTATCTACAGGGGGGACTGTATGGCGCTATCTACAGGGGGGACTGTATGGCGCTATCTACAGGGGGGACTGTATGGCGCTATCTACAGGGGGGACTGTATGGCGCTATCTACAGGGGGGACTGTATGGCGCTATCTACAGGGGGGACTGTATGGCGCTATCTACAGGGGGGACTGTATGGCGCTATCTACAGAGGGGGCTGTATGGCGTTATCTACAGGGGGGCTGTATGGCGTTATCTACAGGGGGCTGTATGGTGTTATCTACAGGGGGGACTTTATGGCGTCATCTACAGTGGGGTCTGTATGGCGTTATCTACAGGGGTTCTGTATGGCGTTCCCTACAGGGGGGGTCTGTAGGGAAAGTCATACAGCCCCCCCCTGTAGGGAACGCCATACAGACCCCCCTTTAGGGAACGCCATACAGACCCCCCTGTAGGGAACGCTATACAGCCCCCCCTGTAGGGAACGCTATATAGCCCCCCCTGTAGGGAACGCCTTACAGCCCCCCCCTGTAGGGAACGCTATACAGCCCCCCCCCTGTAGGGAACGCCATACACCCCCAATCACTCAAAAAAATGCGACCTACAGTGTGAAAAGACAAAAGACATGTATCCCCTATCCACAGGATAGGGGATACATGTGTGATCGCTGGCATTGATAGGGAGAGCGGGGGACCGAAAGTCCCCCGAAGTTCTCCATCACTCACCTCTGACTTCCGGTGTCTGCGCAGCTCAAGTGTGACCGGCGCTCCATTCATTTCTACGGAGCTGCCGACACAGACCCCGGAAGTCCGAGGTTTGTGATGGAGAACTTCAGGGGACTTTCGGTCCCCCGTTCTCCCTATCAATGCCAGCGATCACACACGTATCCCCTATCCTGTGGATAGGGGATACATGTCTTATGTTTAATGGCAGAGCGGGGAGATACTCCCTGCTCTGCCGTAGTGTTCCGTGGCATCGCGCTGTAGCAGCCATAGCGGCAGCTAGCGGAGATTCCGGCCAAGGTGGGGGCCCGTGCCGGCAGGTGACGCGGGCCCCCTCATGCCGCGGCCCCGTAGCAGCCGCTACGGCTGCTATAGCAGTAGTTACGCCCCTGTGTTAGGGGGAGTTCACACTGAGGTTTTTTTCGCGAAAAACGTCAGAAAGTGCCTCCCATTGAAATCCATGAAATTTTTCCTGCGAGCAGTAAAAACCGCATGCGGGAAAAAGAAGCGCAATGCCCTTTCTTCGGGCGTTTCTGTCTCTGACTTCCCATTGACAACAATGGCAGGCAGAAAATGCGTTTTTTGCTGCGTTTCCCTGCCCACGGCCCGATGGTCGAAAAACGCCACAAAAAAACGCAATGAAAAACGCGGGAAGTGTTCTACCGGCAGGTCAAAATATGCCTCAAAATTCCGGAAGGAATTATGAGGCAGATTTTTCTACATAAAAACTTCTCCCTTCTGACATGAACTTTTTAACTTCATCTACCTGTCCTCTGCAGTCTGCACGTCCTCCACTCGTCCTGTGTCTGTCCTCCGCTCATCCTATGAGTTCTCCGGCAGTCCTGACTGTACTGTCCAGCCGCCCGAAGTCTTACGTCGCACCGCCCCCTGTCCTCTCCCCTGCCTGAGCGCTCCTCCTACCACCAGCATCGCCGTCCTGTCCTATTCATCTGTGCCAGATTGGCAGTGCAGTGTAGCGGCTATCACCGGGCCCGGGCACCCGCCCCCTCCCTCCCGATTGGTAGTGCAGTGTGGCGGCTATCACCGGGCCCCCGCCCCCTCCCTCCCCTCATGCCTAGTGTTGTGATGCTACTAGGCATGAGGGGGCCCGTGCCGCCAGGCCTGGTACATAAAATGTAATGTGCCTGTCAGGGCGACACGGGCCCCCCCATGCCGCGGGCCCCGTAGCAGCTGCTACGGCTGCTACTGTGGTAGTTACGCCACTGAACGGGCCCCCTTCCCACGCGGGGCCCTTGTGCAGCTGCACCGGCTGCACATGCGGTATGTCCGCCCCTGGCTAAACCCCATTGTCATAGGATACGGACAAAGACTGCCTCCTATTGCATCATTGGGATCTGCAGCTGACCACGGTCAAGAGACTGGTCGTCCAGCTGCTGAAACAATCTTGGAGGCACCCTTGGGTGATGCCAGGATTCCTGTGAGTTGTGAGTCACATTCATGTTTGGTTGCGTAGTCAAGCACAAATGTGTTGACGGATGTGGATTTGTTCTCTGTTATAAAGGACAACTTGGGCTTGTTTGGGTGGCAAAGGGTGGAGTATAAGCTCTGCCAGTAAAGCCAGTAGGTTAATACCCCGCCTGACTAGATGGTTTGTACAGATTAACCTTTTGTGGCTTATTATTCTGTGGTGTGGCTCCTCTGGGAATTTACCTGTCCACCAATATAGGGGACAAGATCCACAGACGAGAAATTGTGATATTTGGTTTCAGTGGATCACGTAATGGTGGACAAAGAGCGTATTGTAGACAAGAAGCTTAGTTTTGAGAGAGGGTCTGAGAAAAATTTCAAAGTGGTAAAGACCTGTACGATGTAACCTGTCATTTAAAACGAGATAGCCTTGCTGTAAATATCACAGAGACGCTACATAAGTGTCAGGATTGTGAATAGACATGATGTCCTGGCTGGAGGTAATGTATATTCACTTTCAGGACACTTGAGTAACGTTATAATGTGTTTATGTGGCTGCACATAGCGATATAGCTATATCACTATGTGCTGTGTAAATGAATGGGGAGAAGTGTATGACGCTGATTGGTCATTGATTGGTCAGGCTATACACTTCTCTCCACAACGCCCACTTGGTCAAAAAGTAAAACATGCCCAGTTGTCCATTAAGAAACTCATTAGCATGAAGCTAAAATAGGTCATAACTCCGTCAAAAATGATCGTTTTTCTAAATAAAAAACACTGCTGTAATATACATTACAGCGCCGATCATATTATGTAGACGATAGGCCACTTATAATGTAAGCCCAGAGCTAAGCAGAGCTGGGCAGAGGGCGGTCATGACGGGTCTGGACCTGCAAGGGGTCATTTAGAGGGGTATTTTGGTTATAGGTTGGTGGGTGGGTTTAAGTCAGGAATTGTGCTAGGGGGTTGTGAGCATTGGGGGTGGAGTTAATGGGATGTATATATAGTGGCATAAGCAGGGAAGCCATGTTATGTCTTGAAATTTTTTGTCAAGAATAGAGGTGTGCAGCCAGTGTCAGGGTAGCTGTTTTCTGGTCAGTTTTAGGGCCTAGAGTTATGGAGGGTTTAGAGCAGTTAATTGCTAGGGTTAGGCAGGCAGGCAGGCAGCTGATAAGGGGCTGGAGTGGGTTCAGGAGCAGCTAGGGGCTTTAGCAGGCTCCCCGGCGGGGCGTCCCCCCAGAGCCCGGCGTTCACGGCCTCTTGAACGCTTGAGCCCCCCGGCGCAGACGGAGGAGTGTGACTCCCCCCTTACCTGGTCCCCGGTGGCTGGCGACGGTGGCGTTGTTCCGGTGTCGGGGACTGGAGCCATGGAGGTGTCGGGAGCGGCGGCAGCAGTGGAGAGGCCTGGAGTGAGAGGCCAAGGTGCGGTTCGCCGGGTGTCCAGTCGGGGTCAGCGCAGCACAGTCCATGTGCCTGAGGAGCGACGTGGAGATGGACGTTGAGGGAAGCGGTGGTGCAGAGGCGGGAGCAGACCCCCTCCTTTCCAGTGCGGTGGGCTCGTTCAGGGAGCCTGTCACGAGTTCTTCTGTGGGGCCGGAGGCAAGCCAGGACTCTGCGGCTGTCACGGTAAGTGCCTTCAGCGCTGCTAGAGCGCCATCTGCTCGGTCAGGGGCAAGTGTGCATAGTACACCCGTTAGCATGGGTGATTTGGTGCCATCTAGTCGCCGTTCGGAACATTGCAGTGTCGGTGGTAGGCCGGCGCCACCTGCTGTTCAGGAAAATTATTACATCGTGGTGGCAGGCCTGCGCCACCTCCTGGCCATTTTCTTTATAGCAGCAGTAGTGGTAGGTCTGCACTGACTGCTGAATATGTACAAAATTTGCATCATCCAGCGCCTCCTGAGGGAGACGTTGGCCAGGTGGTAGGTGTTTCGTCTGTTTATTTGCCGTTCCAGGTGTCGTCAGGACGGGAGTCCGGTGTAGACGCTGACGTACCTGCTCGTCATATTTAAGCCAAGCAGTACCCCCATACGTTCTATAAGCCTCCCAAATAGAATCCAAGTAACAAAATAAACCGGAACAATGTTCTGGGCATTTCTCCCCTATAATGCTAGCCATGATGGAAAAAGCATGTAGCCAATTCCCAAATGTGCGCGGAATCAGCCTATACCGTCTTCTCTCCTCATCCTCCTCCTTACGATGTTCCTTGCCCTTTTCCCACCGTTCCACACTAAATCGCTGCAACGGCAATAAAGTAAAAATATCCAAATTCTCCCTTTTCCAAATCTTTTCACGGATCTCTGGCTTTAAGTGGGCCCCTAATGGTCCTTCAAAGCAAATGTACATGCTCCCCTTTGCAGTATCCAAAACTGGCAAGGGCTTATTAGCCCCATCTACCTTCTCCGTCTGGACCCCAGCATCTAAGGCGTTAAATGACGAAGAGCCTGCCTCAGCACTCGCAGTACTCTCCCTATAAGAACCCCCCTCTAACTGTCTCTGCGCTGACCAAGCTCCAATGGGACCTGCTAGCTGTGACCCACGAGAAGTATCAACTGAAGCTAACAACTGACGTAACCCATCTAACAAATTTCCCCAAACTCCACTCGTGACTGACAAATCCCCCGTAGAACTGCAACCTACAGGTACTTGCCCCACTAGACTACTCTCATTACTAAAATTACTGCCCACGTGTATGGTGTGTAAACGCTGTGACTCATCAGAAGGCTGCCCGTCGCCAGACACTAACGGGGCCGTCCGTCCTAAATCCACTGAAGCCGTCTCCTGACCGAGCATCCTAGGCACCCCGAGTGCCCGCCGCAAAGCATCGGCCGCTTCTACACCGGACTCCCGTCCCGACAACACCTGGAACGGCAAATAAACAGACGAAACACCTGCCACCTGGCCAACGTCACCCTCAGGAGGCGCTGGATGATGCAAATTTTGTACATATTCAGCAGTCAGTGCAGACCTACCACTACTGCTGCTATAACGAAAATGGCCAGGAGGTGGCGCAGGCCTGCCACCACCGATGTAGTAATTTTCCCGAACAGCAGGTGGCGCCGGCCTACCACCGACACTGCAATGTTCCGAACGGCCACTAGATGGCGCCAAATCACCCATGCTAACGGGTGTACTATGCACACTGGCCCCTGACCCAGCAGATGGCGCTCTAGCAGCGCTGAAGACACTCACCGTGACAGCCGCAGAGTCCTGGCTTGCCTCCGGCCCCACAGAAGAACTCCTGACAGGCTCCCTGAACGAGCCCACCGCACAGGAAAGGAGGGGGACTGCTCCCCGCCGCTGCCCCACCGCTACCCTCGACATCCATCTCCACGTCGCTCCTCAGGCACACGGACTGTGCTGCGCTGACCCCGACTGGACACCCGGCGAACCGTACCTCGACTTCTCACTCCAGGCGTCTCCACTGCTGCCACCGCTCCCGACACCACCATGGCTTCAGTCCCCGACACCGGAACAACGCCATCGTCGCCAGCCACCGGATCTGTCAAACCAGGGACCACTACCGCGGAAACAGGTAAGGGGGGAGTCACACTCCTCCGTCTGCGCCGGGGGGCTGGGGAAGCAGAGGGGCTCAAGCGTTCAGGAGGCTGTGAACGCCGGGCCCTATCTGCTAAAGCCCCTATCTGCTCCTGGACCCACTCCAGCCCCTTATCAGCTGCCTCCTCCCTAACCCTAACAATTAACTGCTCTAAACCCTCCATAACTCTAGGCCCTAAAACTGACCAGAAAACAGCTACCCTGACACTGGCTGCACACCTCTATTCTTGACAAAATTTTTCAAGCCATAACATGGCTTCCCTACTTATCCCACTATATATACATCCCATTAACTCCACCCCCAATGCTCACAACCCCCTAGCACAATTCCTGACTCAAACCCACCCACAAACCTATAACCAAAATACCCCTCTAAATGACCCCTTGCAGTCCCAGACCCATCATTACCGCCCTCTGCCCAGCTCTGCTTAGCTCTGGGCTCACATTATAAGTGGCCTATATTCTACATAATATGATCGGTGCTGTAATGTAGATTACAGCAGTGTTTTTTTATTTAGAAAAACGATCATTTTTGACAGAGTTATGACCTATTTTAGCTTCATGCTAATGAGTTTCTTAATGGACAACTGGGCATGTTTTACTTTTTGACCAAGTGGGCATTGTGGAGAGAAGTGTATGATGCTGACCAATCAGCGACCATTCAGCGTCATACACTTCTCCCCATTCATTTACACAGCACATAGCGATATAGCTATATCGCTATGTGCAGCCACATAAACACACTATGACATTACTCAAGTGTCCTGACAGTAAATATACATTACCTCCAGCCACGATGTCATGTCTATTTACAATCCTGACAATTATGTAGCGTCTCTGTGATATTTACAGCAAGGCAAGCGTAATCTCATTTTAAATGACAGGTTACATCGTACAGGTCTTTACCACTTTGGAATTTTTCTCAGACCCTCTGTCAAAACTAAGCTTCTTGTCCACAATACACTCTTTGTCCACCATTACGTGATCCACTGAAACCAAATATCACAAATTCTCGTCTGTGGATCTTGTCCCCTATATTGGTGGACAGGTAAATTCCCAGAGGAGCCACACCACAGAATAATAAGCCACAAAAGGTTAATCTGTACAAACCATCTAGTCAGGCGGGGTATTTACCTACTGGCTTTACTGGCAGAGCTTATACTCCACCCTTTGCCACCCAAACAAGCCCAAGTTGTCCTTTATAACAGAGAACAAATCCACATCCGTCAACACATTTGTGCTTGACTACGCAACCAAACATGAATGTGACTCACCACTCACAGGAATCCTGGCATCACCCAAGGGTGCCTCCAAGATTGTTTCAGCAGCTGGACGAACAGTCTCTTGACCGTGGTCAGCTGCAGATCCCAATGATCCAATAGGAGGCAGTCTTTGTCCGTATCCTATGACAACGGGGTTTAGCCATACAGCACAGGAAAGGGGGGGCATGTTATTTTGTTTCATTTTTTAAGGGTTAACCCGACGGAAACCTCAGACGGAATCCCTCAACGGAACGGCAGCGGTGATGTGAACAGGTCCTTAGTGTCGTCTTTTTCTTTATTTTCTATTTGTACATTATACCTCAGATAAATAATTATGGCCCTAGTGTGTTATACATATAAGTGTCTATAACATGTATCAGGAACATATTATCACACCTTTGATTCTTTACAGATGACGGATCCCAGTGAGAAGAAGGAACGTGACATATAATCCTGTCAGCAGCAAGAAAGGAATCACAAGACAGGTAATTAATATTTATATTAATTACTGATAACACTCAGGCTAGATATGAGTTCTAGACCCGCAGAGGTGTGATAGTATCTTCCTGATACATCAGAATATATGTGTTTTTAACATGTATATCTTCTATAGACAATATCTAGTATAACACAACCATATATCAGGTACAGAGGTGAGGAACATCTCTGTTCTTTACCCGCTGTTTTGTAGTCAGAACTCCCCTTTTATTTTTAATATAATTTTTAATAGCTATTCAATCTTCGATTAACCCTTTCAGAACAAGGCTAAGTTTCATTTTTATGTTTTTGTTTTTTTCTTCCACGCCTTCCAAAAGTCATAACTCTTTTATTTTTTCATTGACACAGCCATATGAGGGCTTAATTTTTACATTACAAATGGTACCATATCTCAGGTACAGAGGTGAGGAACATGACTATTATTTTACCCTCTGTTCTCTAAAGTCAGAAATCCACCTTTTATTTCCAATAGAATATAATTGTTATTGTCCTTTTGGCCATAGAATTTGGCATGAGGGGAGGCTAGTGAGGGCGAGTAATGTATTTGACCTTGTATTGTTACTGTCAGTATGATGACAAGAAACCCAGGTTTGATGCAGGTTTCTTTTAGTAGGCCGGTAATGTTTGCAAATCGACCAAAAGGAAATACAAAAAACTGTTCTTAGCAGAGAGGCACAGTCACTTAAAATAGTACACAAAATGGCGGCAATTTCAGGCAATGCAGTAAGCGGGTTTTTCCAGCTTGGTTTCCTTGGGACAGAGCTCGGACTCTTCCCTGATACAGGGGTAACCCATCGTCTCAGCAATTAAATAACAGGGAGGCTTCACGCAACTTCCACTTGTTACATCCAATGCTGCCTCTTTCACAGCAATCATCTGTGGGGAGGTTCCTGCACTCCACCGCCACAGCAATGGGCCCTCTCTGGCTTCAGGGCCTACTCAGCCCTGCAGGCACAATAGTTGCTGATTTATGGGTCGCAGCCCTTGCACCTGAACCCATTAGGTGGGAACAGTCGCCTTTTATCAAATTTAAAAAGAGCCCCTTTGTGAGTTATTCAATGTCCCGACACTGATTACTTGCCCATACTATACTGTTTTTGCACACTAAAGTAAATATTAAAGACAGTGCCCGAGCCTGTTTTCCCGATGCCTGCAATAAACAGGGTCAGCCACCATTGTCTGAACAGTGTTACATAGCAGTGAGCTTTGCTGACGTGAGCATCTGCACAGCTCAGAACATGTAAGCACGGGTCCTGTCACTAAAACAACACATAAAAATGCTTCCTGGCCACTATGTGGCAGCATCGCAATGGAAGTATATATGCATATAGTGACCGCTCATCTCCTCTAGTCCTGGACCTATAAAGGAAATAAAGTGTTAAACATGCATAACACAAAAGCATTGAAAGAGACAGCAAAATCTATCTCTACATTACTCCATACGGCTCCTTTCGTGAATAGGGGAGACTCCCTTCCATACCTTTCATTGCCCCCTTGCCTTATTTGGTGCCATTCCAGGCACCAGGAAAAATAAGCAACTAAAATAACTGAAACAAAAACACAGATTCCTTTCACACAAATTGGGCCTTCTTCCGACAGTCTCTGAAGGCCCTGTTAGACTCAGTTCAGGCCCTCTTCAAAATTACTTGGGCCTCAGGCTCAAAGCTTAGTGGTTACAGTCTCTCACAGGTGAGGCACATACTTAACAATTGCAGTCTCATACTCAAGGTCCCAGGACTCCCTTCTTTGTCTCAGTCTCATGCACAGCCTCTTGTCTTTCTCTTGCTGGGAGACTCCTCTCTACCCGCCTCTTGAACGCTTCCTTGTGGCGCATTACAGCTACTGAAATGCAGCCTTTCCTGGCTCCACAACCTCTTACTGGATCTAGTCATCTTTCTTGAGGGATAGGTGCACTTGGCAAGAGCGTACTCATGACTGCAACTCCGGCACTAGCTTACCCTCCAATAGAGCTCCGACTATACTCTCTGTGAAATACATCATGTAAACCTTCCTGCCGTGCCCTCTGCTCACTCCTTGGGCACTCCATACGACATGCCATCTTTCCTGGGCTGCGACTATCCTCCCAACTATGCCAAAAAGTTTAGGACCGGGTATCAGTTAAGTGCTCACAGGGTTAGTCATGAAATGATGACAAGAATATCAGGTTTGATGCAAATCCTTTTAGTAGGCTAGAATCTTGGCAAAACTTCCAACAGGGAAAACAATAAACTAATCTCAGCAGAGAGGCACAGTCAATTTAAAAATGTTATTCAAAATGGTGACAATTTCAGGCAATGCAGGCATTGGTGGCTCACCAGTGTAAAGGATTTGCCTGACACAGCTTCTGTGTCGACGCCCGTGGTTAATTAGTCTGCATCTGTGCCTAGCTCTGCTAGAATGACTCGTTCTGCTACCACTCAGGCTGGGAGGCTGAGGAGTGGGAGAACCTATCACAGCCTGGCCAGATGGAGCTAGCTCCCGCCCTTGGTCTTTGTATACCTGCATTTGCTGCTTGTCCTGTGCCTGTGATTCTCTCTGGTTCCTGGCTCTGCTGTTCCTGCTACTTGCAATTGACCTGCTTCATATCGACCCTGGCTTGATTGACTGACTATTCTTCTGCTCTGCTTTTGTTACCACATACTCTCCTGGTTTTACTCGGCTCGTTCACTACTCTGTTGCTCACGGTGTTGCCGTTGGCAACTGTCCCACTTCCCTCTATTCTGTGTACCCTGTCTTGTGTTGTCTGTCATGCACATATTGAGTGTAGGGACCATCGCCCAGTTGTACGCCGTGGCCTGGGAGGGGCCATGCAAGTAGGCAGGGACTGGGTTGCGGGTAGATTAGGGCTCACTTGTACGTCTTCCTATTCCGTCATTACAACCAGCTTGCCTATCTTTGGACGGAGCTTGGGCTCCTCACTGATACAGTACTAACATCCACTTCAAATCAGGGCTTTTCCTCTTTCTTACCCTTCAACATCCCTTATCGCTTTAATGGGGAGGCCCAGGCAACTTCCACCCACTGCCTCAGAAACTCAATCGTATGGAGGCCTCAGGCAACTTCCACCTGTTATATTCAATGCTGTCTCTATCACAGCAATCATCTGCGTGGAGACTCCTGTTTGGGCGCTCTAGCCGCTGCCCCAGGATACGTTCCAGAAGAAACGACTACTTCTAGAGAGGATTAAGGATGTCGCTGATACAGGATGAGCTGATTCCAAACACTGATTGCCTTGGATGCCCAGCCAATCTCCGGACATAATGACAAACGACGCCTACATTTCTCATCATAGCACCACCAAGCTGCACCTCCATGCAGCTTGTGTGCACTAAATATTCTACATTATCTGAGCATGCAAAGAGTACAGCGGCCTTTTCAGGGAAGCGCTTACAAAAAAAATGAGCCAAAACCGTGAACCTTTAAAGAGGCTCTGTCACCACATTATAAGTGGCCTATCGTCTACATAATATGATCGGCGCTGTAATGTAGATTACAGCAGTGTTTTTTGTTTAGAAAAACGATCATTTTTGACGGAGTTATGACCTATTTTAGCTTCATGCTAATGAGTTTCTTAATGGACAACTGGGCGTGTTTTACTTTTTGACCAAGTGGGCGTTGTGGAGAGAAGTGTATGACGCTGACCAATCAGTGACCAATCAGCGTCATACACTTCTCCCCATTCATTTACACAGCACATAGCGATATAGCTATATCGCTATGTGCAGCCACATAAACACACTATAACGTTACTCAAGTGTCCTGACAGTGAATATACATTACCTCCAGCCAGGACGTCATGTCTATTCACAATCCTGACACTTATGTAGCGTCTCTGTAATATTTACAGCAAGGCAAGCGTAATCTCGTTTAAATGACAGGTTACATCGTACAGGTCTTTACCACTTTGAAATTTTTCTCAGACCCTCTCTCAAAACTAAGCTTCTTGTCCACAATACGCTCTTTGTCCACCATTACGTGATACACTGAAACCAAATATCACAAATTCTCGTCTGTGGATCTTGTCCCCTATATTGGTGGACAGGTAAATTCCCAGAGGAGCCACACCACAGAATAATAAGCCACAAAAGGTTAATCTGTACAAACCATCTAGTCAGGTGGGGTATTAACCTACTGGCTTTACTGGCAGAGCTTATACTCCACCCTTTGCCACCCAAACAAGCCCAAGTTGTCCTTTAAAACAGAGAACAAATCCTCATCCGTCAACACATTTGTGCTTGACTATGCAGCCAAACATGAAGGTGACTCACCACTCACAGGAATCCCGGCATCACCCAAGGTGCCTCCAAGATTGTTCCAGCAGCTGGATGACCAGTCTCTTGACCGTGGTCAGCTGCAGATCCCAATGATGCAATAGGAGGCAGTCTTCGTCCATATCCTATGACAACGGTCTTTCCCACCAGCAGCAAGGAGGGGGCAATAAACTCCCTTTGGAGTCTACACCTGTCTCACCACTGATGCTACCGACTGCCCTCCATAATCTGCCTGCACATTATAATCACAGGACTGCTCCTCCTGTCAGGTCCGTATTTCATACCGAATAACCACCTCGGTAAACTGAAAGCTGAAGGCATGCCTGGAGAGAAGTACACCACACAGATGTTTGGTACAGCTTCCCTCTCTGTCAGGAGGAAGACTGAAAACTTTTTATTCAGAACAAAGAAACACAGAAAGAGACACATGCCTCCTCCCCAGAGATGTGGGAGTGCCCAAGCCCCCACCATTTTCTCAGACTCACTCTTCTTGCATTCCAGGGGGCGGTGTCTTCCATAGGTGTGTCCGACATGAACAAAGAACTTGTTATATATATCAGTATATTATACAAAGAACTGAAATGTATATACATATGTGTGAGGATAATATTTTTAAAACAATATACATAGTATTGATCCCTGACAGTCCCCCCTAAAAATATTATTACTCTATCCCTGAGTCTTGCCTAGCAACCTACCACTGACCACTCGAACCAGGCGGCTAGGGGTTTTGGATTTCTTCACCAGCTTGAGACGAGCTACTCCTGATGTGTAACCCCCCTTTGTACCTGGACTTCCAAGGTGTCGGAGTGGTCCTAACTTTCCCTATTCTCCTCTGGATACAGGATGGTTGTCTTGATATAATCTACAAACCGCTGCTGGTTGTAATATATATATATATATATATAATTAATCCGGTCTATATTTTATTAATGGTAACAACTGTCGCACTTTCACTTACTGTCCTAATGGGACTTTTACCCCTGCAGATATAACAGGTCATGGGCAGCACAGTGACCTTCACCTCACACCTCCACATAAAACTCCTCAGATTGTAATTTGCAGCACCGTGGCATATTTACACACATTATAATTATAAACCTCATACATTATAAACAATAGGGCCTCAACTAATAATCATAATGCTATCACCCTCAAGTTTCGGGTCCCATCAGTTCATTGCCAGTCCTGTACACCATCGTCTTCTTCTTCTCCTGTCTTCTGCTCTTCACTGACTGTCACCCTCAGGGTAACCCACACAATTGTGGAGTCAGACTACGTTGGTGTCCAGTGGGGGAGTTATTATTACCCCCTCCTAGCCACTTACTTATCAAAACACTTGATCCTGCTGACGGATTCACTCAGGTCTTTGGTCTTTACTTTAATCTTTGCTGATGTCATCAAGACTCGGTTTGGTCCTTCTCATCTGTCCGACACCGTCTCCTTTAGTTTACGTCATCAGGCTGTACATAGCACCTCATGCTGTGAGCCTGGGGTGAGATCCCACGTAGGCGGATTAGTGGAGTTGTATTGTGACTATCAAACCCTCCGCATCTGTACTCTTCCTCTGGCAAGTTACTTGTCTGGGCGGCCGCTTAGAATTGTGACACTGCCGTCAGTTCATGATAAACGCGTTGTAGTGGCTCAGGCTGCGCCTGCCGCATCTCAGTGATGGAGTTCATCGTGTTAAAAGTCTTTTAGTTCATATTTACTGCCACTTGCTGGGGACCCCCAACTCTTTGTCAATTGTTAAAATAAATACTAATCTGGTGATAACATCATCCGCATACACTATAAACGTTGTTCTATGTACATACAATAATGTCAGGCCCTTAAATGACATCAAACACCTTTTTATATATATATATATATATATATATATATATATATATATATATATATATATATATATAAAAGGAAAAACTTCTCTGTTACAATGGACAGTGCACCTAGAAGATGTGTAATTATTGGGTACTTCATTTGCACTTGGTGATACTCTTTCAGCAGGATTTGTACCTTGATCTCAGCTGATTGCCTAGAACATCTCCACCTCACAGAAACATACACAGATCCCACATGTTTATTTGGCAAGTGTCTCAAACCAATTTTTCTTACTCTGATCTGGTTCGTTCTACCTGGGAAGGCCTCTCAAGGTCGGTTCTCTTCATGGGAGGCGGGTATGATAAGGTTGGCACCGGTCTGCCAGGACTGTTCTGTAGGCAAATCAAACAGCTCTAACAGAATTTAGCAGCGACAGCTGTAAAACCTGGGACATACCAATTAGATCTTACCAAATCGATCCTTGCAGTATTGGGGCATATGTGAGGTCATACACCATCAATGCAAGTGCCATTAAGAGTGCCTTGGGTGTTACCGGTTTACCTTCCTTTATCCGTCCACATTCTGTCAGAATCTGGTTCTCACGCCTTCCGCTCCCAGTTGGACTCTTCCTGTGGAGAACAAGCTTTTCATAGCCTAATCAGTAATTGATCTTAATCAGATAATTAACTTGAACATTAATAATGACAGATTTATGTTAAACGTTCACACTGGTCAGTAACTAAAACTGATACCTACAAACTGATTCTTCTTCTTTATATACATATCTATACTTACACATATACACTGCACAGAATTCTCTGCTCTAAAATTTTTCTTTCACAACAAAAATAAAAATAAACAAATAAAAATGTTTTCTAATGGGAATATTCCGCTTCTGTACCTTTTATCTGACGCATGACTCTAATAGTCCAATGCTATTGCTGGTCTAGAACTTTACATAAAACTTAACTTCAGAATTTAATATTCCAACAACACTTCTTAAATACAGTTATTAAACAAACTAACTTTGGGACAACGTTTAGAGAACTGCTAACATCTTATCATTGTACAAACAAACATCTTATCATTGTACAAACATCAGGTCAATACTTGGGATAACACTGTTCCCTTGTCACTTACACACAACGTGTGCATTGGGGAAGATACCGGCCGGGCTTCAGGCCCCCCTGAGAACAGATCTACACACACGAGCACATTGTCATACACTTCTACCTCGGGTAGTTGTATGTTCTGCAGTCGCTGGGACGGGTAATCTGGCCGGGCTGCACTTTTCACAGGTACCTTTGCTGTTTTACCTATGTCATGCCGTGCGCACATCATGCCGGCTGCTACAAACCTAGTGGTGGCATTATTGTATCCAGGGACAATCCAATTTACTGATACCTGGCTGCACATATCCTTGTTGTCAGTTCTGTCCTCTCTCGCTCTCTCATTTGGCTTACCCGATGATCCAATAAAGTTCCTACTACCAATGGGCCCATAATTGTGGGTGATGCCAAAAGCGTACCTAGAGTCAGTGTATATGTCGGCCATCTTACCTTTTGCCAGGTTACAAGCCTCAGCGAGCACCTCCAGCTCCGCTCCTTGAGATGAACAAGAAGGTGAGAGTGGTTTCTGGATGATTTACCTGGTGCCTCGTATCCTGTCTTGTACATATTGTATAATAAAATATCTCTTTATTACAAATTTACATTAAAAACCCATGTCACATATAGATAGAACATCTCAAAGGGGTGGCGTCTTCATCCTCTAAAATAAAACCAAATGTTATACACTTCTCCACACTCATCTGATAATCCAGAATACTTTGAGAATCTCACTTTTATCAGGTTCTGCAAATACTTGATTAATACAAAAACAAATAAAAATAAAACATTCCTAAAAACTTTACATCAAATTAACAATGTCCAGACAATTTTTGTTCTGCCTTCTCCCTCATCTAAATCCATAAAGACTCGTGTGAGTGACGTCACCTCTGCCTCCTGTGTAACTTTGCTGGAGGGGGATGGTCTCTTACACAATACCTCATATTGGGTGGAGACTACAGCACAGCTTACCCAGTGCCATATTTACTGTTCTGGAAAGATCTGGAACCATCTACAGAGAAATACCTCAAAATTTAGGTTACTCTCATACACATTTAATCTGGATTACTCATTGGGGTCTCTTACACATTTTTAGATCTCCTGAAACCAAATTAATTAACTCAAAACAAACCAAAATTGTACCTGATCAGAACCTTCACCATTCCCCCCTTTGTGGACTCTGCGAAAGTAATGTAGCAGAGTTCAAAACTACATCTCAATATAACACTAGTTTAACCCCCTGTAATATACAACAGCCTGAAACAAAAATGACTTTTTCCTGACAAATACATTTGATCTTTACAATGACATAATTTATGTGTGAAATCAAAAACAAAACAATTGTAGTTAGTTATTCAATAAAACAGAAAATATTATCTCTGATACTCCCACCACACCTCGAGCCATCCATGCCCCTACTGCTTCCTCATGGGCAGAGCAGAACCCTGCCTCATGGACCTGTTAGATGAGGGTGCAATGTAAGGACTGACTCCTCCTTCCTCTACACCAGCGCTGTCCCACATCCCCGGACCACTTTACTGCAAGCTCGGAACTTCTGGCCATGCCACATGCAGGGAAGGGGGGGTGGAGGAACTATTTTTAGAGGATAACTCATCCCTCTAAAAAGCATGGGACAACAATAACAGTCCATAAGCTTTTGGAAAGGGCTCTTCAGCTCCTTTGCTTTGGGAAAATGGACACCAGCTGACAGACTCCAGCCATCCCTTAAAAAGTGTATTTCCACGCCGTTGCATCCACTCCACCACTGAGGACCCTGTGTGGTAACAATCCTGAATCTTTTTTGAGAACTGTTGCCTACTAGGCACTGGTAACCCTTTATAACGACTCAGAAAAAATAACTGTGTTAACCATTTAAAAATTACATTGATAATAACCATTAATTTAAACTATATAAACAATATACCCATAAGCTCCATAATTCCAGGCACCCAAGGGGCCTTACAATAGAATACACTTGTTATGCTACTTTTGACCATAAAATGGGGTTTTGCCATACAGCACAGGCAAGGGGGGACATGTTATTTTGTTTCATTTTTGAGGGGTTAACCCGACGGAGAACAAGCTTTTCATAGCCTAATCAGTAATTGATCTTAATCAGATAATTAACTTGAACATTAATAATGACAGATTTATGTTAAACGTTCACACTGGTCAGTAACTAAAACTGATACCTACAAACTGATTCTTCTTCTTTATATAAATATCTATACTTACACATATACACTGCACAGAATTCTCTGCTCTAACATTTTTCTTTCACAACAAAAATAAAAATAAACAAATAAAAATGTTTTCTAATGGGAATATTCCGCTTCTGTACCTTTTATCTGACGCATGACTCTAATAGTCCAATGCTAAGGCTGGTCTAGAACTTTACATAAAACTTAACTTCAGAATTTAATATTCCAACAACACTTCTTAAATACAGTTATTAAACAAACTAACTTTGGGACAACGTCTAGAGAACTGCTAACATCTTATCGTTGTACAAACATCAGGTCAATACTTGGGATAACACTGTTCCCCTGTCACTTACACACAACGTCTGCATTGGGGAAGATACCGGCCGGGCTTCAGGCTCCCCTGAGAACAGATCTACACACACGAGCACATTGTCATACACTTCTACCTCGGGTAGTTGTATGTTCTGCAGTCGCTGGGACGGGTAATCTGGCCGGGCTGCACTTTTCACAGGTACCTTTGCTGTTTTACCTATGTCATGCCGTGTGAACATCATGCCGGCTGCTACAAACCTAGTGGTGGCATTATTGTATCCAGGGACAATCCAATTTACTGATACCTGGCTGCACATATCCTTGTTGTCAGTTCTGTCCTCTCGCGCTCTCTCAATTGGCTTACCCGATGATCCAATAAAGTTCCTACTACCAATGGGCCCATAATTGTGGGCGATGCCAAAAGCGTACCTAGAGTCAGTGTATATGTCGGCCATCTTACCTTTTGCCAGGTTACAAGCCTCAGCGAGCACCTCCAGCTCCGCTCCTTGAGATGAACAAGAAGGTGAGAGTGGTTTCTGGATGATTTACCTGGTGCCTCGTATCCTGTCTTGTACATATTGTATAATAAAATATCTCTTTATTACAAATTTACATTAAAAACCCATGTCACATATAGATAGAACATCTCAAAGGGGTGGCGTCTTCATCCTTTAAAATAAAACCAAATGTTATACACTTCTCCACACTCATCTGATAATCCAGAATACTTTGAGAATCTCACTTTTATCAGGTTCTGCAAATACTTGATTAATACAAAAACAAATAAAAATAAAACATTCCTAAAAACTTTACATCAAATTAACAATGTCCAGACAATTTTTGTTCTGCCTTCTCCCTCATCTAAATCCATAAAGACTCGTCTGAGTGACGTCACCTCTGCCTCCTGTGTAACTTTGCTGGAGGGGGATGGTCTCTTATACAATACCTCATATTGGGTGGAGACTACAGCACAGCTTACCCAGTGCCATATTTACTGTTCTGGAAAGATCTGGAAGCATCTACTCAGAAATACCTCAAAATTTAGGTTACTCTCATACACATTTAATCTGGATTACTCATTGGGGTCTCTTACACATTTTTAGATCTCCTGAAACCAAATTAATTAACTCAAAACAAACCAAAATTGTACCTGATCAGAACCTTCACCATTCCCCCCTTTGTGGACTCTGCGAAAGTAATGTAGCAGAGTTCAAAACTACATCTCAATATAACACTAGTTTAACCCCCTGTAATATACAACAGCCTGAAACAAAAATGACTTTTTCCTGACAAATACATTTGATCTTTACAATGACATAATTTATGTGTGAAATCAAAAACAAAACAATTGTAGTTAGTTATTCAATAAAACAGAAAATATTATCTCTGATACTCCCACCACACCTCGAGCCATCCATGCCCCTACTGCTTCCTCATGGGCAGAGCAGAACCCTGCCTCATGGACCTGTTAGATGAGGGTGCAATGTAAGGACTGACTCCTCCTTCCTCTACACCAGCGCTGTCCCACATCCCCGGACCACTTTACTGCAAGCTGGGAACTTCTGGCCATGCCACATGCAGGGAAGGGGGGTGGAGGAACTATTTTTAGAGGATAACTCATCCCTCTAAAAAGCATGGGACAACAATAGCAGTCCATAAGCTTTTGGAAAGGGCTCTTCAGCTCCTTTGCTTTGGGAAAATGGACACCAGCTGACAGACTCCAGCCATTCCTTAAAAAGTGGATTTCCACGCCGTTGCATCCACTCCACCACTGAGGACCCTGTGTGGTAACAATCCTGAATCTTTTTTGTGAACTGTTGCCTACTAGGCACTGGTAACCCTTTATAACGACTCAGAAAAAATAACTGTGTTAACCATTTAAGATTACATTGATAATAACCATTAATTTAAACTATATAAACAATATACCCATAAGCTCCATAATTCCAGGCACCCAAGGGGCCTTACAATAGAATACACTTGTTATGCTACTTTTGACCATAAAACGGGGTTTTGCCATACAGCACAGGCAAGGGGGGACATGTTATTTTGTTTCATTTTTGAGGGGTTAACCCGACGGAAACCTCAGACAGAATCCCTCAACGGAAGGGCAGCGGTGATGTGAACAGGTCCTTAGTGTCGTCTTTTTCTTTATTTTCTATTTGTACATTATACCTGAGATAAATAATTATGGCCCTAGTGTGTTATACATATAAGTGTCTATAACATGTATCAGGAACATATTATCACACCTTTGATTCTTTACAGATGACTGATCCCAGTGAGAAGAAGGAACATGACATATAATCCTGTCAGCAGAAAGAAAGGAATCAAAAGACAGGTAATTAATATTTATATTAATTACTGATAACACTCAGGCTAGATATGAGTTCTAGACCCGCAGAGGTGTGATAGTATCTTCCTGGTACATCAGAATATATTTGTTTTTAACATGTATATCTTCTATAGACAATATCTAGTATAACACAACCATATCTCAGGTACAGAGGTGAGGAACATCTCTGTTCTTTACCCTCTGTTTTGTAGTCAAGACTCCCCTTTTATTTTTAATATAATTTTTAATAGCTATTCAGTCTTAGATTAACCCTCTCAGGACCAGAATTATTGTTCAATTATTAGTAAAAGAATCTATGAAATTATCGGCAGAATTTTATATAGTCTAATAATTAATAATACCTGTCAATGTTCACGGCCTTTACAGATGACACCTAACTGTCCGTACCAACGGGTCCCTCCACCATCACATTCCTTATTAATCAAATGGCGGTTTATTATACAAAGATTTTTTTCAACACCAATTACACTTAAAGACCAGTATATAATTCCCTTTTTTCCAGTTCATGTATTCATGTATTGTATTAAACTGTTTAAATGATGTATTTTTTAGCGTCTATTTATGTTTTAATATCTCGATTTGAGTATTGCAGAGGTTCATATCCGACAGCCTAATAAACAAAAATAAGCATTAATACTCTATCCACTACTCAAGGGTAAAATTGGATCATTGTTATCCTCATCCTGTCATTGATAACTATCTAACAAACAATGCTGTAAGTACACAACTTACTATTAGAGCAGTGATGTTCTATCACCGACTCTCTGTTTCAGCACCACTTTTGCTGGACAGCTCCACTGTGCTGGATAGCTTTTAGGAAGGACGTGGTATACGTCTGAAACGCGTAGGCACTTTGGAACTACACTCTGTTTTAAACTTGACTACGCTGGACCATCTACTTTTGTCCATTTTTCTAATGTATTTGACCTTGCATTGTTACTGGCAGTATGATGACAAGAAACCCAGGTTTGATGCAGGTTTCTTTTAGTAGGCCGGTAATGTTTGCAAAACGACCAAAAGGAAATACAAAAAACTGTTCTTAGCAGAGAGGCACAGTCACTTAAAATATTACACAAAGTGGCGGCAATTTCAGGCAATGCAGGAAATTGGGTTTTACCAGCTTGGTTTCCTTGGGACAGAGCTCGGACTCTTCCCTGATACAGGGGTAACCCATCGTCTCAGCAACTAAATAACAGGGAGGCTTCACGCAACTTCCACTTGTTACATCCAATGCTGCTTCTTTCACAGCAATCATCTGTGGGGAGGTTCCTGCACTCCACCGCCACGGCAATGGGCCCTTCTCTGGCTTCAGGGCCTACTCAGCCCTGTTGGTACAATAGTTGCTGATTTATGGGTCGCAGCCCTTGCACCTGAACCCATTAGGTGGGATCAGTCGCCTTTTATCAAATTTAAAAACAGCCTTTTTTGAGTTATTCAATGTTCCGACACTGATTACATGCCCATACTACACTGTTTTTGCACACTAAAGTAAATGTTAAAGACAGTGCCCGAGCCGGTATTCCCGGTGCCTGCAATAAACAGGGTCAGCCACCATTGTCTGAACAGTGTTACATAGCAGTGAGCTTTGCTGATGTGAGCATCTGCACAGCTCAGAACATGTAAGCACAGGTCCTGTGACTAAAACAACACATAAAAATGCTTCCTGGCCACTAGGTGGCAGCATCGCAATGGAAGTATATATGCATATAGTGACCGCTCATCTCCTCTAGTCCTGGACCTATAAATGAAATACAGTGTTAAACATGCATAAGGTTCAAAGCTTAGTGGTTACAGTCTCTCACAGGTGAGGCACATACTTAACAATTGCAGTCTCATACTCAAGGTCCCAGGACTCCCTTCTTTGTCTCAGCCTCTTGTCTTTCTCTTGCTGGGAGACTCCTCTCTACCCGCCTCTTGAACGCTTCCTTGTGGCTCATTACAGTTACTGAAATGCAGCCAAAGGTGCACTTGGCAAGAGCGTACTCATGACTGCAACTCCGGCACTAGCTTACCCTCCAATGGAACTCCGACTATACTCTCTGTGAAATTCATCATGTAAACCTTCCTGCCGTGCCCTCTGCTCACTCCTTGGGCACTCCATACAGCATGCCATCTTTCCTGGGCTGTGACTATCCTGCCAACTATGCCAAAAAATTTAGGAGCGGGTATCAGTTAAGTGCTTGCAGGGTTAGTCATGAAATGATGACAAGAATACCAGATTTGATGCAAATCCTTTTAGTAGGCTAGAATCTATACAAAATGGCCACAATTTCAGGCAATGCAGGCTCACCAGCTTGCCTACCTTTGGACGGAGCTTGGGCTCCTCACTGATACAGTACTAACATCCACTTCAAATCGGGGCTTTTCCTCTTTCTTACCCTTCAACTTATCGCTTTTATGGGGAGGTCCAGGCAACTTCCACCCACCGCCTCAGCAACTCAATCGTAGGGAGGCCCCAGGCAACTTCCACCTGTTATATTCAACGCTGTCTCTATCACAGCAATCATCTGCATGGAGACACTTGTTTGGGCACTCTAGCCAATGCCCAAGGATACGATCCAGAGGAAATGACTCCTTCTAGAGAGGATTGAGGATGTCGCTGATACAGGATGAGCTGATTCCAAACACTGATTGCCTTGGATGCCCAGCCAATCTCCGGACATAATGACAAACGACACCTGAATTTCTCATCATAGCACCACCAAGCTGCACCTCCATGCAGCTTGTGTGCACTAAATATGCTACATTATCTAAGCATGCAAAGAGTACAGCGCCCTTTTCAGGGAAGCGCTGACAAAAAAAATGAGCCATAACCGTGAACCCTTAAAGAGGCTCTGTCACCACATGTCGGTACAAGGGCGACAAGGGGCCACACAAACACCCTCCTATCTAATAAATATACAACGACACAATTAAAATTGGAAGGTGCTTGTCACAGCTTTATTAGATGATTTCTTTTACAGAACCTGAGAATATATAAAAAACAAGTATAAACATATCATAAACATAATTAACATATTAACATTATGTGGCTAAGGCCTTGACAACCTCCAAAACATAAATAAAGCAATACCCTTAAACCACTAGCCGTGACCATATAAGCTACAGTGGCGTCACCACGGGTATGCTAAAGTACCACGCTTCCCAGGGTCCGCCCCTTAGAAAAGCCCAAATCCATAGCTTTAAAATAAAACCAATATATTGTGTCAAAGACAGCAATATATAAAAACATAAATAGCGTTGCCAAGAACCCGCCACAGCATGAAAACTTGACTCCTTAAATTTTCATGCGCCGCCACACTTGAAAACCCAACTCCAGGCCTTCTTGGAGGCCAAAATTAAAAACATCCAGGCCCACATCCGTTAGGTGAACCCCATCCTTTCCAATGTACGCGCCCCGATCCTCCAATAGTCGGTGATGAACTACCAACCCACCATTTAGGCGAACAAACTTAGCCACTGTCTTATTAATCTTAACTCTGGTCCTATTCAGCGCCGACACTGACTGCGCATTGCGCCATTTTACCCGCTGTACAATTTCGGACCAGATAATCAAAAGCCGAGGATGGGTGTCTACAAAACATAAGAAGTCCCTCTTAATGTTCTTAATGAGGTTCCGCATGGGATAACTCCCGATGTAATTACCCCCTGCATGAATTATCAAGATGTCGTGTAGACCCCAGGACCTAACCGCATCCTGAAACAAAGGCCTTACCTGATCCCAGGTCAGGCTACGAACTTCGAACCAGTGTACCTCCACCTCATCCGGATCTAAACCCAAATACCTACCATTCGGACGCACACGGGCACTCCTTTCAGCCCAGTAAATATAGGAATGGCCAAGAAGCCAAACCACACATTTGGCAGAACCTGAAAGCAACAGAAAATTAGTCACACAGAAAAAGAATGACATCCCCCCCACACAAAATAAACCCAAGATAAAGAAATCAACATTCCAGCAAATGCAGCCTAACATAGGAACGAAAGCGGCTGGACTCCCAGCGGCCAATCCTCTTAACTGAAGCAGTGTCGAGCCCAAAATGAGAATCCTCAGTAGCAGCTCCAATCCTAAAAGAATGAGAGCTGTAATCCAGATGTGAAAGGCCCAACCCTCGTACGCATTTCTTAAAGACAGCAATAAATTGATATCTGGACAACGCTGAACCATCCGCATGCACCAGCAAAGAGGAAAATCCCTGAGGACACACAGCCATGAAACGCAGAAAACACCCCACTGGGCACGATTCCCCCTCATGAATTTTAGTCAAACAAATCTCAAAACCTTTTCCATTCCTGTCAGTTTTTGAATGATACAACATTATTCTCAACACACTATCCTGAAAAAAACACATCGGTTACTTGAATACCGCCCTGCACCCGTTTTGAGGGACTAACCAATTCGCCAACCCTAAAAGCCCCATAGAAAGCCCAAGAGAAAGCCAATTGAAACAACAACCTCTCATAATCTGAATGGGATATCCTGTGCAACTGAGAAAATGTCCCTCCAACATTGCAAAATACACGGGCCCACGCTTATCCTGCCCGACATGCCCTTTTTGAAAACCCTGCAGAGCCCGCTGTATCAAAAAATGCTTAGTAACATCCGTACAACCAATTAACTTAAAGAAAAAGGAAACTGACGCTACCGACTTAACAACAGAGGAAGCTGAAGATCCACTCTCCATAAGAGATAACAAAAAACAAAACATCCCCTCTAAGGCACTAAAAGGACTCCCTTGACTACACCACAAATCCTCCAGCTGGAACCATCTCACCCAGATCTTGGTATAAGCATCCCACGTAGCAGGGGCCAGCGAACGCTTCGCCCAACATATCAGACGAGCGACACCACCCTCCAAAGGTGCTCGGGGCAAGAAACCGGATCCCTCTCCGCTTCTGGAGGTAGCCAACGGAAACAATCCCACTGCAATCGAGATAAAGCATACGCAATGTCATTGAAAACTCCAGGAACATGATGAGCCCTAAATAGAATGTTCCATCTCAAACACAGCAGGACCAACTGGCGTAGCACTGTGATCACCGGGGGGGAATTGGCGGACAAACTATTAATAGCGCACACGACCGCCTTGTTATCACAGTGAAAAACCACTGACCGATTGGACAAAAGCGGTCCCCAAATTTCCACCGCAACAAGAATGGGAAACAACTCCAGAAAACAAAGATTACCCGTCAAACCACACTCCCTCCACTCTAGTGGCCAAGTACCAACACACCATTTTCCCTGACAATACGCCCCGAAACCGATAGAAACTTAAGCATCAGTACACAATTGTATCTCCACATTCGAAACTCCCTCTGCAATCCATAATGATCTGCCGTTATATTCTACCAAAAAGGAATCCCAACCCCTCAAATCCGCCTTATGCTCCTTGCCAAGGCGAATAAAATGGTGAGGACATCTAACACCAGCAGTTGCTTGTGCTAAGTGCCTACAAAAAACACGGCCCATGGGCATAATTCTTTCAGGCTAAATTGAGTTTCCCCAATAAAGATTGAAGGAGCCGCAGGGTGATTTTTGTTCTCACCAGAGCCTCCTGCACCGTTGCCCGCAGATCAATAAGTTTTGCCTCTGGCAACCTACATTCCATTGCCTGGGAATCAATTTCAATTCCCAAAAAACAGGTCGTTGTAGTTGGTCCTTCTGTTGTTTCAAATGCCAACGGAACCCCAAAGTCAACAAAAACATCCATCACTGCCCATAACAATATTGCACACAACGGCCGAGCCGCAGGGCCCACACAAAAGAAGTCATCCAAATAATGAATAACTGCTTTAGAGCCGGCTCGTTCACGGACCACCCACTCCAAAAACATGCTGAAGGCTTCGAAATAGGCACAAGAAATAGAGCACCCCATAGGAAGGCACCTATCAATATAAAAAAGGCCATCAAACGAGCACCCCAGCAAGTGCATGGAATCTGGGTGCACCGGCAAAAGGCAAAATGCAGACTCCACATCCACCTTAGCCATAAGCGCCCCTTGCCCCGCCGTCCTAACCAAATGAACCGCCTCATCAAATGACGTATAGGAAACCCGCGTCAAAGACTCATCGATATCATCATTTACCGAAGAACCCTTCGGATAAGATAAATGATGTATAAGCCGAAATTTACCCGCCTCCTTCTTGGGGACAATCCCCAGCGGGGAGACACGCAAATTGGAAATAGGAACATCAGAAAAGGGGCCTAACATTCTACCCAACAAAACTTCCTTCCGCAACTTGTCTCGTACCACTTCTGGATGATCCCGCACCGAACGCAGATTATTAGCCATCAAAACACCCACCCCCGCGGAGAACGGAATCCTAAATCCGTCCACAAAACCGTTCAATAATAGCTGTGCCCTCTCATTGTCGGGGTACCTCTTTAGCCAAGGCGTCATAGCGACGAGGTTCACTGGACTCACCCCCTTTAGCAGAACCATCCCCTGGCTTTGTCGTGCTTCCTCGTGCCCGCTTAAAACACTTGAAGACGGGGTGGTTACCACCCCTACACCCGGCACATTCGTGTCTATAGACACAATTAGTTCCCCATTTACAGGTGCTCTCGTTGTAGAGTCAGCAGACCCCTTTTTTAAAACTCCCCGATGAACCCGCTGATCTAGACCCGCCGGGTGAGGACTGAAAGGGGTTATGCAAACCCGCGACTTCAACATGACCCCCCTGACCAGCCCACTTTGGTGTAGTCATAAGGCGCATCCAAAAGGCTTATGTCCTTATGATCCCACCGCAGGGATGACTGAACCGCCATACGCTGACGAAACTGCTCGTCATATTTAAGCCAAGCAGTTCCCCCATACGTTCTATAAGCCTCCCAAATAGAATCCAAGTAACAAAATAAACCGGAACAATGTTCTGGGCATTTCTCCCCTATAATGCTAGCCATGATGGAAAAAGCATGTAGACAATTCCCAAATGTGCGCGGAATCAGCCTATACCGTCTTCTCTCCTCATCCTCCTCCTTACGATGTTCCTTGCCCTTTTCCCACCGTTCCACACTAAATCGCTCCAACGGCAATAAAGTAAAAATATCCAAATTCTCCCTTTTCCAAATCTTTTCACGGATCTCTGGCTTTAAGTGGGCCCCTAATGGTCCTTCAAAGCAAATGTACATGCTCCCCTTTGCAGTATCCAAAACTGGCAAGGGCTTATTAGCCCCATCTACCTTCTCCGTCTGGACCCCGGCATATAAGGCGTTAAATGACGAAGAGCCTTCCTCAGCACTCGCAGTACTCTCCCTACGAGAACCCCCCTCTAACTGTCCCTGCGCTGACCAAGCTCCAACGGGACCTGCTAGCTGTGACCCACGAGAAGTATCAACTGAAGCTAACAACTGACGTAACCCATCTAACAAATTTCCCCAAACTCCACTCGTGACTGACAAATCCCCCGTAGAACCGCAACCTACAGGTACTTGCCCCACTAGACTACTCTCATTACTAAAATTACTGCCCACGTTTATGGTGTGTAAACGCTGTGACTCATCAGAAGGCTGCCCGTCGCCAGACACTAACGGGGCCATCTGTCCTGAATCCACCGAAGCCGTCTCCTGACCGATCATCCTAGGCACCCCGAGTGCCCGCCGCAAAGCATCGGCCGCTTCTACACCGGACTCCCGTCCCGACAACACCTGGAACGGCAAATAAACAGACAAAACACCTGCTACCTGGCCAACGTCACCCTCAGGAGGCGCTGGATGATGCACATTTTGTACATATTCAGCAGTCAGTGCAGACCTACCACTACTGCTGCTATAACGAAAATGGCCAGGAGGTGGCGCAGGCCTGCCACCACGATGTAATAATTTTCCTGAACAGCAGGTGGCGCTAGCCTACCACCGACACTGCAATGTTCCGAACGGCGACTAGATGGCGCCAAATCACCCATGCTAACGGGTGTACTAAGCATACTGGCCCCTGACCCAGCAGATGGCGCTCTAGCAGCGCTGAAGGCACTCACCGTGACAGCCGCAGAGTCCTGGCTTGCTTCCGGCCCCACAGAAGAACTCCTGACAGGCTCCCTGAACGAGCCCACCACACTGGAAAGGAGGGGGACTGCTCCCCGCCACTGCACCACCGCTTCCCTCAACGTCCATCTCCACGTGGCTCCTCAGGCACACCGACTGTGCTGCGCTGACCCCGACTTGACACCCGGCGAACCGCACCTCGGCCTCTCACTCCAGGCCTCTCCACTGCTGCTGCCGCTCCCGACACCGCCATGGCTCCAGTCCCCGACACCGGAACAACGCCACCGTCGCCAGCCACCGGATCTGTCACACCAGGGACCACTACCACGGAAACAGGTAAGGGGGAAGTCACACTCCTCCGTCTGCGCCGGGGGGCTGGGGAAGCAGAGGGGCTCAAGCGTTCAAGAGGCTGTGAACGCCGGGCTCTGGGGGGATGCCCCGCCGGGGAGCCTGCTAAAGCCCCTAGCTGCTCCTGGACCCACTCCAGCCCCTTATCAGCTGCCTCCTCCCTAACCCTAACAATTAACTGCTCTAAACCCTCCATAACTCTAGGCCCTAAAACTGACCAGAAAACAGCTACCCTGACACTGGCTTCACACCTCTATTCTTGACAAAAAAATTTAAGCCATAACATGGCTTCCCTGCTTATCCCACTATATATAACCTAATCTGTTTTTTATGAAGAGGTGAGCAGAAGTCTAGACAGAGGGGCCGCTGTGGATTTAGTGTTTTTGGACTTTGCTAAGTCATTTGACACTGTCCCCCATAGACGCCTAATGGGTAAATTAAGGACTATAGGTTTAGAAAATATAGTTTGTAATTGGATTGAGAATTGGCTCAAGGACCGTATCCAGAGAGTTGTGGTCAATGATTCCTTCTCTGAATGGTCACCGGTTATAAGTGGTGTACCCCAGGGTTCAGTGCTGGGACCACTATTATTCAACTTATTTATTAATGATATAGAGGAAGGGATTAATAGCACTATTTCTATTTTTGCAGATGACACCAAGCTATGTAATATAGTTCAGACTATGGAAGATGTTCATGAATTACAGGCAGATTTAAACAAACTAAGTGTTTGGGCGTCCACTTGGCAGATGAAGTTTAATGTAGATAAATGTAAAGTTATGCATCTGGGTACCAACAACCTGCATGCATCATATGTCCTAGGGGGCGCTACACTGGCGGGATTCACTTGTTGAGAAGGATCTGGGTGTACTTGTAAATCATAAACTCAATAACAGCATGCAGTGTCAATCAGCTGCTTCAAAGGCCAGCAGGATATTGTCGTGTATTAAAAGAGGCATGGACTCACGGGACAGGGATGTAATAATGCCACTTTACAAAGCATTAGTGAGGCCTCATCTAGAATATGCAGTTCAGTTCTGGGCTCCAGTTCATAGAAAGGATGCCCTGGAGTTGGAAAAAATACAAAGAAGAGCAACAAAGCTAATAAGGGGCATGGAGAATTTAAGTTATGAGGAAAGATTGAAAGAATTAAACCTATTTAGCCTTGAAAAATGACGACTAAGGGGGGACATGATTAACTTATATAAATATATTAATGGCACATACAAAAAATATGGTGAAATCCTGTTCCTTGTAAAACCCCCTCAAAAAACAAGGGGGCACTCCCTCCGTCTGGAGAAAAAAAGGTTCAAGCTGCAGAGGCGACAAGGCTTCTTTACAGTAAGAACGGTGAATTTATGGAATAGCCTACCGCAGGAGCTGGTCACAGCAGGGACAGTAGATGGCTTTAAAAAAGGGTTAGATAATTTCCTAGAACAAAAAAATATTAGCTCCTATGTGTAGAAATTTTTCCTTCCCTTTTCCCTTCCCTTGGTTGAACTTGATGGACATGTGTCTTTTTTCAGCCGTACTAACTATGTACTATGTAACTATATACATCCCATTAACTCCACCCCCAATGCTCACAACCCCCTAGCACAATTCCTGACTCAAACCCACCCACCACCAACCTATAACCAAAAATACCCCTCTAAATGACCCCTTGCAGGTCCAGACCCATCATGACCGCCCTCTGCCCAGCTCTGCTTAGCTCTGGGCTCACATTATAAGTGGCCTATCGTCTACATAATATGATCGGCGCTGTAATGTAGATTACAGCAGTGTTTTTTATTTAGAAAAACAATCATTTTTGAAGGAGTTATGACCTATTTTAGCTTCATGCTAATGAGTTTCTTAATGGACAACTGGGCGTGTTTTACTTTTTGACCAAGTGGGCGTTGTGGAGAGAAGTGTATGGCGCTGACCAATCATTGACCAATCAGCGTCATACACTTCTCCCCATTCATTTACACAGCACATAGTGATATAGCTATATCGCTATGTGCAGCCACATAAACACATTATAACGTTATTCAAGTGTCCTGAAAGTGAATATACATTACCTCCAGCCAGGACGTCATGTCTATTCACAATCCTGACACTTATGTAGCGTCTCTGTGATATTTACAGCAAGGCTATCTCGTTTTAAATGACAGGTTACATCGTACAGGTCTTTACCACTTTGAAATTTTTCTCAGACCCTCTCTCAAAACTAAGCTTCTTGTCCACAATACGCTCTTTGTCCACGATTACGTGATCCACTGAAAACAAATATCACAAATTCTCATCTGTGGATCTTGTCCCCTATATTGGTGGACAGGTAAATTCCCAGAGGAGCCACACCACAGAATAATAAGCCACAAAAGGTTAATCTGTACAAACCATCTAGTCAGGCGGGGTATTAACCAACTGGCTTTACTGGCAGAGCTTATACTCCACCCTTTGCCACCCAAACAAGCCCAAGTTGTCCTTTAAAACAGAGAACAAATCCACATCCGTCAACACATTTGTGCTTGACTACGCAGCCAAACATGAATGTGACTCACCACTCACAGGAATCCTGGCATCACCCAAGGGTGCCTCCAAGATTGTTCCAGCAGCTGGACGACCAGTCTCTTGACCGTGGTCAGCTGCAGATCCCAATGATGCAATAGGAGGCAGTCTTTGTCCGTATCCTATGACAACGGGGTTTAGCCATACAGCACAGTAAAGGGGGGGGGGCATGTTATTTTGTTTCATTTTTGAGGGGTTAACCCGACGGAAACCTCAGACGGAATCCCTCAACGGAAGGGCAACGGTAATGTGAACAGGTCCTTAGTGTCGTCTTTTTCTTTATTTTCTATTTGTACATTATACCTGAGATAAATAATTATGGCCCTAGTGTGTTATACATATAAGTGTCTATAACATGTATCAGGAACATATTATCACACCTTTGATTCTTTACAGATGACTGATCCTAGTGAGAAGAAGGAACGTGACATATAATCCTGTCAGCAGCAAGAAAGGAATCACAAGACAGGTAATTAATATTTATATTAATTACTGATAACACTCAGGCTAGATATGAGTTCTAGACCCGCAGAGGTGTGATAGTATCTTCCTGATACATCAGAATATATGTGTTTTTAACATGTATATCTTCTATAGACAATATCTAGTATAACACAACCATATCTCAGGTACAGAGGTGAGGAACATCTCTGTTCTTTACCCTCTGTTTTGTAGTCAGAACTCCCCTTTTATTTTTAATATAATTTTTAATAGCTATTCAGTCTTAGATTAACCCTTTCAGGACCAGGCTAAGTTTCATTTTTATGTTTTTGTTTTTTTTCTTCCCCGCCTTCCAAAAGTCATAACTCTTTTATTTTTTCGTTGACACAGCCATATGAGGGCTTAATTTTTACGGGACAAATTGTACCATATCTCAGGTACAGAGGTGAGGAACATGTCTATTATTTTACCCTCTGTTCTCTAAAGTCAGAAATCCACCTATTATTTCAAATAGAATAAAATTGTTATGGTCCTTTTGGCCATAAAATTTGGCATGAGGGGAGGCTAGTGA
Source organism: Rhinoderma darwinii (assembly GCF_050947455.1). Lineage (NCBI taxonomy): Eukaryota > Metazoa > Chordata > Amphibia > Anura > Rhinodermatidae > Rhinoderma > Rhinoderma darwinii. Next base: position 1,223,437 of record NW_027464461.1, read on the forward strand.
GGGCGAGTAATGTATTTGACCTTGCATTGTTACTGGCAGTATGATGACAAGAAACCCAGGTTTGATGCAGGTTTCTTTTAGTAGGCCGGTAATGTTTGCAAAACGACCAAAAGTAAATACAAAAAACTGTTCTTAGCAGAGAGGCACAGTCATTTAAAATATTACACAAAATGGCGGCAATTTCAGGCAATGCAGGAAATGGGGTTTTACCAGCTTGGTTTTCTTGGGACAGAGCTCAGACTCTTCCCTGATACAGGGGTAACCCATCATCTCAGCAACTAAACAACAGGGAGGCTTCACGCAACTTCCACTTATTACATCCAATGCTGCCTCTTTCACAGCAATCATCTGTGGGGAGGTTCCTGCACTCCACCGCCACAGCAATGGGCCCTCTCTGGCTTCAGGGCCTACTCAGCCCTGCTGGCACAATAGTTGCTGATTTATGGGTCGCAGCCCTTGCACCTGAACCCATTAGGTGGGAACAGTCGCCTTTTATCAAATTTAAAAACAGCCCCTTTGTGAGTTATTCAATGTTCCGACACTGATTACTTGCCCATACTACACTGTTTTTGCACACTAAAGTAAATATTAAAGACAGTGCCCGAGCCGGTTTTCCCGGTGCCTGCAATAAACAGGGTCAGCCACCATTGTCTGAACAGTGTTACATAGCAGTGAGCTTTACTGACGTGAGCATCTGCACAGCTCAGAACATGTAAGCACAGGTCCTGTGACTAAAACAACACATAAAAATGCTTCCTGGCCACTAGGTGGCAGCATCGCAATGGAAGTGTATATGCATATAGTGACCGCTCATCTCCGCTCAAAAGAAAAATTAACGGGACGGCAGGCGGGACAAAATTTTTCAAGGCATAAAATGACTTCCCTGCTTATCCCACTATATAAACATCCCCTTAACTCCACCCCCAATGCTCACAACCCCCTAGCACAATTCCTGACTCAAACCCACCCACCAACCTATAACCAAAATACCCCTCTAAATGACCCCTTGCATGCCCAGACCCGTCATGACCGCCCTCTGCCCAGCTCTGCTTAGCTCTGGGCTCACATGACGGTACAAGGGCGACAAGGGGCCACACAAACACCCTCCTATCTAATAAATATACAACGACACAATTAAAATTGGAAGGTGCTTGTCACAGCTTTATTAGATGATTTCTTTTACAGAACCTGAGAATATATAAAAAACAAGTATAAACATATCATAAACATAATTAACATATTAACATTATGTGGCTAAGTCCTTGACAACCTCCAAAACATAAATAAAGCAATACCCTTAAACCACTAGCCGTGACCATATAAGCTACAGTGGCGTTACCACGAGTATGCTAAAGCACCACGCTTCCCAGGGTCCGCCCCTTAGAGAAGCCCAAATCCATAGCTTTAAAATAAAACCAATATATTGCGTCAAAGACAGCAATATATAAAAACATAAATAGCGTTGCCAAGGACCCGCCACAGCATGAAAACTTGACTCCTTACATTTTCATGCGCCGCCACATTTGGAAACCCAACTCCAGGCCTTCTTGGAGGCCAAAATTAAAAACATCCAGGCCCACATCCGTTAAGTGAACCCCATCCTTTCCAATGTACGCGCCCCGATGCTCCAACAGTCGGTGATGAACTAACAACACACCATTTAGGCGAATAAACTTGGCCACTGTCTTATTAATCTTAACTCTGGTCCTATTCAGCGCCGACACTGACTGCGCATTGCACCATTTTACCCGCTGTACAATTTCGGACCAGATAATCAAAAGCCGAGGATGGGTGTCTACAAAACATAAGAAGTCCCTCTTAATGTTCTTAATGAGGTTCCGCATGGGATAACTCCCGATGTCATTACCCCCTGCATGAATTATCAAGATGTCAGGTAGACCCCAGGACCTTACCGCATCCTGAAACAAAGGCCTTACCTGATCCCAGGTCAGGCCACAAACTCCGAACCAGTGTACCTCCACCTCATCCGGATCTAAACCCAAATACCTACCATTTCAGCCCAGTAAATATAGGAATGGCCAAGAAGCCAAACCACACATTTTGCAGAACCTGAAAGCAACAGAAAATTAGTCACACAGAAAAAGAATGACATCCCCCCCACACAAAATAAACCCAAGATAAAGAAATCAACATTCCAGCAAATGCAGCCTAACATAGGAACGAAAGCGGCTGGACTCCAAGCGGCCAATCCTCTTAACTGAAGCAGTGTCGAGCCCAAAACGAGAAGCCTCAGTAGCAGCTCCAATCCTAAAAGAATGAGAGCTGTAATCCAGATGTGAAAGGCCCAACCCTTATACGCATTTCTTAAAGACAGCAATAAATTGATATCTGGACAACGCTGAACCATCCGCAAGCACCAGCAAAGAGGAAAATCCCTGAGGACACACAGCCATGAAATGCAGAAAACACCCCACTGGGCACGATTCCCCCTCATGAATTTAAGTCAAACAAATCTCAAAACCTTTTCCATTCCTGTCAGTTTTTGAATGATACAACATTATTCTCAACACACTATCCTGAAAAAAACACATCGGTTACTTGAATACCGCCCTGCACCCGTTTTGAGGGACTAACCAAAATTCGCCAACCCTAAAAGTCCCATAGAAAGCCCAAGAGAAAGCCAATTGAAACAACAACCTCTCATAATCTGAATGGGATATCCTGTGCAACTGAGAATAAAGTCCCTCCAACATTGCAAAAGACACGGGCCCACGCTTATCCTGCCCGACATGCCCTTTTTGAAAACCCTGCAGAGCCCGCCGTATCAAGAAATGCTTAGTAACATCCGTACAACCAATTAACTTAAAGAAAAAGGAAAGTGCCGCTATCGACTTAACAACAGAGGAAGCTGAAGATCCACTCTGCATAAGAGATAACAAAAAACAAAACATCCCCTCTAAGGCACTAAAAGGACTCCCTTGACTACACCACGAATCCTCCAGCTGGAACCATCTCACCCAGATCGTGGTATAAGCATCCCACGTAGCAGGGGCCAGCGAACGCTTCGTCCACCATATCAGAAGAGCGACACCACCCTCCAAAGGTGCTCGGGGCAATAAACCAGATCCCTCTCCGCCTCTGGAGCTAGCCAACGGAAACTATCCCATTGCAATCGAGATAAAGCATCTGCAATGTCATTGGAAACTCCAGGAACATGATGAGCCCTAAATAGAATGTTCCATCTCAAACACAGCAGGACCAACTGGCGTAGCACTGTGATTACCGGGGGGGGGGGGAATTGGCGGACAAACTATTAATAGCGCACACGACCACCATGTTATCACAGTGAAAAACCACAGACCGATTGGACAAAAGCTGTCCCCAAATTTCCACTGCAACAAGAATGGGAAACAACTCCAGAAAACAAAGATTACCCGTCAAACCACACTCCCTCCACTCTAGTGGCCAAGTACCAACACACCATTTTCCCTGAAAATACGCCCCGAAACCGATAGAAGCGGAAGCATCAGTACACAATTGCATCTCCACATTCGAAACTCCCTCTGCAATCCATAATGATCGCCGTTATATTCTACAAAAAAGGAATCCCAAACCCTCAAATCCGCCTTATGCTCCTTGCCAAGGCGAATAAAATAGTGGGGACATCTAACACCAGCAGTTGCTTGTGCTAAGCGCCTACAAAAAACATGGCCCATGGGCATAATTCTACAGGCAAAATTGAGTTTCCTCAATAAAGATTGCAGGAGCCGCAGGGTGATTTTTGTTCTCACCAGAGCCTCCTGCACCGTTGCTCGCAGATGAATAAGTTTTGCCTCTGGCAACCTACATTCCATTGCCTGGGAATCAATTTCAATTCCCAAAAAACAGATCGTACTGGTTGGTCCTTCGGTTTTTTCAAACGCCAACGGAACCCCAAAGTCAACAAAAACATCCATCATTGCCCATAACACTATTGCACACGACGGCCGAGCCGCAGAGCCCACACAAAAGAAGTCATCCAAATAATGAATAACTGCTTTAGAGCCGGCTCGTTCATGGACCACCCACTCCAAAAACGTGCTGAAGGCTTCGAAATAGGCACAAGAAATAGAGCACCCCATAGGAAGGGAGAGGGGAGCCTGTCCCCTTCAGCAACAGACCTCGGGTGCCGTGCCTGACGTGGCGACGATTCGGCGTCCGGGATCCTGGTGAGTGCCGCCACGGTCTCCTCCAACCACCCGGGACCGTGGTGAACAGCTGCAGCACGCAGCCGCGCAAGTATGTCGGCCTTCGACATGGCACAGAGCGGGACAACGGAGGAGCTTATACTAGTATGTGTTACTCCTCCCGCTGCTTCCGGCTCAATGCCGAAAGCAGCGGGAAGCCTGGTAACGGCCCCCTACCTCTCCCTCATAGTTAACCCTTTCCCTACTAGGTCCGTCATGGAGGCTTCCCTCCTAAGCCTTGCAGGCTGCGTCCAGCCTCTTCTTTACTAAAATTACTGCCCACGTGTATGGTGTGTAAACGCCGTGACTCACCAGAAGGCTGCCCGTCGCCAAACACTAACGGGGCTGTCCGTCCTGAATCCACCAAAGCCGTCTCCTGACCGAGCATCCAAGGCACCCCGAGTGCCCGCCGCAAAGCATCGGCCGCTTCTACACCGGACTCCCGTCCTGACGACACCTGGAACAACAAATAAACAAACGAAACACCTGCCACCTGGCCAACGTCACCCTCAGGAGGCGCTGGATGATGCAAATGTTGTACATATTCAGAAGTCAGTGCAGACCTACCACTACTGCTGCTATAACGAAAATGGCCAGGAGGTGGCGCAGGCCTGCCACCACGATGTAATAATTTTCCTGAACAGCAGGTGGCGCCGGCCTACCACCGACACTGCAATGTTCCGAACGGTGACTAGATGGCGCCAAATCACCCATGCTAACGGGTGTACTATGCACACTGGCCCCTGACCCAGCAGATGGCGCTCTAGCAGCGCTGAAGGCACTCACCGTGACAGCCGCAGAGTCCTGGCTTGCTTCCGGACCCACAGAAGAACTCCTGACAGGCTCCCTGAACGAGCCCACCACACTGGAAAGGAGGGGGACTGCTCCCCGCCGCTGCACCACCGCTTCCCTCAACGTCCATCTCCACGTCGCTCCTCAGGCACACGGACTGTGCTGCGCTGACCCCGACTGGACACCCGGCGAACCGCACCTCGGCCTCTCACTCCAGGCCTCTCCACTGCTGCTGCCGCTCCCGACACCGCCATGGCTCCAGTCCCCGACACCGGAACAACGCCACCGTCGCCAGCCACCGGATCTGTCACACCAGGGACCACTACCGCGGAAACAGGTAAGGGGGGAGTCACACTCCTCCGTCTGCGCCGGGGGGCTGGGGAAGCAGAGGGGCTCAAGCGTTCAAGAGGACTGGGAGGACGCCCCGCCGGGTAGCCTGCTAAAGCCCCTAGCTGCTCCTGGACACACTCCAGCCCCTTATCAGCTGCCTGCTCCCTAACCCTAGCAATTAACTGCTCTAAACCCTCCATAACTCTAGGCCCTAAAACTGACCAGAAAACAGCTACCCTGACACTGGCTGCACACCTCTATTCTTGACAAAAATTTTCAAGCCATAACATGGCTTCCCTGCTTATCCCACTATATATACATCCCATTAACTCCACCCCCAATGCTCACAACCCCCTAGCACAATTCCTGACTCAAACCCACCCACCAACCTATAACCAAAATACCCCTCTAAATGACCCCTTGCAGGTCCAGACCCGTCATGACCGCCCTCTGCCCAGCTCTGCTTAGCTCTGGGCTCACATTATAAGTGGCCTATCGTCTACATAATATGATCGGCGCTGTAATGTAGATTACAGCAGTGTTTTTTATTTAGAAAAACGATCATTTTTGACGGAGTTATGACCTATTTTAGCTTCATGCTAATGAGTTTCTTAATGGACAACTGGGCGTGTTTTACTTTTTGACCAAGTGGGCATTGTGGAGAGAAGTGTATGGCGCTGACCAATCAATGACCAATCAGCGTCATACACTTCTCCCCATTCATTTACACAGCACATAGTGATATAGCTATATCGCTATGTGCAGCCACATAAACACATTATAACGTTACTCAAGTGTCCTGAAAGTGAATATACATTACCTCCAGCCAGGACGTCATGTCTATTCACAATCCTGACACTTATGTAGCATCTCTGTGATATTTACAGCAAGGCTATCTCGTTTTAAATGACATGTTACATCGTACAGGTCTTTACCACTATGGAATTTTTCTCAGACCCTCTCTCAAAACTAAGCTTCTTGTCCACAATACGCTCTTTGTCCACGATTACGTGATCCACTGAAACCAAATATCACAAATTCTCGTCTGTGGATCTTGTCCCCTATATTGGTGGACAGGTAAATTCCCAGAGGAGCCACACCACAGAATAATAAGCCACAAAAGGTTAATCTGTACAAACCATCTAGTCAGGCGGGGTATTAACCTACTGGCTTTACTGGCAGAGCTTATAATCCACCCTTTGCCTCCCAAACAAGCCCAAGTTGTCCTTTAAAATAGAGAACAAATCCACATCCGTCAACACATTTGTGCTTGACTACGCAGCCAAACATGAAGGTGACTCACCACTCACAGGAATCCTGGCATCACCCAAGGGTTCCTCCAAGATTGTTCCAGCAGCTGGACGACCAGTCTCTTGACCGTGGTCAACTGCAGATCCCAATGATGCAATAGGAGGCAGTCTTCGTCCGTATCCTATGACAACGGTCTTTCCCACCAATCGCATTGAGGGGGCAATAAACTCCCTTTGGAGTCTACACCTGTCTCACCACTGATGCTACCGACTGCCCTCCATAGTCTGCCTGCACTTTATAACCACAGGACTGCTCCTTCCACCACACCTCGAGCCATCCATGCCCCTACTGCTTCCTCAGGGACAGAGCAGAACCCTGCCTCATGGACCTGTTAGATGAGGTTGCAATATAAGGACTGACTCCTCCTTCCTCTACACCAGCACTGTCCCACATCCCCGGACCACTTTACTGCAAGCCGGGAACTTCCGGCCATGCCACATGCAGGGAAGGGGGGCTGGAGAAACTATTTTTAGAGGATAACACATCCTTTTAAAAAGCACGGGACAACAATAACAGTCCATAAGTTTTTGGAAAGGGCTCTTCAGCTCCTTTGCTTTTGGAAAATGGACTCCCTTGAAAAGTGGATTTCCATGCCGTTGCATCCACTCCACCACTGAGAACCCTGTCTGGTAACAATCCTGAATCTTTTTGGAGAACTGTTGCCTACTAGGCACAGGTAACCCTTTATAACGACTCAGAAAAAATAATTGTGTTAACCATTTAAGATTACATTGATAATAAACATTAATTTAAACTATATAAGCAATATACCCATAAGCTCCATAATTCTAGGCACCCAAGGGGCCTTACAATAGAATACACTTGTTATTCTAATTTTGACCATAAAATTGGGTTTTGCCATACAGTACAGGAAAGGGGGGGGGCATGTTATTTTGTTTCATTTTTGAGGGGTTAACCCGACGGAAACCTCCGACGGAATCCCTCAACGGAAGGGCAACGGTGATGTGAACAGGTCCTTAGTGTCGTCTTTTTCTTTATTTTCTATTTGTACATTATACCTCAGATAAATAATTATGGCCCTAGTGTGTAATACATAAAAGTGTCTATAACATGTATCAGGAACATATTATCACACCTTTGATTCTTTACAGATGACTGATCCCAGTGAGAAGAAGGAACGTGACATATAATCCTGTCAGCAGCAAGAAAGGAATCACAAGACAGGTAATTAATATTTATATTAATTACTGATAACACTCAGGCTAGATAGTTCTAGACCCGCAGAGGTGTGATAGTATCTTCCGGATAAATCAGAATATATGTGTTTTTAACATGTATATCTTCTATAGACAATATCTAGTATAACACAACCATATCTCAGGTACAGAGGTGAGGAACATGTCTATTATTTTACCCTCTGTTCTTTAAAGTCAGAAATCCACCTTTTATTTCCAATAGAATATAATTGTTATGGTTCTTTTGACCATAAAATTTGGCATGAGGGGAGGCTAGTGAGGGCGAGTAACGTATTTGACCTTGCATTGTTACTGGCAGTATGATGACAAGAAACCCAGGTTTGATGCAGGTTTCTTTTAGTAGGCCGGTAATGTTTGCAAAACGACCAAAAGGAAATACAAAAAACTGTTCTTAGCAGATAGGCACAGTCACTTAAAATATTACACAAAATGGCGGCAATTTCAGGCAATTCAGGAAATGGGGTTTTACCAGCTTGGTTTCCTTGGGACAGAGCTCGGACTCTTCCCTGATACAGGGGTAACCCATCGTCTCAGCAACTAAATTACAGGGAGGCTTCACGCAACTTCCACTTATTACATCCAATGCTGCCTCTTTCACAGCAATCATCTGTGGGGAGGTTCCTGCACTGCACCGCCACAGCAATGGGCCCTCTCTGGCTTCAGGGCCTACTCAGCCCTGCTGGCACAATAGTTGCTGATTTATGGGTCGCAGCCCTTGCACCAGAACCCATTAGGTGGGATCAGTCACCTTTTATCAAATTTAAAAACAGCCCCTTTGTAAGTTATTCAATGTTCCGACACTGATTACTTGCCCATACTACACTGTTTTTGCACACTAAAGTAAATATTAAAGACTGTGCCCGAGCCGGTATTCCCGGTGCCTGCAATAAACAGGGTTAGCCACCATTTTCTGAACAGTGTTACATAGCAGTGAGCTTTGCTGACGTGAGCATCTGCACAGCTCAGAACATGTAAGCACAGGTAAGCTAATCCTATTTAGCCTTGAGAAAAGACGACTAAGGGGGGACATGATAAACTTATATAAATATATAAATGGCACATACAAAAAAATATGGTCAAATCCTGTTCCATGTAAAACCCCCTCAAAAAACAAGGGGGCACTCCCTCCGTCTGGAAAAAGAAAGGTTCAACCTGCAGAGGCGACAAGCCTTCTTTACTGTGAGAACGGTGAATTTATTGAATAGACTACCGCAGGAGCTGGTCACAGCAGGGACAGTAGATGGCTTTAAAAAAGGCTTAGATAATTTCCTAGAACAAAAAAATATTAGCTCCTATGTGTAGAAATTTTTTACTTCCCCTTTCCCATCCCTTGGTTGAACTTGATGGACATGTGTGTTTTTTCAACCGTACAAACTATGTAACTATGTAACTATATAAGGTCCTGTGACTAAAACAACACATAAAAATGCTTCCTGGCCACTAGGTGGCAGCATCGCAATGGAAGTATATATGCATATAGTGACGGCTCATCTCCTCTAGTCCAGGACCCAGTGGCGGATTAAGTAGACTATAGGCCCTGGGCTGTTCCACAAGCTTGGGCCCCCTTCTTGTCATCAGTGTATCGCAAAATTCCACTCTTCCGTCATAATCATCTTCGGATAGCTCCTGAACTAGACGTATTTTATAAGGATGATAATAATCCCTCCTCAAAATTCGACGGACTGATGTGGCGCTGATATCATTTTGTTGTGCTCCATTCGAGACAGATGTTTAAGGGTGTGTTCACATGGCCTATTTTCATCCGTTTTTTGTCCGTAAACGGCCGGAAAATCGGAAGTAGAACGCCTCCAAACATCTGCCCATTGATTGCAATGGGAAGAACAGCATTCTATTCCGACGGGCCTTTTTTTTTACACGGTCGTGAAAATGAAGTGCAGGTCACTTCTCGGGACGTTTTTGGAGCCGTTTTTCATAGACTCTATTGAAAACCGCTCCAAAAGCGGCCTTAAAAAACGCCACAAAAATCGCGAGTGGCTCAAAAAACGCCTGAAAATCAGGAGCTGTTTTCCTTTGAAAACAGCTCCGTATTTTCAGACGTTTTTGAGTTTGCATGTGAACGTACCCTAAGGGTCATCATGTACATTGAGCAGAACATCTAAAGCTTTTTCATCATTACTAGCATGTTTGGGTCTTCCGGATCTTGGTGCGTCTTTAATTGAACCACTTGTTTCGAAACGATGAACAGTTCTTTTAACAGTTGACAATGAAATTGGATCACGGATAGGATAAGTGGCATTGAATAAAGCCGCTACTTCTTGATAGGATCTTATTTTTTCTTCGCCATACCCTCTCATCAATAAAGTGATCCTTTCCGTTTCGGTCAAATGCATTTTGTGATATGACAATAGAAATGTACAGCATGCCATCTTTCCTGGGCTGTGACTATCCTGCCAACTATGCCAAAAAATTTAGGAGCGGGTATCAGTTAAGTGCTCGCAGGGTTAGTCATGAAATGATGACAAGAATACCAGATTTGATGCAAATCCTTTTAGTAGGCTAGAATCTATACAAAATGGCCACAATTTCAGGCAATGCAGGCTCACCAGCTTGCCTACCTTTGGACGGAGCTTGGGCTCCTCACTGATACAGTACTAACATCCACTTCAAATCGGGGCTTTTCCTCTTTCTTACCCTTCAACTTATCGCTTTTATGGGGAGGTCCAGGCAACTTCCACCCACCGCCTCAGCAACTCAATCGTAGGGAGGCCCCAGGCAACTTCCACCTGTTATATTCAACGCTGTCTCTATCACAGCAATCATCTGCATGGAGACACTTGTTTGGGCACTCTAGCCAATGCCCAAGGATACGATCCAGAGGAAATGACTCCTTCTAGAGAGGATTGAGGATGTCGCTGATACAGGATGAGCTGATTCCAAACACTGATTGCCTTGGATGCCCAGCCAATCTCCGGACATAATGACAAACGACACCTGAATTTCTCATCATAGCACCACCAAGCTGCACCTCCATGCAGCTTGTGTGCACTAAATATGCTACATTATCTAAGCATGCAAAGAGTACAGCGCCCTTTTCAGGGAAGTGCTGACAAAAAAAATGAGCCATAACCGTGAACCCTTAAAGAGGCTCTGTCACCACATGACGGTACAAGGGCGACAAGGGGCCACACAAACACCCTCCTATCTAATAAATATACAACGACACAATTAAAATTGGAAGGTGCTTGTCACAGCTTTATTAGATGATTTCTTTTACAGAACCTGAGAATATATAAAAAACAAGTATAAACATATCATAAACATAATTAACATATTAACATTATGTGGCTAAGGCCTTGACAACCTCCAAAACATAAATAAAGCAATACCCTTAAACCACTAGCCGTGACCATATAAGCTACAGTGGCGTCACCACGGGTATGCTAAAGCACCACGCTTCCCAGGGTCCGCCCCTTAGAGAAGCCCAAATCCATAGCTTTAAAATAAAACCAATATATTGTGTCAAAGACAGCAATATATAAAAACATAAATAGCGTTGCCAAGAACCCGCCACAGCATGAAAACTTGACTCCTTAAATTTTCATGCGCCGCCACACTTGAAAACCCAACTCCAGGCCTTCTTGGAGGCCAAAATTAAAAACATCCAGGCCCACATCCGTTAGGTGAACCCCATCCTTTCCAATGTACGCGCCCCGATCCTCCAATAGTCGGTGATGAACTACCAACCCACCATTTAGGCGAACAAACTTAGCCACTGTCTTATTAATCTTAACTCTGGTCCTATTCAGCGCCGACACTGACTGCGCATTGCGCCATTTTACCCGCTGTACAATTTCGGACCAGATAATCAAAAGCCGAGGATGGGTGTCTACAAAACATAAGAAGTCCCTCTTAATGTTCTTAATGAGGTTCTGCATGTGATAACTCCCGATGTAATTACCCCCTGCATGAATTATCAAGATGTCGTGTAGACCCCAGGACCTAACCGCATCCTGAAACAAAGGCCTTACCTGATCCCAGGTCAGGCTACAAACTCCGAACCAGTGTACCTCCTCCTCATCCGGATCTAAACCCAAATACCTACCATTCGGATGCACACGGGCACTCCTTTCAGCCAAGTAAATATAGGAATGGCCAAGAAGCCAAACCACACATTTGGCAGAACCTGAAAGCAACAGAAAATTAGTCACACAGAAAAAGAATGACATCCCCCCCACACAAAATAAACCCAAGATAAAGAAATCAACATTCCAGCAAATGCAGCCTAACATAGGAACGAAAGCGGCTGGACTCCCAGCGGCCAATCCTCTTAACTGAAGCAGTGTCGAGCCCAAAACGAGAATCCTCAGTAGCAGCTCCAATCCTAAAAGAATGAGAGCTGTAATCCAGATGTGAAAGGCCCAACCCTTGTACGCATTTCTTAAAGACAGCAATAAATTGATATCTGGACAACGCTGAACCATCCGCATGCACCAGCAAAGAGGAAAATCCCTGAGGACACACAGCCATGAAACGCAGAAAACACCCCACTGGGCACGATTCCCCCTCATGAATTTTAGTCAAACAAATCTCAAAACCTTTTCCATTCCTGTCAGTTTTTGAATGATACAACATTATTCTCAACACACTATCCTGAAAAAAACACATTGGTTACTTGAATACCGCCCTGCACCCGTTTTGAGGGACTAACCAATTTGCCAACCCTAAAAGCCCCATAGAAAGCCCAAGAGAAAGCCAATTGAAACAACAACCTCTCATAATCTGAATGGGATATCCTGTGCAACTGAGAAAATGTCCCTCCAACATTGCAAAATACACGGGCCCACGCTTATCCTGCCCAACATGCCCTTTTTGAAAACCCTGCAGAGCCCGCTGTATCAAAAAATGCTTAGTAACATCCGTACAACCAATTAACTTAAAGAAAAAGGAAACTGCCGCTACCGACTTAACAACAGAGGAAGCTGAAGATCCACTCTCCATAAGAGATAACAAAAAACAAAACATCCCCTCTAAGGCACTAAAAGGACTCCCTTGACTACACCACGAATCCTCCAGCTGGAACCATCTCACCCAGATCTTGGTATAAGCATCCCACGTAGCAGGGGCCAGCGAACGCTTCGCCCAACATATCAGACGAGCGACACCACCCTCCAAAGGTGCTCGGGGCAAGAAACCGGATCCCTCTCCGCTTCTGGAGGTAGCCAACGGAAACAATCCCACTGCAATCGAGATAAAGCATACGCAATGTCATTGAAAACTCCAGGAACATGATGAGCCCTAAATAGAATGTTCCATCTCAAACACAGCAGGACCAACTGGCGTAGCACTGTGATCACCGGGGGGGAATTGGCGGACAAACTATTAATAGCGCATACGACCGCCTTGTTATCACAGTGAAAAACCACTGACCGATTGGACAAAAGCGGTCCCCAAATTTCCACCGCAACAAGAATGGGAAACAACTTCAGAAAACAAAGATTACCCGTCAAACCACACTCCCTCCACTCTAGTGGCCAAGTACCAACACACCATTTTCCCTGACAATACTCCCCGAAACCGATAGAAACTTAAGCATCAGTACACAATTGTATCTCCACATTCGAAACTCCCTCTGCAATCCATAATGATCTGCCGTTATATTCTACCAAAAAGGAATCCCAAACCCTCAAATCCGCCTTATGCTCCTTGCCAAGGCGAATAAAATGGTGGTGACATCTAACACCAGCAGTTGCTTGTGCTAAGTGCCTACAAAAAACACGGCCCATGGGCATAATTCTTTCAGGCTAAATTGAGTTTCCCCAATAAAGATTGAAGGAGCCGCAGGGTGATTTTTGTTCTCACCAGAGCCTCCTGCACCGTTGCCCGCAGATCAATAAGTTTTGCCTCTGGCAACCTACATTCCATTGCCTGGGAATCAATTTCAATTCCCAAAAAACAGGTCGTTGTGGTTGGTCCTTCTGTTGTTTCAAATGCCAACGGAACCCCAAAGTCAACAAAAACATCCATCACTGCCCATAACAATATTGCACACGACGGCCGAGCCGCAGGGCCCACACAAAAGAAGTCATCCAAATAATGAATAACTGCTTTAGAGCCGGCTCGTTCACGGACCACCCACTCCAAAAACATGCTGAAGGCTTCGAAATAGGCACAAGAAATAGAGCACCCCATAGGAAGGCACCTATCAATATAAAAAAGGCCATCAAACGAGCACCCCAGCAAGTGCATGGAATCTGGGTGCACCGGCAAAAGGCAAAATGCAGACTCCACATCCACCTTAGCCATAAGCGCCCCTTGCCCCGCCGTCCTAACCAAATGAACCGCCTCATCAAATGACGTATAGGAAACCCGCGTCAAAGACTCATCGATATCATCATTTACCGAAGAACCCTTCGGATAAGATAAATGATGTATAAGCAGAAATTTGCCCGCCTCCTTCTTGGGGACAATCCCCAGCGGGGAGACACGCAAATTGGAAATAGGAACATCAGAAAGGGGGCCTAACATTCTACCCAACAAAACTTCCTTCCGCAACTTCTCTCGTACCAGTTCTGGATGATCCCGCACCGAACGCAGATTATTAGCCATCAAAACACCCACCCCCGCGGAGAACGGAATCCTAAATCCGTCCACAAAACCGTTCAATAACAGCTGCGCCCTCTCATTGTCGGGGTACCTCTTTAGCCAAGGCGTCATAGCGTCGAGGTTTACTGGACTCACCTCCTTTAGCAGAACCATCCCCTGGCTTCGCCGTGCCTCCTCATGCCCGCTTAAAACACTTGAAGATGGGGTGGTTACCACCCCCACACCCGGCACATTCGTATCTATAGACACAATTAGTTCCCCATTTACAGGTGCTCTCGTTGTAGAGTCAGCAGACCCCTTTCTTAAAACTCCCCGACGAACCCGCTGATCTAGACCCGCCGGGTGACGACTGAAAGGGGTTATGCAAACTCGCGACTTCAACATGACCCCCCTGACCAGCCCCCTTTGGTGTAGTTATAAGGTGCAGCCAAAAGCTTATGTCCTTATGATCCCACCGCAGGGATGACTGAACCGCCATACGCTGACGAAACTGCTCATCATATTTAAGCCAAGCAGTACCCTCATACGTTCTATAAGCCTCCCAAATAGAATTCAAGTAATAAAATAAACCGGAACAATGTTCTGGGCATTTCTCCCCTATAACGCTAGCCATGATGGAAAAAGCTTGTAGCTAATTCCCAAATGTGCGCGGAATCAGCCTATACCGTCTTCTCTCATCATCCTCCTCCTTACAATGTTCCTTGCCCTTTTCCCACCGTTCCACACTAAATCGCTCCAACGGCAATAAAGTAAAAATATCCAAATTCTCCCTTTTCCAAATATTTTCACGGAGCTCTGGCTTTAAGTGGGTCCCTAATGGTCCTTCAAAGCGAATGTACATGCTCCCCTTTGCAGTATCCGAAACTGGCAAGGGCTTATTAGCCCCATCTACCTTCTCCGTCTGGACCCCGGCATCTAAGGCGTTAAATGACGAAGAGCCTGCCTCAGCACTCGCAGTACTCTCCCTACGAGCACCCCCCTCTAACTGTCCCTGCACTGACCAAGCTCCAACGGGACCTGCTAGCTGTGACCCACGAGAAGTATCAACTGAAGCTAACAACTGACGTAACCCATCTAACAAATTTCCCCAAACTCCACTCGTGACTGACAAATCCCCCGTAGAACCGCAACCTACAGGTACTTGCCCCACTAGACTACTCTCATGACCTGCCTAAGTAGAGTCGTGTGTTAGTGAACCTTCACTTATCCCTTCCTATCCCTCCACTCCCACCTTTTAGAAAAGACACGTGACACCGAGGTTGGATGTGAAATGGCCACAGCAGCCGTTTATTAATTTCACAGTTTTATAAAATACCATTTAAATCCGAAACATTCGCATAACTAATTAGGAATCCAACCAGAGAATTCCTTCTAATAATTCACATGACCCAACATGGGTCAGAATCATAAATAACAATTTAACGTTAACATTAATCCGAGCAGGGGAAGTCCTTGAAGCCATTTTAGATATTCCTTTTTAAACACCCCGAGTTAGCCATCTGCAACCACCACCAACCAATTACCTCCAGCCGTAAACCAGCTCGGAGGCACCGCTCACCTCTGCAGATGGCTCCAACCACCAGAAGACCACTTCAAAGGGATAACACCCGATGAAGTCTTCAACCATGTACCTTTTTTGGGGGACGCATACCCCCGATGCGACCCCCCCCACCATTTTGTACTGACTGACCTCAAGGACTCCCCCCGCCAGCTGCTATGACACCTGGACCTACTCCGAATGAAAATAAAAACAACATGTTAGATAAGCACACAGTAAAAGCAAAACACTCATAGACGTACTCACATAAAGACCACAAGGGATCAACAAACAAAGGGCGGGAGGGTGGGAGCTTATACTAGTATGTGTTACTCCTCCCGCTGCTTCCGGCTCAATGCCGAAAGCAGCGGGAAACCTGGTAACGGCCCCCTAACTCCTCCCTCCTCTCATCCTCCACCCCCTACCTCTCCCTCATAGTTAACCCTTTCCCTACTAGGTCCGTCATGGAGGCTTCCCTCCTAAGCCTTGCAGTCTGCGTCCAGCCTCTTCTTGACCTGCCTAAGTAGAGTCATGTGTTAGTGAACCTTCACTTATCCCTTCCTATCCCTCCACCCCCACCTTTTAGAAAAGACACGTGCGTGACACCGAGGTTGGATATGAAATGGCCACAGCAGCCGTTTATTAATTTCACAGTTTTATAAAATACCATTTAAATCCGAAACATTCGGATAACTAATTAGGAATCCAACCAGAGAATTCCTTCTAATAATTCACATGACCCAACATGGGTCAGAATCATAAATAACAATTTAACGTTAACATTAATCCGAGCAGGGGAAGTCCTTGAAGCCATTTTAGATATTCCTTTTTAAACACCCCGAGTTAGCCATCTGCAACCACCACCAACCAATTACCTCCAGCCGTAAACCAGCTCGAAGGCACCGCTCACCTCTGCAGATGGCTCCAACCACCAGAAGACCACTTCAAAGGGATAACACCCGATGAAGTCTTCAACCATGTACCTTTTTTGGGGGACGCATACCCCCGATGCGACCCCCCCACCATTTTGTACTGACTGACCTCAAGGACTCCCCCCGCCACAGCGAAACAGGCCTTGACCACCTTAAGCCTGTGAGTTCCGCCACACCACCACCGCCCTATCAATTCCCTCTGCTATTGCCAGGCTCCACAGATTGATCCCAACCTCGGTCAAATGAACCCCATCACTCCTCCAGTAGTTCCCCACTCCTGACTCCAAATCCCTGTGCCGCACGCAAATGCCCCCATTTTTGGCTACAAAACGGGACACCGCCCGATTAACTTTAATGCGAGCCTTATTGACTCGTTCCACTGACCTAGCCAGTCGCCAATGTTTCCTTGGGACAATGTCCGACCACACTATCACCAACCTGGGATAAGAAACCCACAAACACAACATATCATGTTTAATATCCCGCACCAACTCACGAAAGGGGCGGACCCCCAAGTCATTCTCACCCACGTGCAATACCAAGACCTCTGCAACCCTATCCAGCCGGGAATATGTCTGGAATTCCGCTAACACCCTGCTCCATGACATACCTCTAAATCCCAGCCAATGCAAAACCGCATCCTGCCGCGGAATGCGCAACTGGCGACCATCCGGGCGGACGTCCGCCCTCAAAGCCCCCCAATGCACGTAAGAGTGGCCCAACAACCACACCAGACATGGAGGCATATCTGAAACGGAAAAGAAAATTAGATACCAACACACAAACATTTTTCAACCGCTAACAACATGACTCATAACAGATGGGGGCCGACATAAAACCTAAATCTGTTGGACTCCCAATGACCGATGCGCCGCACCCCTTCATCATCCAACCCCCAGCGCCCTGCTTATGTTGCTGCGCCAATCCTGAAGGAATGAGATGAATACGGGCCCGCCGCGACACCGACCGCCGCCAAACATTTTTTAAATACAGCTCCAAATTGAAATCTGAACAAAAATGACCCATCCTCGTGACATAACAATGGCAACTCTGGAGACCCCCCTCGTGGCTCAAAATCCCGCATGCAAGCGACCGGGCACATAGCCGAACCAGGGAGGGCGAACAAAACTATCAGCTTTCCCTTTCCCAATTGGTCTGTTTTTGACCGGCGCAACCATACCTCGAGCCGATCCGCATATAGGCTCACCTCCCCCAGTCTCAACCCCCCTGCCCGCTTGGTACTAGGCGACACCAGCTCGCCAATTCTGAATGCCCCAAAGAACGCCAAAGAAAATGCGAACCGAAACAACTCCATCTCGGCCGAAGAACGACAGACCGATGCTAATGATCCGCCCAAAGAGCTAAGAAGAGAAAACGACACAGGCCTTCTACAATCCGCCTCGACCCTACCTCGGCGCAGACCCTTCAAAGCCTGTCCCACTAAAAATTCCTTAGATATATCCCGAAAGCCCCGCAACTTAAAACCAAATGCTACCGCAGACATGAAACGATTAACCTTTGCCAAAGAAAACCCCGCCTCCCAGGCGTCCCCTAACCAGTACAAAAGTGCCACCAACCTGTCTCTATCCGTGTTGACGTCACCCAACTCTCTTACCCACTCCTCCCACTGCCTCCAACAAGCAGAATAAGCACTCCACGTTGTGCGCGCTAAAGACCTTTCCACCAATCGTTCTACGGGACCGAGACCAGATCCCAGAGATGTTCCGGACAAGCCAAACCGAGACGGTCCGCTCCCGGCGCCAATTGCCGAAACCGGTCTCACTGCGAGCGAGAAAGAGCATCAGCGATACAATTCCGTACCCCCGGCACATGAACCGCCACCACACACGCGTTCAATGACAAGCACACCAACACTAAATGTCGCAACAACTGAACTACCGGCGGAGATGATGCCATGATGTTATTAATGGCCAGCACCACCCCCATGTTGTCGCAGTAAAAACGAACCTTCTTATCCCTGAGCCTGTCCCCCCAAATGGTCGCCGCAACCACGATGGGGAAAAGCTCGAGCAGGGCCAGATTCCGCGTGAGTCCACTGGACACCCAGCTAGCCGGCCATTGACCTGCGCACCACGGACCTCCCCCGTACACTCCAAAACCGCCCGCCCCCACCACATCCGTAAAAATATTTAAATCACTCGTATCCTGTGCCGGAGCCATCCATAGCGAGCGACCGTTATACTGGCCCAAGAAGTTATCCCATACCTGCAGATCAGCTCGATGCTCCTCCTTGAGCCTCACAAAATGATGTGGCGCACGCACCCCCGCCGTTGCCGCCGCCAAACGTCTACCAAATACCCTCCCCATTGGCATAATCCGGCAAGCGAAATTCAACTACCCCAGCAACGACTGAAGCTCACGCAGCGTAATTTTCTTTAACCTACAAGCCCGGCGTACCTGCTGAATCAAAGCCCCCAACTTATCCGCAGGAAGACGACACTCCATTGCCACGAGTCAATTTCAATACCCAAAAAGCAAATAGTCGATACCGGGCCCTCAGTCTTTTCTGGCGCCAAAGGGATCCCAAAATCCCCCGCCACCTTCTGCAATGCATGAAGCAAATTACCGCAAACCGGCGAACCCCCCGGGCCGACGCACAAGAAATCGTCCAAGTAATGTATCAAAGAGTCGACCCCAGCTACTCCCTTCGTCACCCACTCAACGAAGCTACTAAACGCCTCGAAGTATGCGCAAGAAAGGGAACATCCCATCGGAAGGCACCTATCCACGTAAAAAGCCCCATTCCAAAAACAACCCAACAGCCGTTGGCTCTTTGGATGAACTGGCAACAACCTGAAAGCCGCCTCGATGTCGGTTTTTGCTAACAGCGCGCCGGGACCCGCAGCCCGAACTAACCCCACCGCCTTATCGAATGAGGTATACACTACGGAGCACAACTCATGATCAATCCCGTCATTCACTGACGAACCCCTGGGAAACGATAAATGCTGAATCAAACAAAATTTCCGAGGCTCGCACTTTGGAACAATACCCAACAGGGACACCACTAAATCTTTTGTTGGCTGATCAACAAAAGGCCCCGCCATACGACCCAACGAAACCTCTTTAAACAATTTTTCTGACACGACCTGAGCATGCAAATAGGCCGACTTAAGGTTCCTCCGCGTAACCGGGACCTCATAAGGAGGCGGAGGAATAATAAACCCAACACAAAACCCTTCGTAAAGTAACATGGCCGCCGCCCTATCCGGATACTCATTTAGATAAGGGACCATCCTTTCCACCCTCACCGGTGACAACCCCTTGACTAACCGAGGAGGACTGGTTCCCTGACCTCTTCTTTCGCATACATTTTGCAGCCCCGTGGGATGCACCATTACACTCTGAACACACGTGCTTGAACTTGCACGTGGCCCCGAACTTACACTAGCCATCGTTGAATTGCCAGCAGAATCCCAGCTTTGCCCCGACGCCTTGCCCGACCTGACTGGACTGGCCTCCCTGGCCGACGCTCCCGGGAAAGGACTGCCTAACCGGAGCCGTAACCCTTAACCAGAGAGCAATATCCTTCTGGTCCCACCGAATCGCCGGCCGAACCGCTTTCCGCTGACGGAATTGCTCGTCGTATCTTAGCCACGCCTGCCCCCCATACGCCCTATGAGCCTCCCCAATGGCATCAAAATAGCAAAACAACGCCGAACAATTTTCCGGCGCCTTTTCCCCTATCACACTGGCTAATATGGCAAACGCCTGCGACCAATTGACGAACGTCTGCGGGATAAGCCTATACCGCCGACGTTCCTCCTCATCCTTCTTACTCTCGTCCCGCTTGCTCTTATCCAAATTGAATTTAGCAAGCGGCAGGAGAGAAAAAATCTCGACATATTCGTCCTTCCATATCCACTCACGCACCTCCTGCTTTAAATGCGCCCCCAATGGACCTTCGAAGCAAACATACACCTCCCCACGAGCACGATCATCAATAAGCACCCTATCGCCTTCCTTTTGGGCCTCGGTCTGTACTGACACCGCGACCGCCTCTTTTGCCCCCACCCCGGGCCGCGCCTGTAACGATCCCACTTCCCGGGGGCCTTCCCAAACTACCGCCGGGGACACCTCCGTAACTACTGGAGCCTCCGCCTTATCTAGACGCCCGACCAGCTCCCGCAAGCAAACCACTAAGTCCGCTAGACCCGCGTCGTCACGCCCGACCGCGCCGCTACCGGCCGCCGACGCTACGCTAGCAGCCCCCCCCGCCGACACCCGACATAAAAATCGCAGGATATGACAAAGACGGAGTTATGCACTCACCGGGCTGCACAGGCGCTGTGTTCCCGTCAGCCGGACCATCCTGACCTCGCCGATAAACGTCCAGTTCACCTTCCTCCAGCTCCTCTCTCGCAGATGACTGGCCATCCCACCGACATCTCCTACACGGGAACGACGACGCGCTGACAGATGGGCCGGCAACCTGCCGCCCGACCGCTGGGACCCAGACTTCCGACCGGACCTGTTGCCTCGTCGTCGCTGCAGCTCTAGGTGTCCGTCTAGACCAGACATGGGCAAACTACGGCCCGCGGGCCACATACGGCCCGTTAGGCTTTTTAATCCGGCCCGCCGAACTTGTCCAAATAATAGTAAAAACCTCCTTTTTTTCCCCTTTCCCTGCAATGCCCACGTTTTCCCAATAGATGGCGCACTCAAAACACATTGACCGTTGACCCTTAACGCCGAAGGACGGATATATCCGTCCTCAGCAGCTGCTAGTTCGCGCAGGAGGACGGATATATCCGTCCTGTGATCGCGCGGGTACTGACAGTTTACCCACGCGATCAGCGGCAGGAGCACGGCTGTTATACACAGCCTGGCTCCTGCTGCAACTGCCGGAATCGAAGCACGCGCCGATTCCGGCAGTTTAACCCATTAAATGCCGCTGTCAACAGTGACAGCGGCATTTAATGTGTTTGACAGAGGGGGGAACTCCCTCTGTCTCCCGATCGGCGCCCCCGCAAACAAATCGCGGGTCGCCGTCGGGTTTCCATGACAGCCGGGGGTCTAACAAAGACCCCCAGGTCTGTCTTCAGCATCTGCCTGTTAGGCGATGCCAGAGGCATGACCTAACAGGTTGCCTGTCAGTTTTACACTGACAGGCAATAATGCTTTGGTATACGAAGTATACCAAAGCATTATATATGCGATCGGCATATCGCATAGTGAAGTCCCCTGGTGGGACTAAAAAAAAAAAGTAAAACCGTTAAATAAAGTTTGTGAAAAAAAAAATAAAAAAAATTACAGTCAAAGTCAAATAAAACTACTTTTTTGCCCCAAAAAGTGGTTTTATTTAATAAAACGGTCAAAACAAATCACACATACACATATATGGTATCCCTGCGATCGTAACAACTTGACCAATAAAATGAACACATTAATTAAACCGCCGGATGAACGGCGTCCAAAGAAAACGCAAAAAACAACGGCAAAATTCTCTCTTTTCTCCCATTCCCCCCATAAAAAATAAAATAAAAGTTCATCTATAAGTCCTATGTACCCCAAAATAGTACTAATGAAAACTACACATTGTCCCGCAAAAATCAATCCCACGTACGGCCACCGACGGAAAAATAAAAAAATTACGCCTCTTGGAACGCGGCGATGCAAAAACAAGTAATTTCTTTCTAAAAGGGTTTTTATTGTGCAAACGTAGAAAAAACATATAAAACCTTTACACATTTGGTATCCCTGTAATCGTGCCGACCCATAGAATAAAGGTAACATGTTATTTATGCTGCATAGTAAACGGCGTAAACTTATAACGTGAAAATTAATGCTGGAATAGCTGCTTATTTTCAATTCTCTCCTAAAATAAAGTTAATAAAAGTTAATCAATATGTTATAAGCATCTAAAAATGGTACAATTACAAAATACAACTCGTCCCGGAAAAAACAAGCCCTTATACGGCTATGTCGACGAAATAAAAAAAGAGTTACGACTCTTGGAATGCGACCGTGGAAAAACAAAAAATAATCCTTGGTCATTAACGTGCAAAATGGCCCGGTCATTAAGGGGTTAATGTGGCGCGTATTTCTCTTTATTTCACTTTAATTTTCACTTCGTTTCACGTCACCATTAAGCCCTTCGGTTTTCAAAGAGTACAATATCAGCCGTCACTTTGCCACGAAGCATGCAAACTATGCTAGCAAGCAGTCAACACAAGAACGGGCGGCTACTGCTCAGAGGTTGGCAGCTAATTTACAGAGTCAACAGAACTTTTTTCTTGATAAATCACAGTGCGTATGTTATTTTAATCTATTTACATTTCCTCCTCCCAGTATCTGCGAAATAGTATGTAAATGCCATATCTTGCATATTCCTTGAGACAAATTTATTAACTGATAAGGGCTATTTTTCACATTTGAAAGACAGTTAATAAATTGGGTTGTAGTGTGCTTACTGTGCTATGAGGTTTGCACACACTACATTTAATGCTTTAGTATATCCGGCCCAAACACTCCCTCCAAATGCTCCTGGCCCGGCCCCTCTGTCAAATTTTAGAACCCATTGTGGCCCGCGAGTCAAAAAGTTTGCCCACCCCTGGTCTAGACGATCCCGATGAAGCCTGCCCCCTGGCCGGAGCATCACCAGGCGGGGCGGCCGTAGATTGTCCTCCAAATCTTGCATCCGATGGGGGAGGGGTGACAGGGAGCCCGGCCTGCGACTCCCTGATTACCGCCGGACCCCGTCGCGGCTGGGGATTCCTGCCAGGACGCAGGGCCTGGGAAGAGGCGGCTCCCCCAGCTGCCTGGCCTGCAGCGTCCTTTGTAGGGCTCCCTCTGCGATGCCGCGTCCGCGGGACCACCTCAGGGCTGAGGCGTTCTGGAGGGCGGGACCGCCGGGAGCGACGGGTAGACCCGGCCTGAGTCACCGTCGCCCCTGGCGACGCTCTCTGCCTCCTCTGAGCAGGAGCGGGTGTTGCCGACTCCCCCCCGCCGCCATATTACTGCTAGGAAGGGGGCCGGGGGAGGGGAGCCTGTCCCCTTCAGCAACAGACCTCGGGTGCCGTGCCTGACGTGGCGACGATTCGGCGTCCGGGATCCTGGTGAGTGCCGCCACGGTCTCCTCCAACCACCCGGGACCGTGGTGAACAGCTGCAGCACGCAGCCGCGCAAGTATGTCGGCCTTCGACATGGCACAGAGCGGGACAACGGAGGAGCTTATACTAGTAGGTGTTACTCCGCTCAATGCCGAAAGCAGCGGGAAGCCTGGTAATGGCCCCCTAACTCCTCCCTCCTCTCATCCTCCACCCCCTACCTCTCCCTCATAGTTAACCCTTTCCCTACTAGGTCCGTCATGGAGGCTTCCCTCCTAAGCCTTGCAGGCTGCGTCCAGCCTCTTCTTTACTAAAATTACTGCCCACGTGTATGGTGTGTAAACGCCGTGACTCACCAGAAGGCTGCCCGTCGCCAAACACTAACGGGGCTGTCCGTCCTGAATCCACCAAAGCCGTCTCCTGACCGAGCATCCAAGGCACCCCGAGTGCCCGCCGCAAAGCATCGGCCGCTTCTACACCGGACTCCCGTCCTGACGACACCTGGAACAACAAATAAACAAACAAACGAAACACCTGCCACCTGGTCAACGTCACCCTCAGGAGGCGCTGGATGATGCAAATGTTGTACATATTCAGAAGTCAGTGCAGACCTACCACTACTGCTGCTATAACGAAAATGGCCAGGAGGTGGCGCAGGCCTGCCACCACGATGTAATAATTTTCCTGAACAGCAGGTGGCGCCGGCCTACCACCGACACTGCAATGTTCCGAACGGCCACTAGATGGCGCCAAATCACCCATGCTAATGGGTGTACTATGCACACTGGCCCCTGACCCAGCAGATGGCACTCTAGCAGCGCTGAAGGCACTCACCGTGACAGCCGCAGAGTCCTGGCTTGCTTCCAGCCCCACAGAAGAACTCCTGACAGGCTCCCTGAACGAGCCCACCACACTGGAAAGGAGGGGGACTGCTCCCCGCCGCTGCACCACCGCTTCCCTCAACGTCCATCTCCACGTCGCTCCTCAGGCACACGGACTGTGCTGCGCTGACCCCGACTGGACACCCGGCGAACCGCACCTCGGCCTCTCACTCCAGGCCTCTCCACTGCTGCCGCCGCTCCCGACACCGCCATGGCTCCAGTCCCCGACACCGGAACAACGCCACCGTCGCCAGCCACCGGATCTGTCACACCAGGGACCACTACCGCGGAAACAGGTAAGGGGGGAGTCACACTCCTCCGTCTGCGCCGGGGGGCTGGGGAAGCAGAGGGGCTCAAGCGTTCAAGAGGACTGGGAGGACGCCCCGCCGGGTAGCCTGCTAAAGCCCCTAGCTGCTCCTGGACACACTCCAGCCCCTTATCAGCCGCCTGCTCCCTAACCCTAGCAATTAACTGCTCTAAACCCTCCATAACTCTAGGCCCTAAAACTGACCAGAAAACAGCTACCCTGACACTGGCTGCACACCTCTATTCTTGACAAAAATTTTCAAGCCATAACATGGCTTCCCTGCTTATCCCACTATATATACATCCCATTAACTCCACCCCCAATGCTCACAACCCCCTAGCACAATTCCTGACTCAAACCCACCCACCAACCTATAACCAAAATACCCCTCTAAATGACCCCTTGCAGGTCCAGACCCGTCATGACCGCCCTCTGCCCAGCTCTGCTTAGCTCTGGGCTCACATTATAAGTGGCCTATCGTCTACATAATATGATCGGCGCTGTGATGTAGATTACAGCAGTGTTTTTTATTTAGAAAAAGGATCATTTTTAAGGAGTTATGACCTATTTTAGCTTCATGCTAATGAGTTTCTTAATGGACAACTGGGCGTGTTTTACTTTTTGACCAAGTGGGCATTGTGGAGAGAAGTGCATGGCGCTGACCAATCAATGACCAATCAGCGTCATACACTTCTCCCCATTCATTTACACAGCACATAGTGATATAGCTATATCGCTATGTGCAGCCACATAAACACATTATAACGTTACTCAAGTGTCCTGAAAGTGAATATACATTACCTCCAGCCAGGACGTCATGTCTATTCACAATCCTGACACTTATGTAGCATCTCTGTGATATTTACAGCAAGGCTATCTCGTTTTAAATGACATGTTACATCTTACAGGTCTTTACCACTTTGGAATTTTTCTCAGACCCTCTCTCAAAACTTAGCTTCTTGTCCACAATACGCTCTTTGTCCACCATTACGTGATCCACTGAAACCAAATATCACAAATTCTCGTCTGTGGATCTTGTCCCCTATATTGGTGGACAGGTAAATTCCCAGAGGAGCCACACCACAGAATAATAAGCCACAGAAGGTTAATCTGTACAAACCATCTAGTCAGGCGGGGTATTAACCTACTGGCTTTACTGGCAGAGCTTATAATCCACCCTTTGCCACCCAAACAAGCCCAAGTTGTCCTTTAAAATAGAGAACAAATCCACATCCGTCAACACATTTGTGCTTGACTACGCAGCCAAACATGAAGGTGACTCACCACTCACAGGAATCCTGGCATCACCCAAGGGTGCCTCCAAGATTGTTCCAGCAGCTGGACGTCCAGTCTCTTGACCGTGGTCAACTGCAGATCCCAATGATGCAATAGGAGGCAGTCTTCGTCCGTATCCTATGACAACGGTCTTTCCCACCAATCGCATTGAGGGGGCAATAAACTCCCTTTGGAGTCTACACCTGTCTCACCACTGATGCTACCGACTGCCCTCCATAGTCTGCCTGCACTTTATAACCACAGGACTGCTCCTTCCACCACACCTCGAGCCATCCATGCCCCTACTGCTTCCTCAGGGACAGAGCAGAACCCTGCCTCATGGACCTGTTAGATGAGGTTGCAATGTAAGGACTGACTCCTCCTTCCTCTACACGAGCGCTGTCCCACATCCCCGGACCACTTTACTGCAAGCCGGGAACTTCCGGCCATGCCACATGCAGGGAAGGGTGGCTGGAGAAACTATTTTTAGAGGATAACACATCCTTTTAAAAAGCACGGGACAACAATAACAGTCCATAAGTTTTTGGAAAGGGCTCTTCAGCTCCTTTGCTTTTGGAAAATGGACTCCCTTAAAAAGTGGATTTCCATGCCGTTGCATCCACTCCACCACTGAGAACCCTGTGTGGTAACAATCCTGAATCTTTTTGGAGAACTGTTGCCTACTAGGCACAGGTAACCCTTTATAACGACTCAGAAAAAATAATTGTGTTAACCATTTAAGATTACATTGATAATAAACATTAATTTAAACTATATAAGCAATATACCCATAAGCTCCATAATTCTAGGCACCCAAGGGGCCTTACAATAGAATACACTTGTTATTCTAATTTTGACCATAAAATTGGGTTTTGCCATACAGCACAGGAAAGGGGGGGGGCATGTTATTTTGTTTCATTTTTGAGGGGTTAACCCGACGGAAACCTCAGACGGAATCCCTCAACGGAAGGGCAACGGTGATGTGAACAGGTCCTTAGTGTCGTCTTTTTCTTTATTTTCTATTTGTACATTATACCTCAGATAAATAATTATGGCCCTAGTGTGTTATACATAAAAGTGTCTATAACATGTATCAGGAACATATTATCACACCTTTGATTCTTTACAGATGACTGATCCCAGTGAGAAGAAGGAACGTGACATATAATCCTGTCAGCAGCAAGAAAGGAATCACAAGACAGGTAATTAATATTTATATTAATTACTGATAACACTCAGGCTAGATATGAGTTCTAGACCCGCAGAGGTGTGATAGTATCTTCCTGATAAGTCAGAATATATGTGTTTTTAACATGTATATCTTCTATAGACAATATCTAGTATAACACAACCATATCTCAGGTACAGAGGTGAGGAACATGTCTATTATTTTACCCTCTGTTCTTTAAAGTCAGAAATCCACCTTTTATTTCCAATAGAATATAATTGTTATGGTCCTTTTGACCATAAAATTTGGCATGAGGGGAGGCTAGTGAGGGCGAGTAACGTATTTGACCTTGCTTTGTTACTGGCAGTATGATGACAAGAAACCCAGGTTTGATGCAGGTTTCTTTTAGTAGGCCGGTAATGTTTGCAAAACGACCAAAAGGAAATACAAAAAACTGTTCTTAGCAGATAGGCACAGTCACTTAAAATATTACACAAAATGGCGGCAATTTCAGGCAATGCAGGAAATGGGGTTTTACCAGCTTGGTTTCCTTGGGACAGAGCTCGGACTCTTCCCTGATACAGGGGTAACCCATCGTCTCAGCAACTAAATTACAGGGAGGCTTCACGCAACTTCCACTTGTTACATCCAATGCTGCCTCTTTCATAGCAATCATCTGTGTGGAGGTTCCTGCACTGCACCGCCACAGCAATGGGCCCTCTCTGGCTTCAGGGCCTACTCAGCCCTGCTGGCACAATAGTTGCTGATTTATGGGTCGCAGCCCTTGCACCAGAACCCATTAGGTGGGATCAGTCACCTTTTATCAAATTTAAAAACAGCCCCTTTGTAAGTTATTCAATGTTCCGACACTGATTACTTGCCCATACTACACTGTTTTTGCACACTACAGTAAATATTAAAGACTGTGCCCGAGCCGGTATTCCCGGTGCCTGCAATAAACAGGGTTAGCCACCATTTTCTGAACAGTGTTACATAGCAGTGAGCTTTGCTGACGTGAGCATCTGCACAGCTCAGAACATGTAAGCACAGGTAAGCTAATCCTATTTAGCCTTGAGAAAAGACGACTAAGGGGGGACATGATTAACTTATATAAATATATAAATGGCACATACAAAAAAATATGGTCAAATCCTGTTCCATGTAAAACCCCCTCAAAAAACAAGGGGGCACTCCCTCCGTCTGGAAAAAGAAAGGTTCAACCTGCAGAGGCGACAAGCCTTCTTTACTGTGAGAACGGTGAATTTATTGAATAGACTACCGCAGGAGCTGGTCACAGCAGGGACAGTAGATGGCTTTAAAAAAGGCTTAGATAATTTCCTAGAACAAAAAAATATTAGCTCCTATGTGTAGAAATTTTTTACTTCCCCTTTCCCATCCCACTTCCCCTTTCCCATCCCTTGGTTGAACTTGATGGACATGTGTGTTTTTTCAACCGTACAAACTATGTAACTATGTAACTATATAAGGTCCTGTGACTAAAACAACACATAAAAATGCTTCCTGGCCACTAGGTGGCAGCATCGCAATGGAAGTATATATGCATATAGTGACGGCTCATCTCTAGTCCAGGACCCAGTGGCGGATTAAGTAGACTATAGGCCCTGGGCTGTTCCACAAGCTTGGGCCCCCTTCTTGTCATAAGAGTATCGCAAAATTCCACTCTTCCGTCATAATCATCTTCGGATAGCTCCTGAACTAGACGTATTTTATAAGGATGATAATAATCCCTCCTCAAAATTTGACGGACTGATGTGGCACTGATATCATTTTGTTGTGCTCCATTCGAGACAGATGTTTAAGGGTGTGTTCACACGGCCTATTTTCATCCGTTTTTTGTCCGTAAACGGCCGAAAAATCGGAAGTAGAACGCCTCCAAACATCTGCCCATTGATTGCAATGGGAAGAACGGCATTCTATTCCGACGGGCCTTTTTTTTTACACGGTCGTGAAAATGAAGTGCAGGTCACTTCTCGGGACGTTTTTGGAGCCGTTTTTCATAGACTCTATTGAAAACCGCTCCAAAAGCGGCCGTAAAAAACGCCACAAAAATCGCGAGTGGCTCAAAAAACGCCTGAAAATCAGGAGCTGTTTTCCCTTGAAAACAGCTCCGTATTTTCAGACGTTTTTGAGTTTGCATGTGAACGTACCCTAAGGGTCATCATGTACATTGAGCAGAACATCTAAAGCTTTTTCATCATTACTAGCATGTTTGGGTCTTACGGATCTTGGTGCGTCTTTAATTGAACCACTTGTTTCGAAACGATGAACAGTTCTTTTAACAGTTGACAATGAAATTGGATCACGGATAGGATAAGTGGCATTGAATAAAGCCGCTACTTCTTGATAGGATCTTATTTTTTCTTCGCCATACCCTCTCATCAATAAAGTGATCCTTTCCGTTTCGGTCAAATGCATTTTGTGATATGACAATAGAAATGTACAAAAATGAAAATTACTCTCCGAATTAGCGCTCTCTGAAATTCATAGACTAGGTCCATTTTGTATCGCCGAGACCGATTGTAATAATACGTAATTTAAAGTCACCTTGATGTGACATTCCTAAGCTCGCACATGCACACGTGCCCACACACATTTAGGATTTTACCCGAGCGGTACATTTTGGGCAATGCAAACACCGGCGGTAGCCGATAATGACAATGATAACTTTAAAGTTAAATATCTCAGCGGCATTGTTTTCATATTGAAAAGCGCTTTCAAATGAGCCCCACTCGACCTCCGTGCCATTTAAGATTTTGCTAACCCCGACCACCACACCGCCCCCAAGGGTGTTTTTTTTTCTTTTCAATAAACTGGTAGATTTTATGACCCCATTAAATCCCACCAAATTTCAACCCTCTACCTCGAGCCGTTCAAAAGTTATAAGGGTGTTTCGAAACTTTTGGTGGCCACTGTATAGACTCATTACACAGAGTGATCTATTTCCAGCATTTTTGGCTTTTAACCCCTTAAGGACGCAGCCTAGTTTGGGCCTTAAGGCTCAGAGTCTATTTTTTAAATCTGACATATTTCACTTTATGTGGTAATAACGTAGGAATGCTTAAACCTATCCAAGCGATTCTGAGACTGTTTTCTCATGAGACATTGGGCTTTATGTTAGTGGTAAAATTTGGTCGATATATTCAGTGTTTATTTGTGAAAACTGGCAAAATGTAGAGAAAAATTTGAAAAATAGAATTATTCAGAATTTAAATGCATGTGCTTGTAAAACAGACGGTTATACCAGCCGAAATAGTTACTAGTTCACATTTCCCATAAGTCTACTTTAGATCTGCATAGTTTTTAGAGCATTATTTTATTTTTCTTGGACGTTACAAGGCTTAGAACATAAACAGCAATTTCTCATATTTTTAAGAAAATTTCAAAAGCCTTTTTTTTAAGGTACCTGTTCAGTTCTGAAGAGGCTTTGAGGGGCCTATGTATTAGAAACCCCGATAAAACACCCCATTTTAAAAACTAGACCCCTCAAAGTATTCAAAATAGCATTTAGAACGTTTTTTTAACCCTTCAGGCATTTCACAGGAATTAAAGCAAAGTGGAGGTGAAATTTGCAAATTTCATTTTTCTTGCTGAATTTCAATTTTATTCTATTTTTTTTCTGTAACAAAGAAGGTTTTACCAGAGAAACACTACTAAATATGTATTGTCCAGATTCTGCAGTTTTTAGAAATGTCCCACATGTGGCTCTAGTACGCTCGTGGAATAAAACACAAGCCCCAGAAGCAAAGAAGCACCTAGTACATTTTGGTGCTTCTTTTTTTATTAGCATATATTTTAGGCAGCATGCCAGGTTTGGAGAGGTGTTGAGGTGCCAAAACAGTAGCAATCCCCCAAAACTGACCCCATTTCGGAAACTGCACCCCTCAAGGAATTAATTTTGGTTATTGTTACCATTTTGACCTGGTAGTTTTTTCACAGCCCGTATTTGAATTGGGCTGTGAAATTAAAAGAATGACAATTTGTCCAATAAGATGTCATTTTTGATCAGAATTTCTTATTTTCACAGGGAACAAAATGCCCCATTTTGTTGCCCAATTTGTCCTGAGTGCGGCAATACCCCATTTGTGGTGATAAACTGCCGTTTGGGCCCATGGGAGGACTCAGAAAGAAAGGAGCGCTATGTGTTCTTAGGAGTCCAGATTTTGCTGGATTGGTTTTCAGGTGCCATGTCGCATTTGCAGAGCCTCAGAGGTATCAAAGCAATGGAAACCCACCAAAAGTGACCCCATTTTGGAAACAAAACCTCTCAAGGAATTTATTTATGGGTGTTGTGACCATTTAGACCCCACAGTTTTTTCACAGAACTTATTTGAATTGGGCTGTGAATTAAAAAAAACAAAACTTTTTTCCAATAAGATGTAGTTTTGGCTCAAAATGTCTTATTTTCACAACTAATAAAATACCCCATTTTGTTGCCAAATTTGTCCTGAGTGCGGCAATACCCTATTTGTGGTGATAAACTGCCGTTTGGGCCCATGGGAGGGATTAGAAGGAAAGGAGTGCTATGTGTTCTTTGGAGCCCAGATTTTGCTGGATTGGTTTTCGGGTGCCATGTCGCATTTGCAGAGCCCCAAAGGTATCAAAGCAATGGAAACCCACCAGAAGTGACCCCATTTTGGAAATTACACCCCTCAAGGAATTCATTTATGGGTGTTGTGACCATTTAGACACCACAGTTTTTTCACCGAATTTATTTGAATTGGGCTGTGAATTTAAAAAAAATTAATTTTTTCCAATAAGAGGTAGTTTTGGCTCAAAATTTCTTATTTTCACAAGGAATAAAATACCCCAATTTGTTGCCCAATTTGTCTTGAGTTCGGCAATACCCCATTTGTGGTGATAAACTGCCGTTTGGGCCCATGGGAGGGCTCAGAAGGAAAGGACCACCATGTGGCCTACTGGGAAGTCATGTGTGCAGAAGCCTCTGAGGTATCAGTACAGTTGAAACCCCCGAGAAGTGACCCCGTTTTAAAAATGACACCCCTTAAGGAATTCATCTAGAGGTGTAGTGAGCATTTTGACCCCACAGGTATTGTGTAAAAGATAATGCGCAGCAGATGGTGCAGAGTGAGATTTGCAATTTTCTATATATATGCCATGTCAGTGTCCGATATATTGTGCCCAGCATGTGCCACCAGAGACATACACCCCATAAACTGTAATGTGGGTTCTCCCGGGTACGGCAATACCCTACATGTGGCTGTTATTAGCTGCCTGGGCACACGGCAGGGCTCAGAAGGAAAGGACCACCATTTGGCCTACTGGAGCTTTTCTGGTGCTAAGTCTTGTATGCAGAAGCCCCTAAGGTAGCGGTACAGTTGAAACCCCCGAGAAGTGACCCTGTTTTAAAATCTACACCCCTTAAGGCATTCATCTAGAGGTGTAGTGAGCATTTTGACCCCACAGGTATTGTGTAAAAGATAATGTGCAGCAGTTGGGGCAGAGTGAAATTTGCAATTTTCTATACATATATGCCAATTCAGTGTCCGATATATTGTGCCCAGCATGCGCCACCGGAGATATACACCTCATAAACTGTAATGTTGGTTCTCCCGGGTACGGCAATACCCTACATGTGGCTGTTATCAGCTGCCTGGGCACACAGCAGGGCTCAGAGCGGAAAGATGAGGAGGGGTAAGCTGTGCGAAGTGGATCAGAGCGAGTAAAACTGGGGTAAATTAAAAATAAAGGGATGGATGATAAATTTTAAAACACTCTTTCACACAGAGCTCTGGTTTTTCGGGACACGCGTCACATTGATATATTGTGTTCTTCCTTATCCCCCTCTTATAGCAGACTTTGCACCTCTTTTGACTTTTTCCCTTCTTGCCAGTTTGGGGAACTTCTCCTAAAAAGTGTTGCCCTGGTACGATGTGTGTGGCCTCGCCTCCAAAAGTACTGTAGGGCTTCAGGACTTGATCTGACAAGTCCACCCCTCCCATGTACCTATTGTAGTCCAGGATGCAGTCTGGTTTGGGGGTCTCTGTACTGGTACCTCGTACAAGTACATGGATACTGGTGTGGCATCTCCCTGGTCTTGTACTTGACACACAATATGTTGCTGCTAGAATGTGCCCTGCTCTCACCCCTTCTTGTTTGCCCAAGCAGAGTCTTAGGGAGGCCTCTCAGGTTTCTTCTAGCAGTGCCGCATGCTGCAGGACTTCTGGAAGCGAGGCAGTTGAAGAGTGGGACGCTGGTATAAAAATTATCCAGGTAGAGGTGATAACCCTGGTCCAGCCAGTGGCGGATTATCATATGGGCGATTCGGGCGGCCGCCCGGGCCCGAGGCTCCCAGGGGGCCCATGGCAGCCCGAACCGCACATCTTCCAAACCTATTCAGCGCGCTAGCGCTGCTAACTTCCGAAGATGAGGAGGGGAGGAGCAGGGAATTGGCCGGGAAAGGGGTAGGAAGCCTCCCTGACAAGTGCGCCATTGAGTAACAGAACAGCGACGGACGGCTGTTCTGTTACTCCAAAGCTGCAAGAGAAGAGAAGAGCTGGGCGGTCACCGGCGCTGAGGTTAGTTATCCTCCCACCCAACTGGTTCCCGACCGCTGGCTGTATTTTTACGGCCAGCAGTCAGGGATGGGTCCTTAAAACCCGAGCCATAGACTTTCTACGGCTCGGGTTTTAACTTGCTGCCCGCGCGATCGGGCAGCTGAATGTCGGGTCTCCGGCTGTCAGTGACT
The DNA here is from genome assembly GCF_050947455.1 of Rhinoderma darwinii. Classification (NCBI taxonomy): domain Eukaryota; kingdom Metazoa; phylum Chordata; class Amphibia; order Anura; family Rhinodermatidae; genus Rhinoderma; species Rhinoderma darwinii. The sequence goes on from NW_027464461.1 coordinate 1,257,735, forward strand.
GCCGGGGACCCTGAGGAGAGGATAGAAGCAGCTTTCGCTGCTTCTGTCTTCTCCGATGTCTTCTTACACAGCGTTCAATGAACGCTGTGTATAGGAATAGAGACAGCAGCAGCGGCGCTGTCTCTATTCCTCCCGGTGATCATGTGACTGGTCACATGATCACCGGGTGCCGTTAGTGACAGACTGTTGCTGGGTCTAACTAGACCCAGCACAGCCCTATTAGTGACAATAGTCACTATGAGAGGGCTGATTTCCCCTGTAACTGGGGCTGCTGTGCAGCCCCAGTTACAGTGGAAAAACCTGGTGTAAAATAAAGAAAAAATATATATAAAGTTCCCCAAAGGTCTTCTTTGACCTTTGGGGGACAGACCACAGTAATAAAAAAATAGTAAAGTAAAGTGCAAAAAAAAAAGAAATAATAAATACACATAAAATACCCACCCCAAAATAAAAACGTTCCCCCCCCCGCCAAACATTGTTGTAACGCTAGCGCTGACCCAATTACCCTAATATAGACATGTAATATATTAAAATTTACGGTAAACAATGACGATTACAAATAAAAGGTCTATTTTAGGGTAAAACTGTTATTACCAAAAAAAATAGCTGAAACGTAAAAAAGCTTATTTTTTTACTATTATTTTCAAACTTTATGAATAAAAATTCTAAAATAGCAATTGTCTACGGAAAAAACGTCGTAAAAATCACGTCGTTTTTTTTTATTTTTTATAAAAATGTGTGTTTGGTGCAACTTGTAATTCCGTTTTATTAAAAAATATTTTCACTTTTTGAGATACAGCTGCTTTGTATCCTGTATCCGTCAGGTCAGCAGGACTGACGGGATCAGTGAAACGGGCCCTGCGCTAAATTCTAATCTTAGATGTGATAGATTTGAGGTGGATCCTGCGTGTCACTGATCCTGTCAGTCCTGCTGACCTGACGGATACAGGATACAAAGCAGCTGTATCTCAAAAAGTGAAAATATTTTTTAATGAAATCAATCAATCACACACATACTTATATATATATATATATATATATATATATATATATATATATATATATATATATATATATATATAATTATAATATAAAGTTTTTAAATGTGTACATAACCTTGTGGCACTATATACAAGGGGGAGCGCTGTGTGCCACTATATACAAGGGGGAGCGCTGTGTGCCACTATATACAAGGGGGAGCGCTGTGTGCCACTATATACAAGGGGGAGCGCTGTGTGCCACTATATACAAGGGGGACCGCTGTGTGCCACTATATACAAGGGGGAGCGCTGTGTGCCACTATATACAAGGGGGAGCGCTGTGTGCCACTATATACAAGGGGGAGCGCTGTGTGCCACTATATACAAGGGGGAGCGCTGTGTGCCACTATATACAAGGGGGAGCGCTGTGTGCCACTATATACAAGGGGGAGCGCTGTGTGCCACTATATACAAGGGGGAGCGCTGTGTGCCACTATATACAAGGGGGGGGGGGCTGTGTAGTGCTATCCACAGTGGTATGTGTGTGGCGCTCTTTATAGGGGGGGCTTTTTGGTGCTATTTACAAGGGGGAGGGCTGTGTGGCGCTCTCTACAGGGGGGCTGTTTGGCACTATCTATAGGGGGCTGTGTGTAACGCTCTCTATGGGGGGGGATGTGTGATATATAGAGGGGGCTGTGTATGGCGATATCTATGGGGGTGTGTAATATCTACAGGGGCTGTGTGTGGCACTATGTACAGGGGGCTGTGTGTATGTGGTGTTTTACAGTGTGTGGTATTATTATATTCAGGCACAGTGTTTGGTGCTATTATATTTAGGGGTACAGTATGTGGCACCATGATAACTTTATTTTCGTTTATAGGTGTGGAAATGTTGGAAAAGTGAGGAGACGTCTGAGTGGCAAATTCTGCAGAAATGAGTCATGGCCGGGAGAAGTCGTCATGAGCGCTGGACCGGATGGAGAAGAAAAGAGGAAAAAAACTACTAGAATCTGAGACGCCGTCACCTGTGAGTCACTAGATTTATAGAGAATCTGTCACCTCTCCTGACATTTTTATTATAGGAATCCTTGTATTTCACAAAAAGTCTTTCTGCAGTCCAGGACTGATAGACAATTCCCCTTGTCAGGAGGTTGTGTCCCTGCACAGTGTGATACTGTCAGTATGTAGGGACACCGCGCTGTGACAAGGGAAATCGTAACACTGTTAATGCTTGCCCAAAAAGGTAGTGTTAAAAATAGTTACGGCGCGGCAGGGCGGCAGTGAGGAAGGGGGGCCCAAGTTTGGGTAACAGCCCAGGGCCCATGGTCTACTTAATCCGCCACTGGGTCCAGCAGTGGGTGCACCAAATCCCACACAATTTTTGTATTAACTTCCAGTAAGGGGGGCATTCTGGGGGCTGAATACTGGTGTCCTTCCCTTCATATATCCTAAATTTGTAGGTATACCCTGATGCACTCTCGCACAGCTTATACATCTTCACGCCATACCTTGCCCTCCTACCCGGCAGGTACTGGTGGAATTGAACCCTCCCTTTAAAATGTACCAAGGACTCATCAATAGAAATACACTTCTCGGGGGTGAATGCTTGGAAAACCGGGCACTGAAACGGTCTAATAGGGGTCTCCGTTTATACCATCGGTCAAAACTGGGGTCACCTCGGGGTGGGCACGGCTCATTATGAGTATAATGTAAGAAGCGAAGTATTGCCTCATTTTTATTTTATTTTTTAGTTTCCAGCTCAGTTCTGAAGTTGCTTTGAGGGGCCCATATATTACAAACCACTATGAAACTCCCCATTTTAGAAACTAGACCCCTCAAAGTATTCACAACAGCATATAGAAAGTTTATTAACCCTTTAGGTGTTTCACAGGAATTTAGAGCAAAGTAGAGGTGACATTTAATTAATTTAATTTAATTTATTAGGCACCATGTCCGGTTTGAAGAGGTCTTGTGGTGCTAAAACAGTGGAAACCCCCCAAAAGTGACCCCTTTTTGGAAACTAGAGACCTTGATTAATTCATTGTAGTTTTCTTGGGGTGCATGCGACTTTTTGATCAGTTTTTATTCTATTTTTAAGTGGCGCGGTGACTAAAAAAACAGCAATTTTACTATTGTTTTGTTATTCTATTTTTTTTACAGCGTTCACCATGCGCTATAAATGACATATTCACTTTATTCTGCGGGGCGATACGATTACGGCGATACCAGATGTTTATAGTTTTATTTTATGTCTTATGGCGTTTGCACAATAAAATACATTTTGTAAAATATAATTTATTTTTTGTGTTGCCTTATTCTAAGAGCCATAACTCTTTTATTTTTCCATCAGGAAAGTCGGGCGTGGACTTATTTTTTGCGTAACGAACTGTAGTTTCGATCAGTACCATTTTTCGGTACATGCGACTTTTTGATCTCTTTTTATTCCATTTTTTGGGAGATGAAGTGACCAAACAATTGTGATTGTGGTACGGTTTATTATTATTTTCTTTTACGGCGTTCACCGAGCGGGATAAATAACAACATCGTTTTGTAGTTCAGGCCGTTACGGACACGGCGATACCAATTATGTATAGTTTATTTGTTTATTTATATATTTTTATTAATAATAAAGGACTGATAAGGGAAAAAGGGGGGACTTTAACTTTTATTACTTTTAAATCTTTTATTTTCTTATTTTTACACAACTTTTTTTTACTTTTTTACACTTTTTTTACTTTGTCCCACTAGGGGACATGAGGGCAGGAAGCTCTGATCGCTATTCTAATACACTGCACTACATACGTAGTGCAGTGTATTAGAGCTGTCAGCTGTTCGCTGACAGCAAGCATAGTGGGTCCTCACTTTGTCAGGACTCACTAGGCTTCCGTCGATGGCGTAGCCAGAGTCCATTGTTAGGATTCTGGTTGCCATAGTAGCCATCGTGGCCCGCTATCGTGTAGCAGGCCGGCGATGGCAGCTTAACCCCTAAGAAGCCGCGATCGCTATTGAACGCGGCTTCTAAGGGGTTAATCGGCGGGGACTACCGCGATCGGTCCCTGCACACTAAGCTGTGATAGCCTGCTGTCGGAAACAGCAGGTATCACAGCTCAAACACGCGCCGGGAAAGATGGCGCCGTGTTAACTCAGGTCAGTACTATTACTGAGCTGAGCGCGAACGATGCGCTCAGCAGGACGCAATAGTACTGGCCTGAGCGCGAAGGGGTTAATGTTGATGATTATGGCTAACAGTTAATGAAAACCCAAAATTTAGTCTATCAGAAAATTTGAATATTGGGCAAAAGTTGAAGATTGTAGACTCATGATGTCACACTCTAATAAGCTAATCAACACAAAACACCTGCAAAGGTTTCCTAAGCTTTTAAATGGTCCAACAGTCTGGTTCAGTAGGCGACACAATCATGGGGAAGATTGGTGACTTGACAGTTGTCCAGAACACAGTCATTGACACCCTCCACAAGGAGGGTAAGCCACAAAAGGACATTGCTAAAGAAGCTGGCTGTTCACAGTGCTGTATCCAATCACATTAACGGAAAGTTGAGAGGAAGGGAAAAGTGTGGTACAAAAAGGTTAACAAGCAACAGGGATATCAGCAGCCTTGAAGGGATTGTCAAGAAAAGGCCATTCAAGAATCTGGTGGAAATTCACAAGGAGTGGACTGTGGCTGGAGTCATTCCTTGTCAAGCCACTCATGACCCAGAGACAATGTCAGAAGCGTCTTACCTGGGCTAAGGAGAGAAAGGACTGGTCTGTTGCCCAGTGATCCAAAGTCCTGTTTTCAGATTAAAAGTAAAATTTGCATTTCATTTGGAAATCAAGGTCCCAGACAGTGGCGTAACTACCGCCGTAGCAGCAGTAGCGGCTGCTACGGGGCCCGCGGCATGAGGGGGCCCGTGTCGCCTGCCGGCACGGGCCCCCACCATGGCCGGAGGCTCCGCTAGCAGCCGCTATGGCTACTACAGCGGGATGCCACTGAACACTACGGCAGAGCAGGGAGGTATCTCCCCGCTCTGCCAGTAAACAAAAGACATGTATCCCCTCTCCACAGGACAGGGGATACATGTGTGATCGCCGGCATTGATAGGGAGAACGGGGGACTGAAAGTCCCCCTGAAATTCTCCATCACAAACCTCGGACATCCGGGGTCTGTGTCGGCAGCTCCGGAGAAATGAATGGAGCGCCGGTCCCGCTTGTGCGCATGCGTGACCTGCGCTCCTTTCATTTTTAGTGAGCTGCGCAGACGCCGGAAGTCAGAGGTTAGTGATGGAGAACTCCGGGGGACTTTCAGTCCCCCGTTCTCCCTATCGCTGCCAGTGATCACACATGTATCCCCTATCCTGTGGATAGGGGATACATGTCTTTTATTAGGATACACTGTGGGTCGCATTTTTTTGGGAGGGGGGACGCTGTATGGCGTTCCCTACAGGGGGGGGCTGTATGACGTTCCCTACAGGGGGGCTGTATGGCGTTCCCTACAGGGGGAGACGCTGTATGGTGTTCCCTACGGGGGGGGGCGCTGTATGGCGTTCCCTACAGGGGGGACGCTGTATGGAGTTCCCTACAGGGGGGGCTGTATGGCGTTCCCTACAGACCCCCCCTGTAGGGAACGCCATACAGACTCCCTGTAGGTAACGCCATACAGCCCCCCCTGTAGATAACGCCAGACAGCCCCCTCTGTCGGGAACGCCATACAGCCCCCCCCCCCCGTAAATAACGCCATACAGCCCCCTCTGTAGATAGCGCCATACAGCCCCCTGTAGATAGTGTCATACAGCCCCCCCTGTAGATAGCGCCATACAGCCCCCCCTGTAGATAGTGCCATACAGCCCCCCCTGTAGGGAACGCCATACACCCCCCTGTAGGGAACACCATACAGTCCCCCCGTAGATAAGGCTATACAGCCCCCCATAGATAACGCCATACAGCCCCCTCTGTAGATAGCGCCATACAGCCACCCCTGTAGATAGCGCCATACAGCCCCCCCTGTAGATAGTGCCATACAGCCCCCCCCTGTAGGGAACGCCATACAACCCCCTGTAGGGAACGCCATACAGTCCCCCCGTAGATAACGCCATACAGTCCCCCCTGTAGATAGCGCCATACAGTCCCCCCTGTAGATAGCGCCATACAATCCCCCCTGTAGATAGTGCCATACAGTCCCCCCTGTAGATAGCGCCATACAGTCCCCCCTGTAGATAGTGCCATACAGCCCCCCTGTAGATAGCGCCATACAGCCCCCCTGTAGATAACGCCATACAGCCCACCCTGTAGATAACGCCATACAGCACCCCCTGTAGATAGTGCCATACAGACCCCCCCCTGTAGGGAACGCCATACACCCTCTGTAGATATCTACAAAGGGGGCTGTATGGCGTTATCTACAGGGGGGCTGTATGGCGTTATCTACGGGGGAGGGCTGTATGGCGTTATCAATAGGGGGGGTTTGTAAAAAAGGCACTCTCTACAAGGGGGGGGGTTGTGTGACACCCGGGAGAGGAGGGGCCCCAGTCAAAAGTTTGCTATGGGGCCCAGCCTTTCCTAGTTACTCCCCTGGTCCCAGAGTTTGGAGGAAGTGTGGAGAGGCACTCAATCCAAGTTGCTCTCAGTCCAGTGTGGAGTTTCCACTGTCAGAGATGGTTTGGGGAGCCATGTCATCTGCTGGTGTTGGTCCACTGTGTTATATCAAGTCCAAAGTCATCGCATCCATCTACCAGGAAATTTCAGAGCACTTCATGCTTCCCTCTGCTGACAAGCTTTATGGCAATGCTGATTTATTTTTCAAGCAGGACTTGGCACCTGCCCAGACTGCCAAAAGTACCAATACCTGGTTTAATAACCACAGTATCACTGTGCTTGATTGGCCAGAGGAAACTCGCCTGGCCTAAACCCCATAGAGAATCTATGGGGTATTGTCAAGAGGAAGATGAGCTGAAGGCCGCTATCAAAGCAACCTGGGCTTCCATAATACCTCAGCAGTGCCACAGGCTGATCGCCTCCATGCCACGCCGCATTGATGCAGTAATTCATGCAAAAGGAGCCCCGACCAAGTATTGAGTGCATATACATTTTCAGTAGGCCAACATTTCGGTATTAAAAATAATTTTTGAAATACCGAATATTCACATTTTCTGAGACACTAAATTTTGGGTTTTCATTAACTGTTACCATAATCATCAACATTAAAAGGAAAAAATGCTGTAAATAGATCACTCTGTGTGTAGTGAATCTATATAATATGAGTTTTACTTTTTGAATTGAATTACTGAAATAAATTAACTTTAAGACGATGATATTCTAATTCATTGAGAAGGACTAGTATACTATAGTGAAGTCAGAGAGCTATTTTGACCGCCGTTCGATTCAAACAGTGGACACGGAACCCTTGTTTTCGTGTTCAGTGAGGCCCCCAAAGGGATCATACATTTATTGCTTATCCTGCAGATAGGTGATAAATGGTTTTCATGGGCCAACCCCTTTAATTCAGACCTCAGACCCCATATTTTACTTCCAGCTGCTCGCTGTTTCCTCTTTACCTACAGACGCTGCCGCACTAAGTCCTGATGCTGTTCAGCACAAGGACCGTGTGTTTGCAGCTGGATGTGTAAGGACCTACTGCGGTCGCGCACGAAGGTGGAGAGGTGTGAAGAGAGGTAAGTGATGGTGGCCGTCATCTATTGAAATTGGTTTACATAATTTCTGTAAATCAAATCCACAAATCCAATTAATAGTGGCCAGTGTCGGGTACTATTGGCATCGGTACTGCTGTGGCTGATACAGCGGTAGTGAGCAGGTATAATTGTGTCAGCTGCGGATTCCCAGCCCACTGGCCCATCTGGTATTTGCTAGTATACACACAAACACACACACACACACACACACACACACACACACACATAAACAAAACAATGTATACACTAAACGCACTACATACACTATACACACACTACATACATTGCATCAACTACACTTATCCTATAAACACTACATACACACACCTCTACACTACACATCACTTTTGGTAACCGCACTGCCTTGGCTGCTACAGCAGTAGTGAGCCGGGATTATTGTATCAGCAGCGGACTCCCAGTCCACTGAGCACTGGCCCATCTTTCATTTGTTAGTACTATACACAGTCCACACACACACACACACACCATAGACTACACTTACACTATACACACCACACTATATACCACACACTATATATACTATTTATTAATGAATTGAACATCTAAATAATACTGATGTACATATCTGAGTTACCTTTTAATACTCTATGAAATATTGATGTTCATTTATGTATTGTATTGGTGTTTACATATATGAAATGTGTGGCTGTGGATTGTGCCTACCTGCCCGTGTGTGACATTTTCTCTAATGCAGGATCACCTTACAAATTTAGCTGAAATATTTATATTTAATCAAAATATTTTTTATTCTTTATTCCTCTAACCGAGTGCCATTTTTTCCCTCTTTACTGGCCATTCTTCCCCTTTTATTTCAATTTAATCCGGAGGCACCGTACCCATTGTACTGTGTTATGAGGGTCTTTTTGAGATGTATGCTTTTGTGTTTGCACATCACACACTATATACAAATCACATTAACACCACACACTATTTATTCAAACCACACACTACACGCACACACTATAAACAAACTTACACTATAGGCATATCTGCTAACCGGATTCCGGGCGGTGTCCCACTGTCCCGGGCAGCCTTGGGGATGTCCCACTGTCAACTCTTTCTGCGTCCTCAGAATGCAGATTCAGTTGAACCCAATACTGAAGCAGGGAATCATCAGCTCCCTACTTCAGAATTAGTTCAGAGCGGAGGAGCAGAGGGAGCTCCTCCACTCGCCGAAGACTCCCCAGACACAACGCTACTTTAAGCGCTGTGCTCGGGGAAGCCCTTGGCGTCACTGTCCACATATGGACAGTGATGTCAGTGGCTATTGAATGAAGGGAATCCCCGTTGCCGATGATCTGGCTGGGGGTTCCGCTCCTAGAGGAAACCCCTGAGGTCACTGTCCATATATGGACATTGACGTTAGGGGCTCTTCCTGGAGCTGAATCCCCGGCCAGAGTTGGCAACGGGGATTCCGCTCAAAGAGTAGCTACTGACGTCACTGTCCATAAATGGACAGTGACATCAGGGCTTCCCTCTAGGAGCGGAATCCGCGGCATATGCTTTGTCTGGGCATTCTGCTCCTAGAGGGAGTCCCAATGGCGCTTTCTACAAGGGGGGGAGTAACGCTATTTTCAAGGGGGGAGTGACACTATCACTATGGACACTGTGGCACTATATAGGTGCACTATTTACATGGGCACTGTGGCACTATCTACAAGGGCACTGGCACTAGGGGCAGCTTTGGGGGCATTATACTGTATGTGGGCATTAAGCTATAGGGGGCAGCTATGAGGGCATTATACTGTATGGGATAAACTGTGTGGGCATTATACTTTATGGGGGCATTATACTGTATAGGACAGGTATGGGAGCACTATGCTCTATGGGGCATTATGCTGTCTGGGGGCATTTGTTTGGGAGTTATACTGTGTACAGGCATCTGTGTGGGAATTATACTGTATGTGGGCATCTGTTTGGGCATTATACTTCATGGGGGCATCTGTGTTGGCTTTATACTGTATGGGTGCATCTATGGGGCATTATACTGTATAGTGGCAGCTATTTGGCATTATACTGTGTGGGAGGCACTATGGGAGCATGATACTGTGTGGGCTGAACCGAGTGTGTATAAGCGGGGATTGGGTGGGATTAGAGGTGTGGCTTAAAAGAAAAAAGAAATTGCTGTGGCTTTGTGATACTTCAAAGTTGGGAGGTATGTATATGCACCATACACACACCACAGACTATATAGAATTACAGTATACACACTATGAACACTATATAGATTTACATTATATACACCATACACACACACACACACACACACACACACTATATATACAATTTACACTCACACCATGTGCTATATATTCAAACCACACACACTATATACACACATGCTTACATTATACAAACACAATACATTATACACACACATACTATGTGCATTATACACACACATACTATGTGCATTATACACACACACACTTACACTATATACACTTTTTAGAGTTACATTATACACACAACACACACTATATAGACTTACACTATATACACTAAAAACACACTATATAGACTTTTACTATACACACTATACACACACCACACACTATATAAACTTACACAATATACACTTACATTATACACACTATAAACACTATACACACACACGCCACACACTATATAGACTTACACTATACACACACTATATACACTATGCACACACTATATAATCTTACATTATACACACTATAAACACTATACACACACTATGTAGACTTACACTATCTTTACTATATAGACACCACAGGTCCTACACCTCCTAGTTGCAGTCAGGGACAGTGCACAGCCGCACAGAGGAGCAGACTGTCAGGGAGATTGACTCCAGCACCTGCCTATCACTATCTCTGACAGTCTGCTCTCTACAGCTGATGTGCTGTGCCGACCCTTACACAGTGGGTGAGTGATGCCCACTGTGCAGTCGCACACCCTTAAGGCCACATGCCCCCTTTTCCCGGCCTAGCTCGCCCCTGCAATTGACACCCCGTGCACATCCCGCCCAATCTCTTCATCAACAGGTGGGACCGACGACCGCGAGAATGGGGCCGACAGCAGCCCTGCATAGTTTTTTTAAGTTATGTGCGGTTCGGGTGGCCATGGGCCCCCTTGGAAGCTTTGGGCCCTGGGCGGGTGCCTGAACCGCCAATAAGAGGATCCGCCACTGTCTCTTAAGCCCTGCCTAACAGGAGACTGTAAAAATGACAAAACAAAATGCAAAACATTAGTATTGCTGGTTATAGTACCAGCAATCAGTAGATCAAGTCCCCTAGGGGGACTAATGAAATATGTAAAAAAAAAAGTTTCACAAATTTTTAGTAGTGTCAAAAAATACAAATTTACATTTACAAAAAAAAAACCTTTACCCATTTTGTCCTATAAAGTAATGTAAGAAATAAACAAAACCGGTATCGCCGCAGCCTTAAAAGTCTGAAGTATTACAATATACCATTATTTAACCCGCACGGTGAACGCCATAAAAAATTAAACCGCCAGAATCGCTGTTTTTGGTCACATCAAATCCCACAAAAAAAAAAATAAAAAGTGATCAAAACGTCTTATGTAGCCCAAAATGGTACCAATAGAAACAACAGCTTGCCCCACAAAAAATAAGCGCTCATACCGCTCAATTCACAGAAAAATGTAAAAAGTTATGGCTCTCAGAATGTGGTGACATAACACACATTTTATTTTTAACAATTAGTTTTTTCCTTGTAAAACATGAAAAAAAAAATATAAATTTGGTATCGCTGTAATCGTAAAGTTAACATGCCATTTTTACCATGCGGTGAAAGCTGTAAAAGTGAAACCCCTCAAAAGTTTGAGGAATCACAGTTTTTTTCCTATTCCACCCCACAAATAATTTTTTTCCTGTTTCCCAATACATTATATGGTACAATAAATGGTGTAGTGAAAAACAACAACTCGTCCCACTAAAAAACAAGCCCTCATATGGCTTTATCGATGCAAAAAATGAAAACAAAAATTCAAATAATGGCTGTGTACTGAAAGGCTTAAAGTAATAGTCCAGGATAAAAAGAACCCATAACTGCTTTATTCCTAAACAGTGCCACACCTATCCTTGGGTAGTGTCTGGTATCGCAGCTCAGCTCCATTGAAGTAAATGGGGCCAAACTGCAATACCACATACAACCTGTGCTGTTTTTGGAAAAAGTAGCCATTCTTTCCTAATCCTGGACAACCCCTTTAAAGGGATATTCCAGCCTCCAGCATTTTTCAACAATTCACTGGATAGGTAAAAAATGCTAGATCGGTAGGGTTCTAGCATTATAATATATTAATCTGTTAATTAGAAACAATGAAATAGTAATTGGCTTTTGACAGTTAAATATGGTCTTCCAGCTAAGAGCAAATAACAACGGGAAGTCATTTGCGATGTGCACTATGACTGCCATTTTTATATGTGCACACTAAGGGTAGTATTATTGCTGATACTATTATATGAACACTGTTATCTGGGCAGTGCGTGGCAGTGTATAGCACTGTTAACTGACCACTGTATAGTACCATTATGTTGGCACTGTATGAGACTATTATTTTGGCACATATCTAACCGCTATTTCGGCACTGTTACTTGAGTGCTTTATAGCATTTTTATTTGAAACCATACAGCATCATTATGAATGCGTTGTGTAGCACTATTATTGCAGTATTTTATCATTTGGTCATTTTAGTACTATTGTATAGTAGTATTTAGTACTATTTGACAATGTTATATATGCACTGTAGAACGCATTTTTTTAATGTATATTTCACTGAAAAATTGCATTGTTCTCCCTGTGAAAAGGAGGTTTTAAATTCCCTTTGTTTTCTTACTCTGTGAATAATATATAATTTTATAAATACAAAAATAGGTAGAACAGCCGCACTATCCTGTATAGTATAGGGTGCAAATCCTCACCAGACACACGACAAGTGCCTTAAGTATTAGCAACCAAAGAGTGCTCCCGCATACTTGGATTGATTTATTGCTATATATATATATATACTAGTCCTCCTCAGTGAATTAGAATATCATCAAAAAGTTAATTTATTTCAGTAATTCAATTCAAAAAGTGAAACTCATATATTATATAGATTCATTACACAGAGAGGGATCTTTATCCAGCATTTTTTTCTTTTAATGTTGATGATTATCTTATGGCTAACAAGTTACTGAAAACCCAAAATTTCGTGTCTCAGAAAATTATAATATTATATAAGCCAAATTTTAAGAATGATTTTTAATACCGAAATATTGGCCTATGAAAAGTATGTACAGTATATGCCCTCAATACTTGGTCGGGCTCCTTTTGCATGAATTACTGCATCAATGCGGTGTGGCATGGGGGCGATCAGCCTGTGGCACTGCTGAGGTGTTATCAATGCGGCGTGGCATGGAGGTGATCAGCCTGTGGCACTGCTGAGGTGTTATGGAAGCCCAGGTTGCTGTGATAGCGGCCTTCAGCTCGTCTGTATTGTTGGGTCTGGTGTCTCATCTTCCGCTTGACAATACCTAATAGATTCTCTATGGGGTTTAGGTCAGGCGAGTTTGCTGGCCAATCAAGCACAGTGATACTGTGGTTATTACACCAGGTATTGGTACGTTTGGCAGTGTGGGCAGGTGCATGTGTGTGTGTATATACCTAGGTGGCTAGTTCAAGAGCATGACTAGGGTAGGACCAACGTATGAAAGTAGTACATGATGAATTTCTGCATTTTACTTAAAAGTGTAGATTATAGCAAACTGCCCCACACATACAATTCCTTCAAAACTATAATTCTTCATTTGTAATTTGCACAATAAGGGACAAAATGTATCAAAGCATTATGGTACAGGCAGATCATTCCACATGATCATACTGTACTAATATAATATACTGTTTGTAATCACATAGTGTCCTACCCAGCATCCTTTCATCATCCTCTCTTATGATGTCATAATTGCTTAGAACTGGATGCTCTGTGTCTCATACAGTTGAGGCCTTTGTGGTGAAGCATGAAGATGTGGAATAAGAGACAGAACAGGGAATTATTATTATTATTATTATTATTATTATTATTATTATTATTATTATACTAATTCTATGTTGCCCAAGGCAACCAAAGTTCAGCTTTCATTTCCTAAACTGGAAAAAGCAAAATGTGGATACTGATTGGCTACTTTGGGCAACAACCATTGTTCTTCTAAACATCTATGATACATGAAGCCAGGTTAGGTTAGAACATGTAGTCTATTTCAGCAATCCACCTAGTACAATGTGTGCGTATACAGTATGTGAATTTTAAATAACACTCCATGGCTGACTCTATAGTTCCATAGGAAAAGGCTGTGTAATATATTTACATTTTTTTATGTTAAATGTATATATATATATATATATATATATATATATATATATATATATATATATATATATATATATTTCTTTCGCTGTTATGAGTGACCTAGGTTACTAGTCTCACCTGAGATGTGATCCTTTGCCTGTGTACCTGTGACAACACTACCTGTTGCTCTGGCAATACAGTGTTATCATAGGAACCCTGGGCCCCATAGCCACCAATCAGATATCTTTTTTTCTGACCATTGCCAGAAAAATAAAAACAGGATTTAGATTTATTGTTTTAAGGCCCAACATTCCTCTAATAACACTGAAATGCCGGCTCACAGGAGAGCAAATTCACCATTGGGAGACATTTTTCAGGGAGTTCTGCTTCAAGTAAAACATTTTATTCTATTGTAAATCACAATCTAGGGGGTTACAATATTAACTTGTAGTTCATGTACCAACATGCTGTATGTAATCATAACACAGATCAGTCCCAGCTTCCTTTGCTAATTGTTTCTTATGATGTCATACAGGTGTGAAATCATAATTGGTTAGAAATTGGTGCTTTGTCTACCAGCCTCTAGTATAGTTAGGCAGTTGTCATCAGAGGAAGAACAGACAATAAGCTTGCAGGACATGGGGAAAAGGGACAAGATTCTATGCGGCCCAAGCAACCAAAGTTCAACTTTAATTTTCTAAATCGGAAAAAGCAAAATGTGGATACGGAATGGCTACTTTGGGCAACAACAGCCCTTGTACTTCTAGGCATTTATGATACATGAAGCCAGATAAGGTTAGAACATCTAGTCTATCTCAGCAATCCACCCAGTACAATTCGTGTATATATATGAATTTTAAAAAACGCTCCACGGCTAAGGCTTTTTTCACAATGGCGTTACTATGAGTTTACCTCTCTTCCGTCAGAGTAAGAGAAGATCGATACATTAAACGGAATGCAACGCCTCCATTAGAATTACCAATGATTTCAATGGTAATTCTTTTGTATCAGTTGCTTTCCGTTTGTCCCCGTTCAATAGGTTTCTGTTTTTTTGAACGGAAACAAAAGTTCTGCAGTCTGCACTTTTGCTTCCGTTCAAAAAAAACATTGAAAATATTGAGAATGAATAAAAGCGGAGGAGGAGGGGCTTTTATTATTTTCTATTTGTACATTATACCTGAGATAAATAATTATGGCCCTAGTGTGTTATACATATAAGTGTCTATAACATGTATCAGGAACATATTATCACACCTTTGATTCTTTACAGATGACTGATCCCAGTGAGAAGAAGGAACGTGACATATAATCCTGTCAGCAGCAAGAAAGGAATCACAAGACAGGTAATTAATATTTATATTAATTACTGATAACACTCAGGCTAGATATGAGTTCTAGACCGGCAGAGGTGTGATAGTATCTTCCTGATACATCAGAATATATTTGTTTTTAACATGTATATCTTCTATAGACAATATCTAGTATAACACAACCATATCTCAGGTACAGAGGTGAGGAACATCTCTGTTCTTTACCCTCTGTTTTGTAGTCAGGACTCCCCTTTTATTTTTAATATAATTTTTAATAGCTATTCAGTCTTAGATTAACCCTTTCAGGACCAGAATTAATGTTCAATTATTAGTAAAAGAATCTATGAAATTATCGGCAGAATTGAATATGATCTAATAATTAATATTACCTGTCAATGTTCACGGCCTTTACAGATGACACCTAACTGTCCGTACCAACGGGTCCCTCCCCCATCACATTGCTTGTTAATCAAATGGCGGTTTAGTATACAAAGATTTTTTTCAACACCAATTACCCTTAAAGACCAGTATATAATTCCCTTTTTTCTAGTTCTAGTTCTTTTTTCTAGTCTTTAACTGTTTAAATGATGTATTTTTTAGTGTCTATTTATGTTTTAATATCTCGATTTGAGTATTGCAGAGGTTCATATCCGAGAGCCTAATGAACAAAAATAAGCATTAATACTCTATCCACTACTCAAGGATAAAATTGGATCATTGTTATCCCTCATCCTTTTTATTGATAACTATCTATCAAACAATGCTGTAAGAAAACAACTTACTATTAGAGCAGTGATGTTCTATCACCGGCTCTCTGTTTCAGCACCACTTTTGCTGGACAGCTCCACTGTGCTGGATAGCTTTTAGGAAGGATGTGGTATACGTCTGAAACGCGTAGGCACTTTGGAACTACGCTCTGTTTTAAACTTGACTGCGCTGGACCATCTACTTTTGTCCATTTTTCTAAAGTATTTGACCTTGCATTGTTACTGGCAGTATGATGACAAGAAACCCAGGTTTGATGCATGTTTCTTTTAGTAGGCCGGTAATGTTTGCAAAACGACCAAAAGGAAATACAAAAAACTGTTCTTTCCTTGGGACAGAGCTCGGACTCTTCCCTGATACAGGGGTAACCCATCGTCTCAGCAACTAAATAACAGGGAGGCTTCACGCAACTTCCACTTGTTACATCCAATGCTGCCTCTTTCACAGCAATCATCTGTGGGGAGGTTCCTGCACTCCACCGCCACAGCAATGGGCCCTTCTCTGGCTTCAGGGCCTACTCAGCCCTGTTGGCACAATAGTTGCTGATTTATGGGTCGCAGCCCTTGCACCTGAACCCATTAGGTGGGAACAGTCGCCTTTTATCAAATTTAAAAACAGCCTTTTGTGAGTTATTCAATGTTCCGACACTGATTACTTGCCCATACTACACTGTTTTTGCACACTAAAGTAAATGTTAAAGACAGTGCCCGAGCCGGTATTCCCGGTGCCTGCAATAAACAGGGTCAGCCACCATTGTCTGAACAGTGTT
Organism: Rhinoderma darwinii; assembly: GCF_050947455.1. Taxonomy (NCBI): domain Eukaryota; kingdom Metazoa; phylum Chordata; class Amphibia; order Anura; family Rhinodermatidae; genus Rhinoderma; species Rhinoderma darwinii. The sequence goes on from NW_027464461.1 coordinate 1,274,596, forward strand.
ACATAGCAGCGAGCTTTGCTGACGTGAGCATCTGCACAGCTCAGAACATGTAGTCCTGTGACTAAAACAACACATAAAAATGCTTCCTGGCCACTAGGTGGCAGCATCGCAATGGAAGTATATATGCATATAGTGACCGCTCATCTCCTCTAGTCCTGGACCTATAAAGGAAATACAGTGTTAAACATGCATAACACAAAAGAATTAAAAGAGACAGCAAAATCTATCTCTACATTACTCCATACGACTCTTCTCGTGAATAGGGGAGACTCCCTTCCATACCTTTCATTGCCCCCTTGCCTTATTCGGTGCCATTCCCGGCACCAGGAAAAATAAGCAACTAAAATAACTGAAACAAAAACACAGATTCCTTTCACACAAATTGGGCCTTCTTCCGACAGTCTCTGAAGGCCCTGTTAGACTCAGTTCAGGCCCTCTTCAAAATTACTTGGGCCTCAGGTTCAAAGCTTAGTGGTTACAGTCTCTCACAGGCGAGGCACATACTTAACAATTGCAGTCTCATACTCAAGGTCCCAGGACTCCCTTCTTTGTCTCAGTCTCATGCACAGCCTCTTGTCTTTCTCTTGCTGGGAGACTCCTCTCTACCTGCCTCTTGAAAGCTTCCTTGTGGCTCATTACAGTTACTGAAATGCAGCCAAAGGTGCACTTGGCAAGAGCGTACTCATGACTGCAACTGCGGCACTAGCTTACCCTCCAATGGAACTCCGACTATACTCTCTGTGAAATTCATCATGTAAACCTTCCTGTCGTGTCCTCTACTCACTCCTTGGGCACTCCATACGGCATGCCATCTTTCCTGGGCTGTGACTATCCTGCCAACTATGCCAAAAAGTTTAGGAGCGGGTATCAGTTAAGTGCGCCCATTGTTAGTCATGAAATGATGAAAAGAATACCAGATTTTATGCAAATCCTTTTAGTAGGCTAAAATCTGTACAAAATGGCCACAATTTCATGCAATGCAGGCAATGGTGGCTCACCAGCTTGCCTACCTTTGGACGGAGCTTGGGCTCCTCACTGATACAGTACTAACATCCACTTCAAATCGGGGCTTTTCCTCTTTCTTACCCTTCAACATCCCTTATCGCTTTTATGGGGAGGTCCAGGCAACTTCCACCCACCGCCTCAGCAACTCAATCGTAGGGAGGCCCCAGGCAACTTCCACCTGTTATATTCAACACTGTCTCTATCACATCAATCATCTGCATGGAGACTCCTGTTTGGGCACTCTAGCCAATGCCCAAGGATACGATCTAGAGGAAATTACTCCTTCTAGAGAGGATACAGGATGAGCTGATTCCAAACACTGATTGCCTTGGATGCCCAGCCAATCTCCGGACATAATGACAAATGACGCCTGAATTTCTCATCATAGCACCACCAAGCTGCACCTCCATGCAGCTTGTGTGCACTAAATATGCTACATTATCTAAGCATGCAAAGAGTACAGCGCCCTTTTCAGGGAAGCGCTGACAAAAAAAATGAGCCATAACCGTGAACCCTTAAAGAGGCTCTGTCACCACATGACAGTACAAGGGCGACAAGGGGCCACACAAACACCCTCCTATCTAATAAATATACAACAACACAATTAAAATTGGAAGGTGCTTGTCACAGCTTTATTAGATGATTTATTTTACAGAACCTGAGAATATATAAAAAACAAGTATAAACATATCATAAACATAATTAACATATTAACATTATGTGGCTAAGTCCTTGACAACCTCCAAAACATAAATAAAGCAATACCCTTAAACCACTAGCCGTGACCATATAAGCTACAGTGGCGTCACCACGGGTATGCTAAAGCACCACGCTTCCCAGGGTCCGCCCCTTAGAGAAGCCCAAATCCATAACTTTAAAATAAAACCAATATATTGTGTCAAAGACAGCAATATATAAAAACATAAATAGCGTTGCCAAGGACCCGCTACAGCATAAAAACTTGACTCCTTCAATTTTCATGCGCCGCCACACTTGGAAACCCAACTCCAGGCCTTCTTGGAGGCCAAAATTAAAAACATCCAGGCCCACATCCGTTAAGTGAACCCCATCCTTTCCAATGTACGCACCCCGATCCTCCAATAGTCGGTGATGAACTACCAACCCACCATTTAGGCGAACAAACTTGCCCACTGTCTTATTAATCTTAACTCTGGTCCCATTCAGAGCCGACACTGACTGCGCATTGCGCCATTTTAACCGCTGTACAATTTCGGACCAGATAATCAAAAGCCCAGGATGGGTGTCTACAAAACATAAGAAGTCCCTCTTAATGTTGTTCCGCATGGGATAACTCCCGATGTCATTACCCCCTGCATGAATTATCAAGATATCAGGTAGACCCCAGGACCTAACAGCATCCTGAAACAAAGGCCTTACCTGATCCAAGGTCAGGCCACGAACTCCGAACCAGTGTACCTCCACCTCAACGGGATCTATACACAAATATCTACCATTTGGACGCACACGGGCACGCCTTTCAGCCCAGTAAATATAGGAATGGCCAAGAAGCCATACCACACATTTTGCAGACCCTGAAAGCAACAGAAAATTAGTCACACAGAACAAGAATGACATCCCCCCCCCAAAATAAACCCAAGATAAAGAAATCAACATTCCAGCAAATGCAGCCTAACATAGGAACGAAAGCGGCTGGACTCCCAGCGGCCAATCCTCTTAACTGAAGCAGTGTCGAGCCCAAAACGAGAAACCTCAGTAGCAGCTCCAATCCTAAAAGAATGAGAGCTGTAATCCAGATGTGAAAGGCCCAACCCTTGTACGCATTTCTTAAAGACAGCAATAAATTGATATCTGGACAACGCTGAACCATCCGCATGTACCAGCAAAGAAGAAAATCCCTGAGGACACACAGCCATGAAACGCAGAAAACACCCCACTGGGCACGATTCCCCCTCATGAATTTTAGTCAAACAAATCTCAAAACCTTTTCCATTCCTGTCAGTTTTTGAATGATACAACATTATTCTCAACACACTATCCTGAAAAAAACACATTGATTACTTGAATACCGGCCTGCACCCGTTTTGAGGGACTAACCAATTCGCCAACCCTAAAAGCCCCATAGAAAGCCCAAGAGAAAGCCAATTGAAACAACAACCTCTCATAATCTGAATGGGATATCCTGTGCAACTGAGAAAATGTCCCTCCAACATTGCAAAAGACACCGGCCCACGCTTATCCTGCCCGACATGCCCTTTTTGAAAACCCTGCAGACCCCGCCGTATCAAAAAATGCTTAGTAACATCCGTACAACCAATTAACTTAAAGAAAAAGGAAAGTGCCGCTACCGACTTAACAACAGAGGAAGTTGAAGATCCACTCTCCATAAGAGATAACAAAAAACAAAACATCCCCTCTAAGGCACTAAAAGGACTCCCTTGACTACACCACGAATCCTCCAGCTGGAACCATCTCACCCATATCTTGGTATAAGCATCCCACGTAGCAGGGGCCAGCGACCGCTTCGCCCACCATATCAGACGAGCGACACCACCCTCTCCAAAGGTGCTCGGGGCAAGAAACCGGATCCCTCTCCGCCTCTGGAGGTAGCCAACGGAAACGATCCCACTGCAATCAAGATAAAGCATTCGCAATGTCATTGGAAACTCCAGGAACATGATGAGCCCTAAATAGCCTTGTTACTACAGTGAAAAACCACTGACCGATTGGACAAAAGCGGTCCCCAAATTTCCACCGCAACAAGAATGGGAAACAACTCCAGAAAACAAAGATTACCCGTCAAACCACTCTCCCTCCACTCTAGTGGCCAAGTACCAACACACCATTTTACCTGACAATACGCCCCGAAACCGATAGAACCTTAAGCATCAGTACACAATTGTATCTCCACATTCGAAACTCCCTCTGCAATCCATAATGATCTGCCGTTATATTCTACCAAAAAGGAATCCCAAACCCTCAAATCCGCCTTATACTCCTTGCCAAGGTGAATAAAATGGTGGGGACATCTAACACCAGCAGTTTCTTGTGCTAAGTGCCTACAAAAAACACGGCCCATGGGCATAATTCTACAGGCAAAATTGAGTTTCCCCAATAAAGATTGAAGGAGCCGCAGGGTGATTTTTGTTCTCACCAGAGCCTCCTGCACCGTTGCCCGCAGATCAATAAGTTTTGCCTCTGGCAACCTACATTCCATTGCCTGGGAATCAATTTAAATTCCCTAAATACAGATTGTTGTGGTTGGTCCTTCTGTTATTTCAAATGCCAACGGAACCCCAAAGTCAACAAAAACATCCATCACTGCCCATAACAATATTGCACACGACGGCCGAGCCGCAGGGCACACACAAAAGAAGTCATCCAAATAAAGAATAACTTCTTTAGAGCCGGCTCGTTCACGGACCACCCACTCCAAAAACTTGCTAAAGGCTTCGAAATAGGCACAAGAAATAGAGCACCCCATAGGAAGGCACATATCAATAGAAAAAAGGCCATCAAACGAGCACCCCAGCAAGTGCATGGATTCTGGGTGCACCGGCAAAGGGCAAAATGACTCCACATCCACCTTAGCCATAAGCGCCCCTTGCCCCGCCGTCCTAACCAAATGAACCGCCTCATCAAATGACGTATAGGAAACCCGCGTCAAAGACTCATCAATATCATCATTTACCGAAGAACCCTTCGGATAAGATAAATGATGTATAAGCCAAAATTTGCCCGCCTCCTTCTTGGGGACAACCCCCTGCGGGAAGACACGCAAATTGGAAATAGGAACATCAGAAAAGGGGCCTAACATTCTACCCAACAAAACTTCCTTCAGCAACTTGTCTCGTACCACTTCTGGATGATCCCGCACCGAACACAGATTATTAGCCATCAAAACACCCATCCCCGGGGAGAACGGAATCCTAAATCCGTCCCCAAAACCTTTCAATAACAGCTGCGCCCTCTCATTGTCGGGGTACCTCTTTAGCCAAGGCGTCATAGCGTCGAGGTTCACTGGACTCACCCCCTTTAGCAGAACCATCCCCTGGCTTCGTCGTGCCCGCTTAAAACACTTGAAGACGGGGTAGTTACCACCCCTACACCCGGCACATTCGTGTCTATAGACACAATTAGTTCCCCATTTACAGGTGCTCTCGTTGTAGAGTCAGCAGACCCCTTTTTTAAAACTCCTCGATGAACCCGCTGATCTAGACCCGCCGGGTGAGGACTGAAAGGGGTTATGCAAACCCGCGACTTCAACATGACCCCCCTGACCAGCCCCCTTTGGTGTAGTCATAAGGCGCATCCAAAGGCTTATGTCCTTATGATCCCACCGCAGGGATGACTGAAACGCCATACGCTGACGTACCTGCTCGTCATATTTAAGCCAAGCAGTACCCCCATACGTTCTATAAGCCTCCCAAATAGAATCCAAGTATCAAAATAAACCGGAACAATGTTCTGGGCATTTCTCCCCTATAACACTAGCCATGATGGAAAAAGCATGTAGCCAATTCCCAAATGTGCGCAGAATCAGCCTATATCGTCTTCTCTCCTCATCCTCCTCCTTACGATGTTCCTTGCCCTTTTCCCACCGTTCCACACTAAATCGCTCCAATGGCAATAAAGTAAAAATATCCAAATTCTCCCTTTTCCAAATCTTTTCACGGATCGCTGGCTTTAAGTGGGCCCCTAATGGACCTTCAAAGCAAATGTACATGCTCCCCTTTGCAGTATCCAAAACTGGCAAGGGCTTATTAGCCCCATCTACCTTCTCCGTCTGGACCCCAGCATCTAAGGCGTTAAATGACGAAGAGCCTGCCTCAGCACTCGCAGTACTCTCCCTACAAGAACCCCCCTCTAACTGTCTCTGCGCTGACCAAGCTCCAATGGGACCTGCTAGCTGTGACCCACGAGAAGTATCAACTGAAGCTAACAACTGACGTAACCCATCTAACAAATTTCCCCAAACTCCACTCGTGACTGACAAATCCCCCGTAGAACCGCAACCTACAGGTACTTGCCCCACTAGACTACTCTCATTACTAAAATTACTGCCCACGTGTATGGTGTGTAAACGCTGTGACTCATCAGAAGGCTGCCCGTCGCCAGACACTAACGGGGCCGTCCGTCCTAAATCCACTGAAGCCGTCTCCTGACCGAGCATCCTAGGCACCCCGAGTGCCCGCCGCAAAGCATCGGCCGCTTCTACACCGGACTCCCGTCCCGACAACACCTGGAACGGCAAATAAACAGACGAAACACCTGCCACCTGGCCAACGTCACCCTCAGGAGGCGCTGGATGATGCAAATTTTGTACATATTCAGCAGTCAGTGCAGACCTACCACTACTGCTGCTATAACGAAAATGGCCAGGAGGTGGCGCAGGCCTGCCACCACCGATGTAGTAATTTTCCCGAACAGCAGGTGGCGCCGGCCTACCACCGACACTGCAATGTTCCTAACGGCCACTAGATGGCGCCAAATCACCCATGCTAACGGGTGTACTATGCACACTGGCCCCTGACCCAGCAGATGGCGCTCTAGCAGCGCTGAAGACACTCACCGTGACAGCCGCAGAGTCCTGGCTTGCCTCCGGCCCCACAAAAGAACTCCTGACAGGCTCGCTGAACGAGCCCACCGCACAGGAAAGGAGGGGGACTGCTCCCCGCCGCTGCCCCACCGCTACCCTCGACATCCATCTCCACGTCGCTCCTCAGGCACACGGACTGTGCTGCGCTGACCCCGACTGGACACCCGGCGAACCGTACCTCGACCTCTCACTCCAGGCGTCTCCACTGCTGCCACCGCTCCCGACACCACCATGGCTCCAGTCCCCGACACCGGAACAACGCCATCGTCGCCAGCCACCGGATCTGTCAAACCAGGGACCACTACCGTGGAAACAGGTAAGGGGGGAGTCACACTCCTCCGTCTGCGCCGGGGGGCTGGGGAAGCAGAGGGGCTCAAGCGTTCAGGAGGCTGTGAACGCCGGGCCCTATCTGCTAAAGCCCCTATCTGCTCCTGGACCCACTCCAGCCCCTTATCAGCTGCCTCCTCCCTAACCCTAACAATTAACTGCTCTAAACCCTCCATAACTCTAGGCCCTAAAACTGACCAGAAAACAGCTACCCTGACACTGGCTGCACACCTCTATTCTTGACAACATTTTTCAAGCCATAACATGGCTTCCCTACTTATCCCACTATATATACATCCCATTAACTCCACCCCCAATGCTCACAACCCCCTAGCACAATTCCTGACTCAAACCCACCCACAAACCTATAACCAAAATACCCTTCTAAATGACCCCTTGCAGTCCCAGACCCATCATGACCGCCCTCTGCCCAGCTCTGCTTAGCTCTGGGCTCACATTATAAGTGGCCTATATTCTACATAATATGATCGGTGCTGTAATGTAGATTACAGCAGTGTTTTTTTATTTAGAAAAACTATCATTTTTGACAGAGTTATGACCTATTTTAGCTTCATGCTAATGAGTTTCTTAATGGACAACTGGGCATGTTTTACTTTTTGACCAAGTGGGCATTGTGGAGAGAAGTGTATGATGCTGATCAATCAGTGACCATTCAGCGTCATACACTTCTCCCCATTCATTTACACAGCACATAGCGATATAGCTATATCGCTATGTGCAGCCACATAAACACACTATGACATTACTCAAGTGTCCTGACAGTAAATATACATTACCTCCAGCCACGATGTCATGTCTATTTACAATCCTGACACTTATGTAGCGTCTCTGTTATATTTACAGCAAGGCAAGCGTAATCTCATTTTAAATGACAGGTTACATCATACAGGTCTTTACCACTTTGGAATTTTTCTCAGACCCTCTGTCAAAACTAAGCTTCTTGTCCACAATACACTCTTTGTCCACCATTACGTGATCCACTGAAACCAAATATCACAAATTCTCGTCTGTGGATCTTGTCCCCTATATTGGTGGACAGGTAAATTCCCAGAGGAGCCACTCCACAGAGTAATAAGCTACAAAAGGTTAATCTGTACAAACCATCTAGTCAGGCGGGGTATTTACCTACTGGCTTTACTGGCAGAGCTTATACTCCACCCTTTGTCACCCAAACAAGCCCAAGTTGTCCTTTAAAACAGAGAAAAAATCCTCATCCGTCAACACATTTGTGCTTGACTACGCAGCCAAACATGAAGGTGACTCACCACTCACAGGAATCCTGGCATCACCCAAGGGTGCCTCCAAGATTGTTCCAGCAGCTGGACGACCAGTCTCTTGACCGTGGTCAGCTGCAGATCCCAATGATGCAATAGGAGGCAGTCTTCCTCCGTATCCTATGACAACGGTCTCTCCCACCAGCAGCAAGGAGGGGGTAATAAATTCCCTTTGGAGTCTACACCTGTCTCACCACTGATGCTACCGACTGCCCTCCATAGTCTGCCTGTACATTATAATCACAGGACTGCTCCTCCCACCACACCTCGAGCCATCCATGCCCCTACTGCTTCCTCATGGGCAGAGCAGAACCCTGCCTCATGGACCTGTTAGATGAGGGTGCAATGTAAGGACTGACTCCTCCTTCCTCTACACCAGCGCTGTCCCACATCCCCGGACCACTTTACTGCAAGCTGGGAACTTCTGGCCATGCCACATGCAGGGAAGGGGGGGTGGAGGAACTATTTTTAGAGCATAACTCATCCCTCTAAAAAGCATGGGACAACAATAACAGTCCATAAGCTTTTGGAAAGGGCTCTTCAGCTCCTTTGCTTTGGGAAAATGGACACCAGCTGACAGACTCCAGCCATCCCTTAAAAAGTGGATTTCCACGCCGTTGCATCCACTCCACCACTGAGGACCCTGTGTGGTAACAATCCTGAATCTTTTTTGAGAACTGTTGCCTACTAGGCACTGGTAACCCTTTATAACGACTCAGAAAAAATAACTGTGTTAACCATTTAAAAATTACATTGATAATAACCATTAATTTAAACTATATAAACAATATACCCATAAGCTCCATAATTCCAGGCACCCAAGGGGCCTTACAATAGAATACACTTGTTATGCTACTTTTGACCATAAAATGGGGTTTTGCCATACAGCACAGGCAAGGGGGGACATGTTATTTTGTTTCATTTTTGAGGGGTTAACCCGACGGAGAACAAGCTTTTCATAGCCTAATCAGTAATTGATCTTAATCAGATAATTAACTTGAACATTAATAATGACAGATTTATGTTAAACGTTCACACTGGTCAGTAACTAAAACTGATACCTACAAACTGATTCTTCTTCTTTATATAAATATCTATACGTACACATATACACTGCACAGAATTCTCTGCTCTAAAATTTTTCTTTCACAACAAAAATAAAAATAAACAAATAAAAATGTTTTCTAATGGGAATATTCCGCTTCTGTACCTTTTATCTGACGCATGACTCTAATAGTCCAATGCTAAGGCTGGTCTAGAACTTTACATAAAACTTAACTTCAGAATTTAATATTCCAACAACACTTCTTAAATACAGTTTTTAAACAAACTAACTTTGGGACAACGTCTAGAGAACTGCTAACATCTTATCATTGTACAAACATCAGGTCAATACTTGGGATAACACTGTTCCCCTGTCACTTACACACAACGTCTGCATTGGGGAAGATACCGGCCGGGCTTCAGGCCCCCCTGAGAACAGATCTACACACACGAGCACATTGTCATACACTTCTACCTCGGGTAGTTGTATGTTCTGCAGTCGCTAGGACGGGTAATCTGGCCGGGCTGCACTTTTCACAGGTACCTTTGCTGTTTTACCTATGTCATGCCGTGCGAATATCATGCCGGCTGCTACAAACCTAGTGGTGGCATTATTGTATCCAGGGACAATCCAATTTTCTGATACCTGGCTGCACATATCCTTGTTCTCAGTTCTGTCCTCTCTCGCTCTCTCAATTGGCTTACCCGATGATCCAATAAAGTTCCTACTACCAATGGGCCCATAATTGTGGGTGATGCCAAAAGCGTACCTAGAGTCAGTGTATATGTCGGCCATCTTACCTTTTGCCAGGTTACAAGCCTCAGCGAGCACCTCCAGCTCCGCTCCTTGAGATGAACAAGAAGGTGAGAGTGGTTTCTGGATGATTTACCTGGTGCCTCGTATCCTGTCTTGTACATATTGTATAATAAAATATCTCTTTATTACAAATTTACATTAAAAACCCATGTCACATATAGATAGAACATCTCAAAGGGGTGGCGTCTTCATCCTCTAAAATAAAACCAAATGTTATACACTTCTCCACACTCATCTGATAATCCAGAATACTTTGAGAATCTCACTTTTATCAGGTTCTGCAAATACTTGATTAATACAAAAACAAATAAAAATAAAACATTCCTAAAAACTTTACATCAAATTAACAATGTCCAGACAATTTTTGTTCTGCCTTCTCCCTCATCTAAATCCATAAAGACTCGTGTGAGTGATGTCACCTCTGCCTCCTGTGTAACTTTGCTGGAGGGGGATGGTCTCTTATACAATACCTCATATTGGGTGGAGACTACAGCACAGCCTACCCAGTGCCATATTTACTGTTCTGGAAAGATCTGGAACCATCTACTCAGAAATACCTCAAAATTTAGGTTACTCTCATACACATTTAATATGGATTACTCATTGGGGTCTCTTACACATTTTTAGATCTCCTGAAACCAAATTAATTAACTCAAAACAAACCAAAATTGTACCTGATCAGAACCTTCACCATTCCCCCCTTTGTGGACTCTGCGAAAGTAATGTAGCAGAGTTCAAAACTACATCTCAATATAACACTAGTTTAACCCCCTGTAATATACAACAGCCTGAAACAAAAATGACTTTTTCCTGACAAATACATTTGATCTTTACAATGACATAATTTATGTGTGAAATCAAAAACAAAACAATTGTAGTTAGTTATTCAATAAAACAGAAAATATTATCTCTGATACTCCTACCACACCTCGAGCCATCCATGCCCCTACTGCTTCCTCATGGGCAGAGCAGAACCCTGCCTCATGGACCTGTTAGATGAGGGTGCAATGTAAGGACTGACTCCTCCTTCCTCTACACCAGCACTGTCCCACATCCCCGGACCACTTTACTGCAAGCTGGGAACTTCTGGCCATGCCACATGCAGGGAAGGGGGGGTGGAGGAACTATTTTTAGAGGATAACTCATCCCTCTAAAAAGCATGGGACAACAATAACAGTCCATAAGCTTTTGGAAAGGGCTCTTCAGCTCCTTTGCTTTGGGAAAATGGACACCAGCTGACAGACTCCAGCCATCCCTTAAAAAGTGGATTTCCACGCCGTTGCATCCACTCCACCACTGAGGACCCTGTGTGGTAACAATCCTGAATCTTTTTTGTGAACTGTTGCCTACTAGGCACTGGTAACCCTTTATAACGACTCAGAAAAAATAACTGTGTTAACCATTTAAGATTACATTGATAATAACCATTAATTTAAACTATATAAACAATATACCCATAAGCTCCATAATTCCAGGCACCCAAGGGGCCTTACAATAGAATACACTTGTTATGCTACTTTTGACCATAAAACGGGGTTTTGCCATACAGCACAGGCAAGGGGGGACATGTTATTTTGTTTCATTTTTGAGGGGTTAACCCGACGGAAACCTCCGACGGAATCCCTCAACGGAAGGGCAGCGGTGATGTGAACAGGTCCTTAGTGTCGTCTTTTTCTTTATTTTCTATTTGTACATTATACCTGAGATAAATAATTATGGCCCTAGTGTGTTATACATATAAGTGTCTATAACATGTATCAGGAACATATTATCACACCTTTGATTCTTTACAGATGACTCATCCCAGTGAGAAGAAGGAACATGACATATAATCCTGTCAGCAGCAAGAAAGGAATCACAAGACAGGTAATTAATATTTATATTAATTACTGATAACACTCAGGCTAGATATGAGTTCTAGACCCGCAGAGGTGTGATAGTATCTTCCTGGTACATCAGAATATATTTGTTTTTAACATGTATATCTTCTATAGACAATATCTAGTATAACACAACCATATCTCAGGTACAGAGGTGAGGAACATCTCCGTTCTTTACCCTCTGTTTTGTAGTCAGGACTCCCCTTTTATTTTTGATATAATTTTTAATAGCTATTCAGTCTTAGATTAACCCTCTCAGGACCAGAATTATTGTTCAATTATTAGTAAAAGAATCTATGAAATTATCGGCAGAATTTAATATAGTCTAATAATTAATAATACCTGTCAATGTTCACGGCCTTTACAGATGACACCTAACTGTCCGTACCAACGGGTCCCTCCACCATCACATTCCTTATTAATCAAATGGCGGTTTATTATACAAAGATTTTTTTCAACACCAATTACACTTAAAGACCAGTATATAATTCCCTTTTTTCCAGTTCATGTATTCATGTATTGTATTAAACTGTTTAAATGATGTATTTTTTAGCGTCTATTTATGTTTTAATATCTCGATTTGAGTATTGCAGAGGTTCATATCCGACAGCCTAATAAACAAAAATAAGCATTAATACTCTATCCACTACTCAAGGGTAAAATTGGATCATTGTTATCCTCATCCTATCATTGATAACTATCTAACAAACAATGCTGTAAGTACACAACTTACTATTAGAGCCACTGTTCTATCACCGACTCTCTGTTTCAGCACCACTTTTGCTGGACAGCTCCACTGTGCTGGATAGCTTTTAGGAAGGACGTGGTATACGTCTGAAACGCGTAGGCACTTTGGAACTACACTCTGTTTTAAACTTGACTACGCTGGACCATCTACTTTTGTCCATTTTTCTAATGTATTTGACCTTGCATTGTTACTGGCAGTATGATGACAAGAAACCCAGGTTTGATGCAGGTTTCTTTTAGTAGGCCGGTAATGTTTGCAAAACGACCAAAAGGAAATACAAAAAACTGTTCTTAGCAGAGAGGCACAGTCACTTAAAATATTACACAAAGTGGCGGCAATTTCAGGCAATGCAGGAAATTGGGTTTTACCAGCTTGGTTTCCTTGGGACAGAGATCGGACTCTTCCCTGATACAGGGGTAACCCATCGTCTCAGCAACTAAATAACAGGGAGGCTTCACGCAACTTCCACTTGTTACATCCAATGCTGCCTCTTTCACAGCAATCATCTGTGGGGAGGTTCCTGCACTCCACCGCCACGGCAATGGGCCCTTCTCTGGCTTCAGGGCCTACTCAGCCCTGTTGGTACAATAGTTGCTGATTTATGGGTCGCAGCCCTTGCACCTGAACCCATTAGGTGGGATCAGTCGCCTTTTATCAAATTTAAAAACAGCTTTTTGTGAGTTATTCAATGTTCCGACACTGATTACATGCCCATACTACACTGTTTTTGCACACTAAAGTAAATGTTAAAGACAGTGCCCGAGCCGGTATTCCCGGTGCCTGCAATAAACAGGGTCAGCCACCATTGTCTGAACAGTGTTACATAGCAGTGAGCTTTGCTGATGTGAGCATCTGCACAGCTCAGAACATGTAAGCACAGGTCCTGTGACTAAAACAACACATAAAAATGCTTCCTGGCCACTAGGTGGCAGCATCGCAATGGAAGTATATATGCATATAGTGACCGTTCATCTCCTCTATTCCTGGACCTCTAAATGAAATACAGTGTTAAACATGCATAAGGTTCAAAGCTTAGTGGTTACAGTCTCTCACAGGTGAGGCACATACTTAACAATTGCAGTCTCATACTCAAGGTCCCAGGACTCCCTTCTTTGTCTCAGCCTCTTGTCTTTCTCTTGCTGGGAGACTCCTCTCTACCCGCCTCTTGAACGCTTCCTTGTGGCTCATTACAGTTACTGAAATGCAGCCAAAGGTGCACTTGGCAAGAGCGTACTCATGACTGCAACTCCGGCACTAGCTTACCCTCCAATGGAACTCCGACTATACTCTCTGTGAAATTCATCATGTAAACCTTCCTGCCGTGCCCTCTGCTCACTCCTTGGGCACTCCATACAGCATGCCATCTTTCCTGGGCTGTGACTATCCTGCCAACTATGCCCAAAAATTTAGGAGCGGGTATCAGTTAAGTGCTCGCAGGGTTAGTCATGAAATGATGACAAGAATACCAGATTTGATGCAAATCCTTTTAGTAGGCTAGAATCTATACAAAATGGCCACAATTTCAGGCAATGCAGGCTCACCAGCTTGCCTACCTTTGGACGGAGCTTGGGCTCCTCACTGATACAGTACTAACATCCACTTCAAATCGGGGCTTTTCCTCTTTCTTACCCTTCAACTTATCGCTTTTATGGGGAGGTCCAGGCAACTTCCACCCACCGCCTCAGCAACTCAATCGTAGGGAGGCCCCAGGCAACTTCCACCTGTTATATTCAACGCTGTCTCTATCACAGCAATCATCTGCATGGAGATACTTGTTTGGGCACTCTAGCCAATCCCCAAGGATACGATCCAGAGGAAATGACTCCTTCTAGAGAGGATTGAGGATGTCGCTGATACAGGATGAGCTGATTCCAAACACTGATTGCCTTGGATGCCCAGCCAATCTCCGGACATAATGACAAACGACACCTGAATTTCTCATCATAGCACCACCAAGCTGCACCTCCATGCAGCTTGTGTGCACTAAATATGCTACATTATCTAAGCATGCAAAGAGTACAGCGCCCTTTTCAGGGAAGCGCTGACAAAAAAAATGAGCCATAACCGTGAACCCTTAAAGAGGCTCTGTCACCACATGACGGTACAAGGGCGACAAGGGGCCACACAAACACCCTCCTATCTAATAAATATACAACGACACAATTAAAATTGGAAGGTGCTTGTCACAGCTTTATTAGATGATTTCTTTTACAGAACCTGAGAATATATAAAAAACAAGTATAAACATATCATAAACATAATTAACATATTAACATTATGTGGCTAAGGCCTTGACAACCTCCAAAACATAAATAAAGCAATACCCTTAAACCACTAGCCGTGACCATATAAGCTACAGTGGCGTCACCACGGGTATGCTAAAGCACCACGCTTCCCAGGGTCCGCCCCTTAGAGAAGCCCAAATCCATAGCTTTAAAATAAAACCAATATATTGTGTCAAAGACAGCAATATATAAAAACATAAATAGCGTTGCCAAGAACCCGCCACAGCATGAAAACTTGACTCCTTAAATTTTCATGCGCCGCCACACTTGAAAACCCAACTCCAGGCCTTCTTGGAGGCCAAAATTAAAAACATCCAGGCCCACATCCGTTAGGTGAACGCCATCCTTTCCAATGTACGCGCCCCGATCCTCCAATAGTCGGTGATGAACTACCAACCCACCATTTAGGCGAACAAACTTAGCCACTGTCTTATTAATCTTAACTCTGGTCCTATTCAGCGCCGACACTGACTGCGCATTGCGCCATTTTACCCGCTGTACAATTTCGGACCAGATAATCAAAAGCCGAGGATGGGTGTCTACAAAACATAAGAAGTCCCTCTTAATGTTCTTAATGAGGTTCCGCATGGGATAACTCCCGATGTAATTACCCCCTGCATGAATTATCAAGATGTCGGGTAGACCCCAGGACCTAACCGCATCCTGAAACAAAGGCCTTACCTGATCCCAGGTCAGGCTACGAACTCCGAACCAGTGTACCTCCACCTCATCCGGATCTAAACCCAAATACCTACCATTCGGACGCACACGGGCACTCCTTTCAGCCCAGTAAATATAGGAATGGCCAAGAAGCCAAACCACACATTTGGCAGAACCTGAAAGCAACAGAAAATTAGTCACACAGAAAAAGAATGACATCCCCCCCACACAAAATAAACCCAAGATAAAGAAATCAACATTCCAGCAAATGCAGCCTAACATAGGAACGAAAGTGGCTGGACTCCCAGCGGCCAATCCTCTTAACTGAAGCAGTGTCGAGCCCAAAACGAGAATCCTCAGTAGCAGCTCCAATCCTAAAAGAATGAGAGCTGTAATCCAGATGTGAAAGGCCCAACCCTTGTACGCATTTCTTAAAGACAGCAATAAATTGATATCTGGACAACGCTGAACCATCCGCATGCACCAGCAAAGAGGAAAATCCCTGAGGACACACAGCCATGAAACACAGAAAACACCCCACTGGGCACGATTCCCCCTCATGAATTTTAGTCAAACAAATCTCAAAACCTTTTCCATTCCTGTCAGTTTTTGAATGATACAACATTATTCTCAACACACTATCCTGAAAAAAACACATCGGTTACTTGAATACCGCCCTGCACCCGTTTTGAGGGACTAACCAATTCGCCAACCCTAAAAGCCCCATAGAAAGCCCAAGAGAGAGCCAATTGAAACAACAACCTCTCATAATCTGAATGGGATATCCTGTGCAACTGAGAAAATGTCCCTCCAACATTGCAAAATACACGGGCCCACGCTTATCCTGCCCGACATGCCCTTTTTGAAAACCCTGCAGAGCCCGCTGTATCAAAAAATGCTTAGTAACATCCGTACAACCAATTAACTTAAAGAAAAAGGAAACTGCCGCTACCGACTTAACAACAGAGGAAGCTGAAGATCCACTCTCCATAAGAGATAACAAAAAACAAAACATCCCCTCTAAGGCACTAAAAGGACTCCCTTGACTACACCACAAATCCTCCAGCTGGAACCATCTCACCCAGATCTTGGTATAAGCATCCCACGTAGCAGGGGCCAGCGAACGCTTCGCCCAACATATCAGACGAGCGACACCACCCTCCAAAGGTGCTCGGGGCAAGAAACCGGATCCCTCTCCGCTTCTGGAGGTAGCCAACGGAAACAATCCCACTGCAATCGAGATAAAGCATAAGCAATGTCATTGAAAACTCCAGGAACATGATGAGCCCCAAATAGAATGTTCCATCTCAAACACAGCAGGACCAACTGGCGTAGCACTGTGATCACCGGGGGGGAATTGGCGGACAAACTATTAATAGCGCACACGACCGCCTTGTTATCACAGTGAAAAACCACTGACCGATTGGACAAAAGCGGTCCCCAAATTTCCACCGCAACAAGAATGGGAAACAACTCCAGAAAACAAAGATTACCCGTCAAACCACACTCCCTCCACTCTAGTGGCCAAGTACCAACACACCATTTTCCCTGACAATACGCCCCGAAACCGATAGAAACTTAAGCATCAGTACACAATTGTATCTCCACATTCGAAACTCCCTCTGCAATCCATAATGATCTGCCGTTATATTCTACCAAAAAGGAATCCCAAACCCTCAAATCCGCCTTATGCTCCTTGCCAAGGCGAATAAAATGGTGGGGACATCTAACACCAGCAGTTGCTTGTGCTAAGTGCCTACAAAAAACACGGCCCATGGGCATAATTCTTTCAGGCTAAATTGAGTTTCCCCAATAAAGATTGAAGGAGCCGCAGGGTGATTTTTGTTCTCACCAGAGCCTCCTGCACCGTTGCCCGCAGATCAATAAGTTTTGCCTCTGGCAACCTACATTCCATTGCCTGGGAATCAATTTCAATTCCCAAAAAACAGGTCGTTGTGGTTGGTCCTTCTGTTGTTTCAAATGCCAACGGAACCCCAAAGTCAACAAAAACATCCATCACTGCCCATAACAATATTGCACACAACGGCCGAGCCGCAGGGCCCACACAAAAGAAGTCATCCAAATAATGAATAACTGCTTTAGAGCCGGCTCGTTCACGGACCACCCACTCCAAAAACATGCTGAAGGCTTCGAAATAGGCACAAGAAATAGAGCACCCCATAGGAAGGCACCTATCAATATAAAAAAGGCCATCAAACGAGCACCCCAGCAAGTGCATGGAATCTGGGTGCACCGGCAAAAGGCAAAATGCAGACTCCACATCCACCTTAGCCATAAGCGCCCCTTGCCCCACCGTCCTAACCAAATGAACCGCCTCATCAAATGACGTATAGGAAACCCGCGTCAAAGACTCATCGATATCATCATTTACCGAAGAACCCTTCGGATAAGATAAATGATGTATAAGCCGAAATTTACCCGCCTCCTTCTTGGGGACAATCCCCAGCGGGGAGACACGCAAATTGGAAATAGGAACATCAGAAAAGGGGCCTAACATTCTACCCAACAAAACTTCCTTCCGCAACTTGTCTCGTACCACTTCTGGATGATCCCGCACCGAACGCAGATTATTAGCCATCAAAACACCCACCCCCGCGGAGAACGGAATCCTAAATCCGTCCACAAAACCGTTCAATAATAGCTGTGCCCTCTCATTGTCGGGGTACCTCTTTAGCCAAGGCGTCATAGCGTCGAGGTTCACTGGACTCACCCCCTTTAGCAGAACCATCCCCTGGCTTTGTCGTGCTTCCTCGTGCCCGCTTAAAACACTTGAAGACGGGGTGGTTACCACCCCTACACCCGGCACATTCGTGTCTATAGACACAATTAGTTCCCCATTTACAGGTGCTCTCGTTGTAGAGTCAGCAGACCCCTTTTTTAAAACTCCCCGATGAACCCGCTGATCTAGACCCGCCGGGTGAGGACTGAAAGGGGTTATGCAAACCCGCGACTTCAACATGACGCCCCTGACCAGCCCACTTTGGTGTAGTCATAAGGCGCATCCAAAGGCTTATGTCCTTATGATCCCACCGCAGGGATGACTGAACCGCCATACGCTGACGAAACTGCTCGTCATATTTAAGCCAAGCAGTTCCCCCATACGTTCTATAAGCCTCCCCAATAGAATCCAAGTAACAAAATAAACCGGAACAATGTTCTGGGCATTTCTCCCCTATAATGCTAGCCATGATGGAAAAAGCATGTAGCCAATTCCCAAATGTGCGCAGAATCAGCCTATACCGTCTTCTCTCCTCATCCTCCTCCTTACGATGTTCCTTGCCCTTTTCCCACCGTTCCACACTAAATCGCTCCAACGGCAATAAAGTAAAAATATCCAAATTCTCCCTTTTCCAAATCTTTTCACGGATCTCTGGCTTTAAGTGGGCCCCTAATGGTCCTTCAAAGCAAATGTACATGCTCCCCTTTGCAGTATCCAAAACTGGCAAGGGCTTATTAGCCCCATCTACCTTCTCCGTCTGGACCCCGGCATATAAGGCGTTAAATGACGAAGAGCCTTCCTCAGCACTCGCAGTACTCTCCCTACGAGAACCCCCCTCTAACTGTCCCTGCGCTGACCAAGCTCCAACGGGACCTGCTAGCTGTGACCCACGAGAAGTATCAACTGAAGCTAACAACTGACGTAACCCATCTAACAAATTTCCCCAAACTCCACTCGTGACTGACAAATCCCCCGTAGAACCGCAACCTACAGGTACTTGCCCCACTAGACTACTCTCATTACTAAAATTACTGCCCACGTGTATGGTGTGTAAACGCTGGGACTCATCAGAAGGCTGCCCGTCGCCAGACACTAACGGGGCCATCCGTCCTGAATCCACCGAAGCCGTCTCCTGACCGATCATCCTAGGCACCCCGAGTGCCCGCCGCAAAGCATCGGCCGCTTCTACACCGGACTCCCGTCCCGACAACACCTGGAACGGCAAATAAACAGACAAAACACCTGCTACCTGGCCAACGTCACCCTCAGGAGGCGCTGGATGATGCACATTTTGTACATATTCAGCAGTCAGTGCAGACCTACCACTACTGCTGCTATAACGAAAATGGCCAGGAGGTGGCGCAGGCCTGCCACCACGATGTAATAATTTTCCTGAACAGCAGGTGGCGCTAGCCTACCACCGACACTGCAATGTTCCGAACGGCGACTAGATGGCGCCAAATCACCCATGCTAACGGGTGTACTAAGCATACTGGCCCCTGACCCAGCAGATGGCGCTCTAGCAGCGCTGAAGGCACTCACCGTGACAGCCGCAGAGTCCTGGCTTGCTTCCGGCCCCACAGAAGAACTCCTGACAGGCTCCCTGAACGAGCCCACCACACTGGAAAGGAGGGGGACTGCTCCCCGCCGCTGCACCACTGCTTCCCTCAACGTCCATCTCCACGTGGC
The DNA here is from genome assembly GCF_050947455.1 of Rhinoderma darwinii. Lineage (NCBI taxonomy): Eukaryota > Metazoa > Chordata > Amphibia > Anura > Rhinodermatidae > Rhinoderma > Rhinoderma darwinii. The sequence continues at coordinate 1,294,664 of NW_027464461.1, forward strand.
TCCTCAGGCACACCGACTGTGCTGCGCTGACCCCGACTTGACACCCGGCGAACCGCACCTCGGCCTCTCACTCCAGGCCTCTCCACTGCTGCTGCCGCTCCCGACACCGCCATGGCTCCAGTCCCCGACACCGGAACAACGCCACCGTCGCCAGCCACCGGATCTGTCACACCAGGGACCACTACCGCGGAAACAGGTAAGGGGGAAGTCACACTCCTCCGTCTGCGCCGGGGGGCTGGGGAAGCAGAGGGGCTCAAGCGTTCAAGAGGCTGTGAACGCCGGGCTCTGGGGGGATGCCCCGCCGGGGAGCCTGCTAAAGCCCCTAGCTGCTCCTGGACCCACTCCAGCCCCTTATCAGCTGCCTCCACCCTAACCCTAACAATTAACTGCTCTAAACCCTCCATAACTCTAGGCCCTAAAACTGACCAGAAAACAGCTACCCTGACACTGGCTTCACACCTCTATTCTTGACAAAAAAATTTAAGCCATAACATGGCTTCCCTGCTTATCCCACTATATATAACCTAATCTGTTTTTTATGAAGAGGTGAGCAGAAGTCTAGACAGAGGGGCCGCTGTGGATTTAGTGTTTTTGGACTTTGCTAAGACATTTGACACTGTCCCCCATAGACGCCTAATGGGTAAATTAAGGACTATAGGTTTAGAAAATATAGTTTGTAATTGGATTGAGAATTGGCTCAAGGACCGTATCCAGAGAGTTGTGGTCAATGATTCCTTCTCTGAATGGTCACCTGTTATAAGTGGTGTACCCCAGGGTTCAGTGCTGGGACCACTATTATTCAACTTATTTATTAATGATATAGAGGAAGGGATTAATAGCACTATTTCTATTTTTGCAGATGACACCAAGCTATGTAATATAGTTCAGACTATGGAAGATGTTCATGAATTACAGGCAGATTTAAACAAACTAAGTGTTTGGGCGTCCACTTGGCAGATGAAGTTTAATGTAGATAAATGTAAAGTTATGCATCTGGGTACCAACAACCTGCATGCATCATATGTCCTAGGGGGCGCTACACTGGCGGATTCACTTGTAAATGAAGGATCTGGGTGTACTTGTAAATCATAAACTCAATAACAGCATGCAGTGTCAATCAGCTGCTTCAAAGGCCAGCAGGATATTGTCGTGTATTAAAAGAGGCATGGACTCACGGGACAGGGATGTAATAATGCCACTTTACAAAGCATTAGTGAGGCCTCATCTAGAATATGCAGTTCAGTTCTGGGCTCCAGTTCATAGAAAGGATGCCCTGGAGTTGGAAAAAATACAAAGAAGAGCAACGAAGCTAATAAGGGGCATGGAGAATTTAAGTTATGAGGAAAGATTGAAAGAATTAAACCTATTTAGCCTTGAAAAAAGACGACTAAGGGGGGACATGATTAACTTATATAAATATATTAATGGCACATACAAAAAATATGGTGAAATCCTGTTCCTTGTAAAACCCCCTCAAAAAACAAGGGGGCACTCCCTCCGTCTGGAGAAAAAAAGGTTCAAGCTGCAGAGGCGACAAGGCTTCTTTACAGTAAGAACGGTGAATTTATGTAATAGCCTACCGCAGGAGCTGGTCACAGCAGGGACAGTAGATGGCTTTAAAAAAGGGTTAGATAATTTCCTAGAACAAAAAAATATTAGCTCCTATGTGTAGAAATTTTTCCTTCCCTTTTCCCTTCCCTTGGTTGAACTTGATGGACATCTGTCTTTTTTCAGCCGTACTAACTATGTACTATGTAACTATATACATCCCATTAACTCCACCCCCAATGCTCACAACCCCCTAGCACAATTCCTGACTCAAACCCACCCACCAACCTATAACCAAAAATACCCCTCTAAATGACCCCTTGCAGGTCCAGACCCATCATGACCGCCCTCTGCCCAGCTCTGCTTAGCTCTGGGCTCACATTATAAGTGGCCTATCGTCTACATAATATGATCGGCGCTGTAATGTAGATTACAGCAGTGTTTTTTTATTTAGAAAAACAATCATTTTTGAAGGAGTTATGACCTATTTTAGCTTCATGCTAATGAGTTTCTTAATGGACAACTGGGCGTGTTTTACTTTTTGACCAAGTGGGCGTTGTGGAGAGAAGTGTATGGCGCTGACCAATCATTGACCAATCAGCGTCATACACTTCTCCCCATTCATTTACACAGCACATAGTGATATAGCTATATCACTATGTGCAGCCACATAAACACATTATAACGTTATTCAAGTGTCCTGAAAGTGAATATACATTACCTCCAGCCAGGACGTCATATCTATTCACAATCCTGACACTTATGTAGCGTCTCTGTGATATTTACAGCAAGGCTATCTCGTTTTAAATGACAGGTTACATCGTACAGGTCTTTACCACTTTGAAATTTTTCTCAGACCCTCTCTCAAAACTAAGCTTCTTGTCCACAATACGCTCTTTGTCCACGATTACGTGATCCACTGAAAACAAATATCACAAATTCTCGTCTGTGGATCTTGTCCCCTATATTGGTGGACAGGTAAATTCCCAGAGGAGCCACACCACAGAATAATAAGCCACAAAAGGTTAATCTGTACAAACCATCTAGTCAGGCGGGGTATTAACCTACTGGCTTTACTGGCAGAGCTTATACTCCACCCTTTGCCACCCAAACAAGCCCAAGTTGTCCTTTAAAATAGAGAACAAATCCACATCCGTCAACACATTTGTGCTTGACTTCGCAGCCAAACATGAATGTGACTCACCACTCACAGGAATCCTGGCATCACCCAAGGGTGCCTCCAAGATTGTTCCAGCAGCTGGACGACCAGTCTCTTGACCGTGGTCAGCTGCAGATCCCAATGATGCAATAGGAGGCAGTCTTTGTCCGTATCCTATGACAACAGGGTTTAGCCATACAGCACAGGAAAGGGGGGGCATGTTATTTTGTTTCATTTTTGAGGGGTTAACCCGACGGAAACCTCAGACGGAATCCCTCAACGGAAGGGCAACGGTAATGTGAACAGGTCCTTAGTGTCGTCTTTTTCTTTATTTTCTATTTGTACATTATACCTGAGATAAATAATTATGGCCCTAGTGTGTTATACATATAAGTGTCTATAACATGTATCAGGAACATATTATCACACCTTTGATTCTTTACAGATGACTGATCCTAGTGAGAAGAAGGAACGTGACATATAATCCTGTCAGCAGCAAGAAAGGAATCACAAGACAGGTAATTAATATTTATATTAATTACTGATAACACTCAGGCTAGATATGAGTTCTAGACCGGCAGAGGTGTGATAGTATCTTCCTGATACATCAGAATATATGTGTTTTTAACATGTATATCTTCTATAGACAATATCTAGTATAACACAACCATATCTCAGGTACAGAGGTGAGGAACATCTCTGTTCTTTACCCTCTGTTTTGTAGTCAGAACTCCCCTTTTATTTTTAATATAATTTTTAATAGCTATTCAGTCTTAGATTAACCCTTTCAGGACCAGGCTAAGTTTCATTTTTATGTTTTTGTTTTTTTTCTTCCCCGCCTTCCAAAAGTCATAACTCTTTTATTTTTTCGTTGACACAGCCATATGAGGGCTTAATTTTTACGGGACAAATTGTACCATATCTCAGGAACAGAGGTGAGGAACATGTCTATTATTTTACCCTCTGTTCTCTAAAGTCAGAAATCCACCTATTATTTCAAATAGAATAAAATTGTTATTGTCCTTTTGGCCATAAAATTTGTCATGAGGGGAGGCTAGTGAGGGCGAGTAATGTATTTGACCTTGCATTGTTACTGGCAGTATGATGACAAGAAACCCAGGTTTGATGCAGGTTTCTTTTAGTAGGCCGGTAATGTTTGCAAAACGACCAAAAGTAAATACAAAAAACTGTTCTTAGCAGAGAGGCACAGTCACTTAAAATATTACACAAAATGGCGGCAATTTCAGGCAATGCAGGAAATGGGGTCTTGCCAGCTTGGTTTTCTTGGGACAGAGCTCAGACTCTTCCCTGATACAGGGGTAACCCATCGTCTCAGCAACTAAACAACAGGGAGGCTTCACGCAACTTCCACTTATTACATCCAATGCTGCCTCTTTCACAGCAATCATCTGTGGGGAGGTTCCTGCACTCCACCGCCACAGCAATGGGCCCTCTCTGGCTTCAGGGCCTACTCAGCCCTGCTGGCACAATAGTTGCTGATTTATGGGTCGCAGCCCTTGCACCTGAACCCATTAGGTGGGAACAGTCGCCTTTTATCAAATTTAAAAACAGCCCCTTTGTGAGTTATTCAATGTTCCGACACTGATTACTTGCCCATACTACACTGTTTTTGCACACTAAAGTAAATATTAAAGACAGTGCCCGAGCCGGTTTTCCCGGTGCCTGCAATAAACAGGGTCAGCCACCATTGTCTGAACAGTGTTACATAGCAGTGAGCTTTACTGACGTGAGCATCTGCACAGCTCAGAACATGTAAGCACAGGTCCTGTGACTAAAACAACACATAAAAATGCTTCCTGGCCACTAGGTGGCAGCATCGCAATGGAAGTGTATATGCATATAGTGACCGCTCATCTCCGCTCAAAAGAAAAATTAACGGGACGGCAGGCGGGACAAAATTTTTCAAGGCATAAAATGACTTCCCTGCTTATCCCACTATATAAACATCCCCTTAACTCCACCCCCAATGCTCACAACCCCCTAGCACAATTCCTGACTCAAACCCACCCACCAACCTATAACCAAAATACCCCTCTAAATGACCCCTTGCATGCCCAGACCCGTCATGACTGCCCTCTGCCCAGCTCTGCTTAGCTCTGGGCTCACATGACGGTACAAGGGCGACAAGGGGCCACACAAACACCCTCCTATCTAATAAATATACAACGACACAATTAAAATTGGAAGGTGCTTGTCACAGCTTTATTAGATGATTTCTTTTACAGAACCTGAGAATATATAAAAAACAAGTATAAACATATCATAAACATAATTAACATATTAACATTATGTGGCTAAGTCCTTGACAACCTCCAAAACATAAATAAAGCAATACCCTTAAAGCACTAGCCGTGACCATATAAGCTACAGTGGCGTCACCACGAGTATGCTAAAGCACCACGCTTCCCAGGGTCCGCCCCTTAGAGAAGCCCAAATCCATAGCTTTAAAATAAAACCAATATATTGCGTCAAAGACAGCAATATATAAAAACATAAATAGCGTTGCCAAGGACCCGCCACAGCATGAAAACATGACTCCTTAAATTTTCATGCGCCGCCACATTTGGAAACCCAACTCCAGGCCTTCTTGGAGGCCAAAATTAAAAACATCCAGGCCCACATCCGTTAAGTGAACCCCATCCTTTCCAATGTACGCGCCCCGATGCTCCAACAGTCGGTGATGAACTAACAACCCACCATTTAGGCGAATAAACTTGGCCACTGTCATATTAATCTTAACTCTGGTCCTATTCAGCGCCGACACTGACTGCGCATTGCACCATTTTACCCGCTGTACAATTTTGGACCAGATAATCAAAAGCCCAGGATGGGTGTCTACAAAACATAAGAAGTCCCTCTTAATGGTCTTAATGAGGTTCCGCATGGGATAACTCCCGATGTCATTACCCCCTGCATGAATTATCAAGATGTCAGGTAGACCCCAGGACCTAACCGCATCCTGAAACAAAGGCCTTACCTGATCCCAGGTCAGGCCACAAACTCCGAACCAGTGTACCTCCACCTCATCCGGATCTAAACCCAAATACCTACCATTCGGACGCACACGGGCACTCCTTTCAGCCCAGTAAATATAGGAATGGCCAAGAAGCCAAACCACACATTTTGCAGAACCTGAAAGCAACAGAAAATTAGTCACACAGAAAAAGAATGACATCCCCCCCACACAAAATAAACCCAAGATAAAGAAATCAACATTCCAGCAAATGCAGCCTAACATAGGAACGAAAGCGGCTGGACTCCAAGCGGCCAATCCTCTTAACTGAAGCAGTGTCGAGCCCAAAACGAGAAGCCTCAGTAGCAGCTCCAATCCTAAAAGAATGAGAGCTGTAATCCAGATGTGAAAGGCCCAACCCTTATACGCATTTCTTAAAGACAGCAATAAATTGATATCTGGACAACGCTGAACCATCCGCAAGCACCAGCAAAGAGGAAAATCCCTGAGGACACACAGCCATGAAATGCAGAAAACACCCCACTGGGCACGATTCCCCCTCATGAATTTAAGTCAAACAAATCTCAAAACCTTTTCCATTCCTGTCAGTTTTTGAATGATACAACATTATTCTCAACACACTATCCTGAAAAAAACACATCGGTTACTTGAATACCGCCCTGCACCCGTTTTGAGGGACTAACCAAAATTCGCCAACCCTAAAAGTCCCATAGAAAGCCCAAGAGAAAGCCAATTGAAACAACAACCTCTCATAATCTGAATGGGATATCCTGTGCAACTGAGAATAAAGTCCCTCCAACATTGCAAAAGACACGGGCCCACGCTTATCCTGCCCGACATGCCCTTTTTGAAAACCCTGCAGAGCCCGCCGTATCAAGAAATGCTTAGTAACATCCGTACAACCAATTAACTTAAAGAAAAAGGAAAGTGCCGCTATCGACTTAACAACAGAGGAAGCTGAAGATCCACTCTGCATAAGAGATAACAAAAAACAAAACATCCCCTCTAAGGCACTAAAAGGACTCCCTTGACTACACCACGAATCCTCCAGCTGGAACCATCTCACCCAGATCGTGGTATAAGCATCCCACGTAGCAGGGGCCAGCGAACGCTTCGTCCACCATATGAAGAGCGACACCACCCTCCAAAGGTGCTCGGGGCAATAAACCAGATCCCTCTCCGCCTCTGGAGCTAGCCAACGGAAACTATCCCATTGCAATCGAGATAAAGCATCTGCAATGTCATTGGAAACTCCAGGAACATGATGAGCCCTAAATAGAATGTTCCATCTCAAACACAGCAGGACCAACTGGCGTAGCACTGTGATTACCGGGGGGGGGGGGGGAATTGGCGGACAAACTATTAATAGCGCACACGACCACCATGTTATCACAGTGAAAAACCACAGACCGATTGGACAAAAGCTGTCCCCAAATTTCCACTGCAACAAGAATGGGAAACAACTCCAGAAAACAAAGATTACCCGTCAAACCACACTCCCTCCACTCTAGTGGCCAAGTACCAACACACCATTTTCCCTGAAAATACGCCCCGAAACCGATAGAAGCGGAAGCATCAGTACACAATTGCATCTCCACATTCGAAACTCCCTCTGCAATCCATAATGATCGCCGTTATATTCTACCAAAAAGGAATCCCAAACCCTCAAATCCGCCTTATGCTCCTTGCCAAGGCGAATAAAATAGTGGGGACATCTAACACCAGCAGTTGCTTGTGCTAAGCGCCTACAAAAAACATGGCCCATGGGCATAATTCTACAGGCAAAATTGAGTTTCCTCAATAAAGATTGCAGGAGCCGCAGGGTGATTTTTGTTCTCACCAGAGCCTCCTGCACCGTTGCTCGCAGATGAATAAGTTTTGCCTCTGGCAACCTACATTCCATTGCCTGGGAATCAATTTCAATTCCCAAAAAAACAGATCGTACTGGTTGGTCCTTCGTTTTTTTTCAAACGCCAACGGAACCCCAAAGTCAACAAAAACATCCATCATTGCCCATAACACTATTGCACACGACGGCCGAGCCGCAGGGCCCACACAAAAGAAGTCATCCAAATAATGAATAACTGCTTTAGAGCCGGCTCGTTCATGGACCACCCACTCCAAAAACGTGCTGAAGGCTTCGAAATAGGCACAAGAAATAGAGCACCCCATAGGAAGGCACCTATCAATATAAAAAAGGCCATCAAACGAGCACCCCAGCAAGTGCATGGATTCTGGGTGCACCGGCAAAAGGCGAAATGCAGACTCCACATCCACCTTAGCCATAAGCGCCCCTTGCCCCGCCGTCCTAACCAAATGAACCGCCTCATTAAATGACGTACCGAACGCAGATTATTAGCCATCAAAACACCCACCCCCGGGGAGAACGGAATTCTAAATCCGTCCCCAAAACCGTTCAATAACAGCTGCGCCCTCTCATTGTCGGGGTACCTCTTTAGCCAAGGCGTCATAGCGTCGAGGTTTACTGGACTCACCTCCTTTAGCAGAACCATCCCCTGGCTTCGCCGTGCCTCCTCGTGCCCGCTTAAAACACTTGAAGATGGGGTGGTTACCACCCCCACACCCGGCACATTCGTATCTATAGACACAATTAGTTCCCCATTTACAGGTGCTCTCGTTGTAGAGTCAGCAGACCCCTTTCTTAAAACTCCCCGACGAACCCACTGATCTAGACCCACCGGGTGACGACTGAAAGGGGTTATGCAAACTCGCGACTTCAACATGACCCCCCTGACCAGCCCCCTTTGGTGTAGTCATAAGGTGCAGCCAAAAGCTTATGTCCTTATGATCCCACCGCAGGGATGACTGAACCGCCATACGCTGACGAAACTGCTCATCATATTTAAGCCAAGCAGTACCCTCATACGTTCTATAAGCCTCCCAAATAGAATTTAAGTAATAAAATAAACCGGAACAATGTTCTGGGCATTTCTCCCCTATAACGCTAGCCATGATGGAAAAAGCTTGTAGCCAATTCCCAAATGTGCGCGGAATCAGCCTATACCGTCTTCTCTCATCATCCTCCTCCTTACGATGTTCCTTGCCCTTTTCCCACCGTTCCACACTAAATCGCTCCAACGGCAATAAAGTAAAAATATCCAAATTCTCCCTTTTCCAAATATTTTCACGGAGCTCTGGCTTTAAGTGGGTCCCTAATGGTCCTTCAAAGCGAATGTACATGCTCCCCTTTGCAGTATCCGAAACTGGCAAGGGCTTATTAGCCCCATCTACCTTCTCCGTCTGGACCCCGGCATCTAAGGCGTTAAATGACGAAGAGCCTGACTCAACACTCGCACTACTCTCCCTACGAGCACCCCCCTCTAACTGTCCCTGCACTGACCAAGCTCCAACGGGACCTGCTAGCTGTGACCCACGAGAAGTATCAACTGAAGCTAACAACTGACGTAACCCATCTAACAAATTTCCCCAAACTCCACTCGTGACTGACAAATCCCCCGTAGAACCGCAACCTACAGGTACTTGCCCCACTAGACTACTCTCATGACCTGCCTAAGTAGAGTCGTGTGTTAGTGAACCTTCACTTATCCCTTCCTATCCCTCCACTCCCACCTTTTAGAAAAGACACGTGACACCGAGGTTGGATGTGAAATGGCCACAGCAGCCGTTTATTAATTTCACAGTTTTATAAAATACCATTTAAATCCGAAACATTCGGATAACTAATTAGGAATCCAACCAGAGAATTCCTTCTAATAATTCACATGACCCAACATGGGTCAGAATCATAAATAACAATTTAACGTTAACATTAATCCGAGCAGGGGAAGTCCTTGAAGCCATTTTAGATATTCCTTTTTAAACACCCCGAGTTAGCCATCTGCAACCACCACCAACCAATTACCTCCAGCCGTAAACCAGCTCGGAGGCACCGCTCACCTCTGCAGATGGCTCCAACCACCAGAAGACCACTTCAAAGGGATAACACCCGATGAAGTCTTCAACCATGTACCTTTTTTGGGGGACGCATACCCCCGATGCGACCCCCCCACCATTTTGTACTGACTGACCTCAAGGACTCCCCCCGCCACAGCGAAACAGGCCTTGACCACCTTAAGCCTGTGAGTTCCGCCACACCACCACCGCCCTTTCAATTCCCTCTGCTATTGCCAGGCTCCACAGATTGATCCCAACCTCGGTCAAATGAACCCCATCACTCCTCCAGTAGTTCCCCACTCCTGACTCCAAATCCCTGTGCCGCACGCAAATGCCCCCATTTTTGGCTACAAAACGGGACACCGCCCGATTAACTTTAATGCGAGCCTTATTGACTCGTTCCACTGACCTAGCCAGTCGCCAATGTTTCCTTGGGACAATGTCCGACCACACTATCACCAACCTGGGATAAGAAACCCACAAACACAACATATCATGTTTAATATCCCGCACCAACTCACGAAAGGGGCGGACCCCCAAGTCATTCTCACCCACGTGCAATACCAAGACCTCTGCAACCCTATCCAGCCGGGAATATGTCTGGAATTCCGCTAACACCCTGCTCCATGACATACCTCTAAATCCCAGCCAATGCAAAACCGCATCCTGCCGCGGAATGCGCAACTGGCGACCGTCCGGGCGGACGTCCGCCCTCAAAGCCCCCCAATGCACGTAAGAGTGGCCCAACAACCACACCAGACATGGAGGCGTATCTGAAACGGAAAAGAAAATTAGATACCAAAACACAAACATTTTTCAACCGCTAACAACATGACTCATAACAGATGGGGGCGGACATAAAACCTAAATCTGTTGGACTCCCAACGACCGATGCGCCGCACCCCTTCATCATCCAACCCCCAGCGCCCTGCTTCTGTTGCTGCGCCAATCCTGAAGGAATGAGATGAATACGGGCCCGCCGCGACACCGACCGCCACCAAACATTTTTTAAATACAGCTCCAAATTGAAATCTGAACAAAAATGACCCATCCGCGTGACATAACAATGGCAACTCTGGAGACCCCCCTCGTGGCTCAAAACCCCGCATGCAAGCGACCGGGCACATAGCCGAACCCGGGAGGGCGAACAAAACTATCAGCTTTCCCTTTCCCAATTGGTCAGTTTTTGACCGGCGCAACCATACCTCGAGCCGATCCGCATATAGGCTCACATCCCCCAGTCTCAACCCCCCTGCCCGCTTGGTACTAGGCGACACCAGCTCGCCAATTCTGAATGCCCCAAAGAACGCCAAAGAAAATGCGAACCGAAACAACTCCATCTCGGCCGAAGAACGACAGACCGATGCTAATGATCCGCCCAAAGAGCTAAGAAGAGAAAACGACACAGGCCTTCTACAATCCGCCTCGACCCTACCTCGGCGCAGACCCTTCAAAGCCTGTCCCACTAAAAATTCCTTAGATATATCCCGAAAGCCCCGCAACTTAAAACCAAATGCTACCGCAGACATGAAACGATTAACCTTTGCCAAAGAAAACCCCGCCTCCCAGTCGTCCCCTAACCAGTACAAAAGTGCCACCAACCTGTCTCTATCCGTGTTGACGTCACCCAACTCTCTTACCCACTCCTCCCACTGCCTCCAACAAGCAGAATAAGCACTCCACGTTGTTCGCGCTAAAGACCTTTCCACCAATCGTTCTACGGGACCGAGACCAGATCCCAGAGATGTTCCGGACAAGCCAAACCGAGACGGTCCGCTCCCGGTGCCAATTGCCGAAACCGGTCCCACTGCGAGCGAGAAAGAGCATCAGCGATACAATTCCGTACCCCCGGCACATGAACCGCGACCACACACACGCGTTCAATGACAAGCACACCAACACTAAATGTCGCAACAACTGAACTACCGGCGGAGATGATGCCGTGATGTTATTAATGGCCAGCACCACCCCCATGTTGTCGCAGTAAAAACGAACCTTCTTATCCCTGAGCCTGTCCCCACAAATGGTCGCCGCAACCACGATGGGGAACAGCTCGAGCAGGGCCAGATTCCGCGTGAGTCCACTGGACACCCAGCTAGCCGGCCATTGACCTGCGCACCACGGACCTCCCCCGTACGCTCCAAAACCGCCCGCCCCCGCCGCATCCGTAAAAATATTTAAATCACTCGTATCCTGTGCCGGAGCCATCCATAGCGAGCGACCGTTATACTGGCCCAAGAAGTTATCCCATACCTGCAGATCAGCTCGATGCTCCTCCTTGAGCCGCACAAAATGATGTGGCGCACGCACCCCCGCCGTTGCCGCCGCCAAACGTCTACCAAATACCCTCCCCATTGGCATAATCCGGCAAGCGAAATTCAACTTCCCCAGCAACGACTGAAGCTCACGCAGCGTAATTTTCTTTAACCTACAAGCCCGGCGTACCTCCTGAATCAAAGCCCCCAACTTATCCGCAGGAAGACGACACTCCATTGCCACCGAGTCAATTTCAATACCCAAAAAGCAAATAGTCGATAGCGGGCCCTCAGTCTTTTCTGGCGCCAAAGGGATCCCAAAATCCCCCGCCACCTTCTGCAATGCATGAAGCAAATTACCGCAAACCGGCGAACCCCCCGGGCCGACGCACAAGAAATCGTCCAAGTAATGTATCAAAGAGTCGACCCCAGCTACTCCCTTCGTCACCCACTCAACGAAGCTACTAAACGCCTCGAAGTATGCGCAAGAAAGGGAACATCCCATCGGAAGGCACCTATCCACGTAAAAAGCCCCATTCCAAAAACAACCCAACAGCCGTTGGCTCTTTGGATGAACTGGCAACAACCTGAAAGCCGCCTCGATGTCGGTTTTTGCTAACAGCGCGCCGGGACCCGCAGCCCGAACTAACCCCACCGCCTTATCGAATGAGGTATACACTACGGAGCACAACTCGTGATCAATCCCGTCATTCACTGACGAACCCCTGGGAAACGATAAATGCTGAATCAAACAAAATTTCCGAGGCTCGCACTTTGGAACAATACCCAACAGGGACACCACTAAATCTTTTGTTGGCTGATCAACAAAAGGCCCCGCCATACGACCCAACGAAACCTCTTTAAACAATTTTTCCGACACGACCTGAGCATGCAAATAGGCCGACTTAAGGTTCCTCCGCGTAACCGGGACCTCATAAGGAGGCGGAGGAATAATAAACCCAACACAAAACCCTTCGTAAAGTAACATGGCCGCCGCCCTATCCGGATACTCATTTAGATAAGGGACCATCCTTTCCACCCTCACCGGTGACAACCCCTTGACTAACCGAGGAGGACTGGTTCCCTGACCTCTTCTTTCGCATACATTTTGCAGCCCCGTGGGATGCACCATTACACTCTGAACACACGTGCTTGAACTTGCACGTGGCCCCGAACTTACACTGGCCATCGTTGAATTGCCAGCAGAATCCCAGCTTTGCCCCGACGCCTTGCCCGACCTGACTGGACTGGCTTCCCTGGCCGATGCTCCCGGGAAAGGACTGCCTAACCGGAGCCGTAAC